>NC_092741.1:92031891-92335641 GCF_047496795.1 Chiloscyllium punctatum | reverse complement strand
TGTCCTGTCCTGTACTGTCCTGCTTTGTCCTGCCTTGTCCTGCTCTGTACTGTCCTGCCCTGTCCTGTCCTGCCCTGTCCTGTCCTGCCCTGTTCCTGTCCTGCCCTGTCCCTGTCGTGTCCTGCCCTGTCCTGTCCTGTCCTGTCCCTGTTTTGTACTGTCATGTCTGTCCTGTCCCTGTCGTGTCCTGTCCCCGTCCTGCCCTGTTCCTGCCCTGCCCTGTCCTGTCCTGCCCTGTCCTGCCTTGTCCTGTCCTGTCCCTGTCCTGTCCTGTCCTGTCCCTGTCCTGTCCTGTCCTGCCCTGTCCTGTGCTGTCCCGTCCCTGTCCTGTACAGTCCTGTCCCTGTCCTGTACTGTCCTATCTGTCCTGTCCCTGTCCTGCACTGCCCTGTCCCTGTCCTGACCTGTCCTGTCTTGTCCCTGCCCTTTCCTGTCCTGTCTCTGTCCTGTCCTGTCCCTGCCCTGTTATGTCCCTGCCCTGTCCTGTCCCTGTCCTGCCCTGTTATGTCCCTGCCCTGTCCCTGTCCTGTCCTGCCCTGTCCTGCCTTGTCCTGTCCTGTCCCTGTCCTGTCCTGTCCCGCGATGTCCTGTCTGGCCCTGTCCTGTCCTGCTCTGTCCCTGCCCTGTACCTGTCCTGCCCTTTCCTGCCCTGTCCCTTCCCTGCCCTGTCCTGTCCTGCCCTGTCCCTGCCCTGCACTGTCCCTGCCCTTTCCTGTCCTGTCCCTGCCCTGTCCTGTCCTGTCCCTGCCCTGTCCTGTCCCTGCCCTTTCCTGTCCTGTCCCTGTCCTGTCCTGTCCTGCCCTGTCCCGCGCTGTCCTGTCTGGCCCTGTCCTGTCCTGCTCTGTCCCTGCCCTGTCCTGTCCTGTCCTGCCCTGTCCCTGGCCTGCCCTTTCCTGCCCTGTACCTGTCCTGCCCTTTCCTGCCCTGTCCCTGCCCTGCCCTGTCCTGTCCTGCCCTGTCCCTGCCCTGCCCTGTCCTGCCCTGTCCCTGTCCCTGTCTGAACCCTGCCCTGCCCTGTCCCTGTCCTGTCCCTGTCCTGTCCTGTCCCTGCCCTGCCCTGTCCTATCCCCGTCCTTCCCTGTCCTGTCCTGCCCTGTCCTTCCCTATCCCTCCTCTGCCCTGTCCTACCCTGTCCTGTCCTGCCCCTGCCCTGCCCTGTCATGCCCTGTCCCTGTCCTGCCCAGTCCCTTCCCTGCCCTGTCCTGTTCCTGTCCTAGCCTGTCCTGCCTTATCCCTACCCTGTCCTGTCCCTGCCATGACCTGTCCTGCCCTGTCCTGTCCTGTCCTGTCCTGTCCTGCCCTGTCCCTGTCCCTGTCCATGTCCGATCCCTGCCCTGTCCTGTCCCTGTCCTTTCCTGCCCTGCCCTGTCCCTGCCCTGCCTTGCCCTGTCACTGCCCTGCCCTGTCCTGTCCCCGTCCTTCCCTGTCCTGTCCTGCCCTGTCCTTCCCTATCCCTCCTCTGCCCTGTCCTACCCTGTCCTGTCTTGTCCCTGCCCTGCCCTGTCCTGCCCTGTCCCTGTCCCTGCCCTGTCCTGTCCTGCCCTGTCCTTCCCTATCCCTGTCCCTGCCCTGTCCTGTCCTGCCCATATATTGTCCTCTCCCTGCCTGCCCTGTCGTGCCCTGTCCTTCCCTATCCCTGTCCCTGTCCTACCTTGTCCTGCCCATGTATTGTCCTCTCCCTGCCTGCTCTGCCCTGTCCTGCCCAATCCAGTCCCTGCCCTGTCCTGTCCCTGTCCTGTCCCTGCCCTGTCCTGTCCTGCCCTGTCCTGTCCTGCTCTGTCCCTGCCCTGCCCTGTCCTGTCCTGCCCTGTCCTGCCCTGTCCTTACCTGTCCTGTCCCTGCCCTGCCTTGTCCCTGTCCTGTCCTGTCCTGCCCTGTCCTGTTCCCGTCCTTCCCTGTCCTATCCTGCCCTGTCCTTCCCTATCCCTCCTCTGCCCTGTCCTACCCTGTCGTGTCCCTGTCCCTGGCCCTGTCTCTGTCCCTGTCCCTTCCCTGTCCTGTCCTGTCCCTGTCCCTGTCCTGTCCTGCCCTGTCCTGTCTTGCCCTGTCCCTGCCCTGCCCTGCCCTGTCCCTCTCCTGCCCTGCCCTGTACTGTCCTGCCCTGTCCAGACCTGTCCTGTCCCTGTGCTGTCCCGTCCCTGTCCTGTGCTGTCCTGTCCCTGCCCAGTCCCTTCCCTGCCCTGTCCTGTCCCTGTTCTGTCCCTGTCCTGTCCTGTCCTGCCCTGTCCTGTCCTGCTCTGTTCCTGCCCTGTCCTGTCCTGCCCTGTCCCTCCCCTGTCCTGTCGTGTCACTGCCCTGCCCTGTCCTGTCCCTGTCCTCTCCTGTCCCTGACCTGTCCAGCCCTGTTCTGTCCTACCCTGCCCTGCCCTGTCCTGTCCCTGCCTTGCCCTGCCCTGCCCTGTCTCTATCCTGCCCTGTCCTGCCCTGTCCTGTCCTGTACCTGTCCTGTCCCAGTCCTCTCCTGACCCTGTCCTGTCCAGCCCTTTCCTGTCCTGCCCTGTCCTGTCCTGTCCTGCCCTTTCCTGTCCTGCCCTGTCCTGTCCTGTCCCTGTCCGTGTCCTGTCCTGCCCTGTCCTGTCTTGCCCTGTCCCTGCCCTGCCCTGCCCTGTCCCTCTCCTGCCCTGCCCTGTCCTGTCCTGCCCTGTACTGCCCTGTCCAGACCTGTCCTGTCCCTGTGCTGTCCCGTCCCTGTCCTGTGCTGTCCTGTCCCTGTCCTGTACTGTCCTGCCCTGTCCTGTCCTGTCCTGTCCTGTACTGTACTGTCCTATCTGTCCTGTCCCTGTCCTGCCCAGTTCCTTCCCTGCCCTGTCCTGCCCCTGTCCTGTCCCTGTCCTGTCCTGTCCGGCCCTGTCCTGTCCTGCTCTGTCTCTGCCCTGCCCTGTCCTGTCCTGTCCTGTCCTGTCCTGAACTGTCCCTGCTCTGCCCTGCCCTGCCCTGTCCCTGCACTGTCCCTGTCCCTGTCCAATCCCTGCCCTGCCCAGTCCCTTCCCTGTCCTGTCCTGCCCTGCCCTGCCCTGTCTTGTCCTGTGCTGCTCTGACCTGCCATATCCTGTCCTTCCCTGTCCTTCCCTGTCCTTCCCTGTCCTGTCCTGTACTGTCCTGCTTTGTCCTGCCTTGTCCTGCTCTGTACTGTCCTGCCCTGTCCTGTCCTGCCCTGTCCTGTCCTGCCCTGTTCCTGTCCTGCCCTGTCCCTGTCGTGTCCTGTCCCTGCCCTTTCCTGTCCTGTCCCTGTCCTGTCCTGTCCTGCCCTGTCCCGCGCTGTCCTGTCTGGCCCTGTCCTGTCCTGCTCTGTCCCTGCCCTGTCCTGTCCTGTCCTGCCCTGTCCCTGTCCTGCCCTTTCCTGCCCTGTACCTGTCCTGCCCTTTCCTGCCCTGTCCCTGCCCTGCCCTGTCCTGTCCTGCCCTGTCCCTGCCCTGCCCTGTCCTGCCCTGTCCCTGTCCCTGTCTGAACCCTGCCCTGCCCTGTCCCTGTCCTGTCCCTGTCCTGTCCTGTCCCTGCCCTGCCCTGTCCTATCCCCGTCCTTCCCTGTCCTGTCCTGCCCTGTCCTTCCCTATCCCTCCTCTGCCCTGTCCTACCCTGTCCTGTCCTGCCCCTGCCCTGCCCTGTCATGCCCTGTCCCTGTCCTGCCCAGTCCCTTCCCTGCCCTGTCCTGTTCCTGTCCTAGCCTGTCCTGCCCTATCCCTACCCTGTCCTGTCCCTGCCCTGTCCTGTCCTGCCCAGTCCCTTCCCTGCCCTGTCCTGTTCCTGTCCTGTCCCTGTCCTGTCCTGTCTGGCCCTGTCCTGTCCTGTCCTGCCCAGTCCCTTCCCTGCCCTGTCCTGTTCCTATCCTGTCCCTGTCCTGTCCTGTCTGGCCCTGTCCTGTCCCTGTCCTGTCCTGCTCTGTCCCTGCCCTGTCCTGTCCTGTCCTGTCCTGCTCTGTCCCTGCCCTGTCCTGTCCTGTCCTGTCCTGTCCTGCCCTGTCCCTGCCCTGCCCTGCCCTGCCCTGTCCCTGCACTGTCCCTGTCCCTGTCCAATCCCTGCCCTGACCTGTCCCTGCCCTGTCCCTGTCCTGTCCTGTCCGGCCCTGTCCTGTCCTGCTCTGTCTCTGCCCTGCCCTGTCCTGTCCTGTCCTGTCCTGAACTGTCCCTGCTCTGCCCTGCCCTGCCCTGTCCCTGCACTGTCCCTGTCCCTGTCCAATCCCTGCCCTGCCCAGTCCCTTCCCTGTCCTGTCCTGCCCTGCCCTGCCCTGTCTTGTCCTGTGCTGCTCTGACCTGCCATATCCTGTCCTTCCCTGTCCTTCCCTGTCCTTCCCTGTCCTGTCCTGTACTGTCCTGCTTTGTCCTGCCTTGTCCTGCTCTGTACTGTCCTGCCCTGTCCTGTCCTGCCCTGTCCTGTCCTGCCCTGTTCCTGTCCTGCCCTGTCCCTGTCGTGTCCTGCCCTGTCCTGTCTTGTCCCTGTCCTGTCCTGTCCTGTCCCTGTTTTGTACTGTCATGTCTGTCCTGTCCCCGTCCTGCCCTGTTCCTGCCCTGCCCTGTCCTGTCCTGCCCTGTCCTGCCTTGTCCTGTCCTGTCCCTGTCCTGTCCTGTCCTGTCCCTGTCCTGTCCTGTCCTGCCCTGTCCTGTGCTGTCCCGTCCCTGTCCTGTACAGTCCTGTCCCTGTCCTGTACTGTCCTATCTGTCCTGTCCCTGTCCTGCACTGCCCTGTCCCTGTCCTGACCTGTCCTGTCCTGTCCCTGCCCTTTCCTGTCCTGTCTCTGTCCTGTCCTGTCCCTGCCCTGTTATGTCCCTGCCCTGTCCTGTCCCTGTCCTGCCCTGTTATGTCCCTGCCCTGTCCCTGTCCTGTCCTGCCCTGTCCTGCCTTGTCCTGTCCTGTCCCTGTCCTGTTCTGTCCCGCGCTGTCCTGTCTGGCCCTGTCCTGTCCTGTCCTGTCCTGAACTGTCCCTGCTCTGCCCTGCCCTGCCCTGTCCCTGCACTGTCCCTGTCCCTGTCCAATCCCTGCCCTGCCCAGTCCCTTCCCTGTCCTGTCCTGCCCTGCCCTGCCCTGTCTTGTCCTGTGCTGCTCTGACCTGCCATATCCTGTCCTTCCCTGTCCTTCCCTGTCCTTCCCTGTCCTTCCCTGTCCTGTCCTGTACTGTCCTGCTTTGTCCTGCCTTGTCCTGCTCTGTACTGTCCTGCCCTGTCCTGTCCTGCCCTGTCCTGTCCTGCCCTGTTCCTGTCCTGCCCTGTCCCTGTCGTGTCCTGCCCTGTCCTGTCTTGTCCCTGTCCTGTCCTGTCCTGTCCCTGTTTTGTACTGTCATGTCTGTCCTGTCCCTGTCGTGTCCTGTCCCCGTCCTGCCCTGTTCCTGCCCTGCCCTGTCCTGTCCTGCCCTGTCCTGCCTTGTCCTGTCCTGTCCCTGTCCTGTCCTGTCCTGTCCCTGTCCTGTCCTGTCCTGCCCTGTCCTGTGCTGTCCCGTCCCTGTCCTGTACAGTCCTGTCCCTGTCCTGTACTGTCCTATCTGTCCTGTCCCTGTCCTGCACTGCCCTGTCCCTGTCCTGACCTGTCCGGTCCTGTCCCTGCCCTTTCCTGTCCTGTCTCTGCCCTGTCCC
Organism: Chiloscyllium punctatum; assembly: GCF_047496795.1. Classification (NCBI taxonomy): domain Eukaryota; kingdom Metazoa; phylum Chordata; class Chondrichthyes; order Orectolobiformes; family Hemiscylliidae; genus Chiloscyllium; species Chiloscyllium punctatum. Next base: position 92,330,077 of record NC_092741.1, on the reverse strand, counting down.
TGTCCCTGTCTGAACCCTGCCCTGCCCTGTCCCTGTCCTGTCCCTGTCCTGTCCTGTCCCTGCCCTGCCCTGTCCTATCCCCGTCCTTCCCTGTCCTGTCCTGCCCTGTCCTTCCCTATCCCTCCTCTGCCCTGTCCTACCCTGTCCTGTCCTGCCCCTGCCCTGCCCTGTCATGCCCTGTCCCTGTCCTGCCCAGTCCCTTCCCTGCCCTGTCCTGTTCCTGTCCTAGCCTGTCCTGCCGTATCCCTACCCTGTCCTGTCCCTGCCATGACCTGTCCTGCCCTGTCCTGTCCTGTCCTGTCCTGTCCTGCCCTGTCCCTGTCCATGTCCGATCCCTGCCCTGTCCTGTCCCTGTCCTTTCCTGCCCTGCCCTGTCCCTGCCCTGCCTTGTCCTGTCACTGCCCTGCCCTGTCCTGTCCCCGTCCTTCCCTGTCCTGTCCTGCCCTGTCCTTCCCTATCCCTCCTCTGCCCTGTCCTACCCTGTCCTGTCTTGTCCCTGCCCTGCCCTGTCCTGCCCTGTCCCTGTCCCTGCCCTGTCCTGTCCTGCCCTGTCCTTCCCTATCCCTGTCCCTGCCCTGTCCTGTCCTGCCCATGTATTGTCCTCTCCCTGCCTGCCCTGTCGTGCCCTGTCCTTCCCTATCCCTGTCCCTGTCCTGCCCTGTCCTGCCCATGTATTGTCCTCTCCCTGCCTGCTCTGCCCTGTCCTGCCCAATCCAGTCCCTGCCCTGTCCTGTCCCTGTCCTGTCCCTGCCCTGCCCTGTCCTGCCCTGTCATGTCCCTGCCCTACCCTGCCCTACCCTGCCCTGTCCTGCCCTGCCCCTGCCCTGCTCTGCCCAGTCCCTGCCCTGTCCTGTCCTGTCCTGTCCTGCTCTGTCCCTGTCCCTGTCCGATCCCTGCCCTGCCCTGTCCCTGCCCTGCCCTGTCCTGTCCTGTCCTGCCCTGTCCTGTCCTGCTCTGTCCCTGCCCTGCCCTGTCCTGTCCTGCCCTGTCCTGCCCTGTCCTTACCTGTCCTGTCCCTGCCCTGCCTTGTCCCTGTCCTGTCCTGTCCTGCCCTGTCCTGTTCCCGTCCTTCCCTGTCCTATCCTGCCCTATCCTTCCCTATCCCTCCTCTGCCCTGTCCTACCCTGTCATGTCCCTGTCCCTGGCCCTGTCTCTGTCCCTGTCCCTTCCCTGTCCTGTCCTGTCCCTGTCCCTGTCCTGTCCTGCCCTGTCCTGTCTTGCCCTGTCCCTGCCCTGCCCTGCCCTGTCCCTCTCCTGCCCTGCCCTGTACTGTCCTGCCCTGTCCAGACCTGTCCTGTCCCTGTGCTGTCCCGTCCCTGTCCTGTGCTGTCCTGTCCCTGCCCAGTCCCTTCCCTGCCCTGCCCTGCCCTGTCCCTCTCCTGCCCTGCCCTGTACTGTCCTGCCCTGTCCCTGCCCTGCCCTGCCCTGTCCCTGTCCTGCCCTGCCCTGTACTGTCCTGCCCTGTACTGCCCTGTCCAGACCTGTCCTGTCCCTGTGCTGTCCCGTCCCTGTCCTGTGCTGTCCTGTCCCTGCCCAGTCCCTTCCCTGCCCTGTCCTGTCCCTGTTCTGTCCCTGTCCTGTCCTGTCCTGCCCTGTCCTGTCCTGCTCTGTTCCTGCCCTGTCCTGTCCTGCCCTGTCCCTCCCCTGTCCTGTCGTGTCACTGCCCTGCCCTGTCCTGTCCCTGTCCTCTCCTGTCCCTGACCTGTCCAGCCCTGTTCTGTCCTACCCTGCCCTGCCCTGTCCTGTCCCTGCCTTGCCCTGCCCTGCCCTGTCTCTATCCTGCCCTGTCCTGCCCTGTCCTGTCCTGTACCTGTCCTGTCCCAGTCCTCTCCTGACCCTGTCCTGTCCAGCCCTTTCCTGTCCTGCCCTGTCCTGTCCTGTCCTGCCCTTTCCTGTCCTGCCCTGTCCTGTCCTGTCCCTGTCCGTGTCCTGTCCTGCCCTGTCCTGTCTTGCCCTGTCCCTGCCCTGCCCTGCCCTGTCCCTCTCCTGCCCTGCCCTGTCCTGTCCTGCCCTGTACTGCCCTGTCCAGACCTGTCCTGTCCCTGTGCTGTCCCGTCCCTGTCCTGTGCTGTCCTGTCCCTGCCCTGTCCTGTCCCTGCCCTGCCCTGTCCTGTCCTGCCCTGTCCTTCCCTATCCCTCCTCTGCCCTGTCCTACCCTGTCCTGTCCTGCCCCTGCCCTGCCCTGTCATGCCCTGTCCCTGTCCTGCCCTGTCCTGCCCAGTCCCTTCCCTGCCCTGTCCTGTTCCTGTCCTAGCCTGTCCTGCCCTATCCCTACCCTGTCCTGTCCCTGCCATGACCTGTCCAGCCCTGTCCTGTCCTGTCCTGTCCTGCCCTGTCCTGTCCTGTCCTGTCCTGCCCTGTCCCTGTCCATGTCCGATCCCTGCCCTGTCCTGTCCCTGTCCTTTCCTGCCCTGCCCTGTCCCTGCCCTGCCTTGTCCTGTCACTGCCCTGCCCTGTCCTGTCCCCGTCCTTCCCTGTCCTGTCCTGCCCTGCCCTGTCCCTGTCCTGTTCCCGTCCTGCCCTGTCCTGTCCCCGTCCTTCCCTGTCCTGTCCTGCCCTGTCCTTCCCTATCCCTCCTCTGCCCTGTCCTACCCTGTCCTGTCTTGTCCCTGCCCTGCCCTGTCCTGCCCTGTCCCTGTCCCTGCCCTGTCCTGTCCTGCCCTGTCCTTCCCTATCCCTGTCCCTGCCCTGCCCTGTCCTGCCCATGTATTGTCCTCTCCCTGCCTGCCCTGTCGTGCCCTGTCCTTCCCTATCCCTGTCCCTGTCCTGCCCTGTCCTGCCCATGTATTGTCCTCTCCCTGCCTGCCCTGCCCTGTCCTGCCCAATCCAGTCCCTGCCCTGTCCTGTCCCTGTCCTGTCCCTGTCCCTGCCCTGTCCCTGTCCCTGCCCTGTCCTGTCCTGCCCTGTCCTTCCCTATCCCTGTCCCTGTCCTGCCCTGTCCTGCCCATGTATTGTCCTCTCCCTGCCTGCCCTGCCCTGTCCTGCCCAATCCAGTCCCTGCCCTGTCCTGTCCCTGTCCTGTCCCTCTCCCTGCCCAGTCCCTGCCCTGTCCTGTCCTGTCCTGTCCTGCTCTGTCCCTGTCCCTGTCCGATCCCTGCCCTGCCCTGTCCCTGCCCTGCCCTGTCCTGTCCTGACCTGCTCTGTCCTGTCCTGCTCTGTCCCTGCCCTGCCCTGTCCTGTCCTGCCCTGTCCTGCCCTGTCCTTACCTGTCCTGTCCCTGCCCTGCCTTGTCCCTGTCCTGTCCTGTCCTGCCCTGTCCTGCCCTTTCCTGTCCTGCCCTGTCCTGTCCTGTCCTGCCCTGTACTGCCCTGTCCAGACCTGTCCTGTCCCTGTGCTGACCCGTCCCTGTCCTGTGCTGTCCTGTCCCTGTCCTGTACTGTCCTGCCCTGTCCTGTCCTGTCCTGTCCCTGTCCTGTACTGTCCTATCTGTCCTGTCCCTGTCCTGCACTGCCCTGTCCTGTCCTGCCCTGCCCTGCTCCGTCCTGTCCTGCCATACCCTGCACTGTCCTGCCCTGTCCTGTCCTGCCCTGTCCTGCCCTGTCCTATCCCTGTCCTGTCCCTGTCCTGTACTGTCCTGTCCTGTCCTGCCCTGTCCTGCTCCGTCCTGTCCTGCCATACCCTGCACTGTCCTGCCCTGTCCTGTCCTGCCCTGTCCTATGCCTGTCCTGTCCCTGTCGTGTCCTGTCCCTGTCCTGTCCTGTCCCTGACTTGCCCTGCCCTGTCCTGCCCTGTCCTGTCCTGTCCCAGTCCTGTCCTGTCCCTGTCCTGTCCTGCCCTATCCCTACCCTGTCCTGCCCTGTCCTGTCCTGCCCTATCCCTACCCTGTCCTGCCCTGTCCTGTCCTGCCCTATCCCTACCCTGTCCTGCCCTGTCCTGTCCTGCCCTATCCCTACCCTGTCCTGCCCTGTCCTGTCCTGCCCTGCCCTGTCCTGTCCTGTCCCTGTCCTGTCCTGTCCTGACCTGTCCTGTCCCTGTCCTGTCCCTGTCCTGTCCTGTCCTGCCTTCTCCTGTCCTGTCCTGTCCCTGTCTTGTGCTGTCCTGTCCCTGTCCTGTCCTCTCCTGTCCCTGTCCTGTCCTGACCTGTCCTTCCCTGTACTGTCCTGTCCTGCCCTATCCTGTCCCTGTCCTGTCCTGTCCTGTCCTGTCCTGCCCTGTCCTGTCCTGCCCTGTCCCTGTCCTGCCCTGTCCCTGTCATGTCCCTGTCCTGCACTGCCCTGCCCTGTCCTGCTCTGTACTGTCCTGCCCTGTCTTGTCCTGCCCTGACCCTGTCCCTGTCCTGCCCTGTCCCTGTCGTGTCCTGCCCTGTCCTGTCTTGGCCCTGTCTTGTCCTGTCCTGTCCCTGTCCTGTACTGTCCTGTCTGTCCTGTCCTTGTCGTGTCCTGTCCCCGTCCTGCCCTGTTCCTGCCCTGCCCTGTCCTGTCCTGCCCTGTCCTGCCTTGTCCTGTGCTGTCCCTGTCCTGTCCTGCACTGTCCTGTGCTGTCCTGTCCCTGTCCTGCACTGCCCTGTCCTGTCCTGCCCTGCTCCGTCCTGTCCTGCCCTACCCTGCACTGTCCTGCCCTGTCCTGTCCTGCCCTGTCCTGCCCTGTCCTATCCCTGTCCTGTACTGTCCTGTCCTGTCCTGTCCTGCCCTGCCCTTTCCTTGTCCTGCCCTGTCCCGGTCCCTGTCCTGTACTGTCCTGTCTGTCCTGTCCCTGTCGTGTCCTGTCCCTGTCCTGTCCTGTCCCTGACTTGCCCTGCCCTGTCCTGTCCTATCCTGTCCTGTCCCAGTCCTGTCCTGTCCCTGTCCTGTCCTGTCCTGCCCAGTTCCTTCCCTGCCCTGTCCTGTCCTGTCCTGTCCTCTCCCTGCCTGCCCTGTCCTGCCCAGTCCCTTCCCTGCCCTGTCCTGTCCCTGTCCTGTCCTGTCCAGTCCTGCTCTAACCCTGTCCTGCCCTGTCCTGCCCTGTCCCTCCCCTGTCCTGTCGTGTCACTGCCCTGCCCTGTCCTGCCCTGTCCTTGCCATGCCCTGTCCTGCCCAGTCCTGCCCTGCCCAGACGCTCCCCTGCCCTGTCCTGCCCTGCCCTGTCCTGTCCTGTCCCTGCCCTGCCCTGTCCTGCCCAGTCCCTTCCCTGCCCTGTCCTGTTCCTGTCCTGTCCCTGTCCTGTCCTGTCTGGCCCTGTCCTGTCCTGCTCTGTCCCTGCCCTGTCCTGTCCTGTCCTGTCCTGCCCTGTCCCTGCCCTGCCCTGCCCTGCCCTGTCCCTGCACTGTCCCTGTCCCTGTCCAATCCCTGCCCTGCCCTGTCCCTCCCCTGTCCTGTCGTGTCACTGCCCTGCCCTGTCCTGCCCTGTCCCTGCCCTGCCCTGTCCTGTCCTGTCCCTGCCCTGTCCTGTCCTGCCCAGTCCCTTCCCTGCCCTGTCCTGTTCCTGTCCTGTCCCTGTCCTGTCCTGTCTGGCCCTGTCCTGTCCTGTCCTGCCCAGTCCCTTCCCTGCCCTGTCCTGTTCCTGTCCTGTCCCTGTCCTGTCCTGTCTGGCCCTGTCCTGTCCCTGTCCTGTCCTGCTCTGTCCCTGCCCTGTCCTGTCCTGTCCTGTCCTGCCCTGTCCCTGCCCTGCCCTGCCCTGTCCCTGCACTGTCCCTGTCCCTGTCCAATCCCTGCCCTGACCTGTCCCTGCCCTGTCCCTGTCCTGTCCTGTCCTGTCCTGCCCTGTCCCTGTCCTGTCCTGTCCTGCCCTGTTCCTGCCCTGCCCTGTCCTATCCCTGCACTACCCTGTCATGCCCTGTCCCTGTCCTCCCTTCCCTGCCCTGTCCTGTCCTTGTCCTGTCCCTGCCCTGTCCCTGCCCTGCCCTGTCCTGTCCCTGCCCTGCCCTATCCTGTCCCTACCCTGCCCTGCCCTGTCCTGCCCTGTCCTGCCCTGTCCCTGCCCTGCCCTGTCCCTGCCCTGCCCTGTCCGTGCCCTGTCCTGTCCTGTCCCTGTCCTGTCCTCTCCTGCCCTGCCTTGTCCTGCCCTGTCCTTCCCTGTCCTGTCCTGCCCAGACCCTCCTCTGCCCTGCCCTACCCTGTCCCTGCCCTGCCCTGTCCTGTCCCTGCCCTGCCCTGTCCTGTCCTGTCACTGCCCTGCCCAGTCCTGCCCTGTCCCTGTCCCTGCTCTGCCCTGTCCTGCCCAGTCCCTTCCCTGCCCTGTCCTGCCCAGTCCTTTCCCTGTCCTGTCCTGCCTGTCCTGTCCCTGCCTGCCCTGTCCTGTCCTGCCCTGCCCTGTCCTGTCCTGCCCTGTCCTGCCCTGTCCCTGCCCTGTCCCTGTCCTGTCCTATCCCTGCCCTGCCCTGTCCTGTTCCCGTCCTGCCCTGTCCTATCCTGCCCTGTCCTTCCCTATCCCTCCTCTGCCCTGTCCTACCCTGTCCTGTCCTGCCCTGTCCTGCCCTGTCCTATCCCTGTCCTGTCCCTGTCCTGTACTGTCCTGTCCTGTCCTGCCCTGTCCTGCTCCGTCCTGTCCTGCCATACCCTGCACTGTCCTGCCCTGTCCTGTCCTGCCCTGTCCTGCCCTGTCCTATGCCTGTCCTGTCCCTGTCGTGTCCTGTCCCTGTCCTGTCCTGTCCCTGACTTGCCCTGCCCTGTCCTGCCCTGTCCTGTCCTGTCCCAGTCCTGTCCTGTCCCTGTCCTGTCCTGCCCTATCCCTACCCTGTCCTGCCCTGTCCTGTCCTGCCCTATCCCTACCCTGTCCTGCCCTGTCCTGTCCTGCCCTATCCCTACCCTGTCCTGCCCTGTCCTGTCCTGCCCTATCCCTACCCTGTCCTGCCCTGTCCTGTCCTGCCCTGCCCTGTCCTGTCCTGTCCCTGTCCTGTCCTGTCCTGACCTGTCCTGTCCCTGTCCTGTCCCTGTCCTGTCCTGTCCTGCCTTCTCCTGTCCTGTCCTGTCCCTGTCTTGTGCTGTCCTGTCCCTGTCCTGTCCTCTCCTGTCCCTGTCCTGTCCTGACCTGTCCTTCCCTGTACTGTCCTGTCCTGCCCTATCCTGTCCCTGTCCTGTCCTGTCCTGTCCTGTCCTGCCCTGTCCTGTCCTGCCCTGTCCCTGTCCTGCCCTGTCCCTGTCATGTCCCTGTCCTGCACTGCCCTGCCCTGTCCTGCTCTGTACTGTCCTGCCCTGTCTTGTCCTGCCCTGACCCTGTCCCTGTCCTGCCCTGTCCCTGTCGTGTCCTGCCCTGTCCTGTCTTGGCCCTGTCTTGTCCTGTCCTGTCCCTGTCCTGTACTGTCCTGTCTGTCCTGTCCTTGTCGTGTCCTGTCCCCGTCCTGCCCTGTTCCTGCCCTGCCCTGTCCTGTCCTGCCCTGTCCTGCCTTGTCCTGTGCTGTCCCTGTCCTGTCCTGCACTGTCCTGTGCTGTCCTGTCCCTGTCCTGCACTGCCCTGTCCTGTCCTGCCCTGCTCCGTCCTGTCCTGCCCTACCCTGCACTGTCCTGCCCTGTCCTGTCCTGCCCTGTCCTGTCCTGCCCTGTCCTGCCCTGTCCTATCCCTGTCCTGTACTGTCCTGTCCTGTCCTGTCCTGCCCTGCCCTTTCCTTGTCCTGCCCTGTCCCGGTCCCTGTCCTGTACTGTCCTGTCTGTCCTGTCCCTGTCGTGTCCTGTCCCTGTCCTGTCCTGTCCCTGACTTGCCCTGCCCTGTCCTGTCCTATCCTGTCCTGTCCCAGTCCTGTCCTGTCCCTGTCCTGTCCTGTCCTGCCCAGTTCCTTCCCTGCCCTGTCCTGTCCTGTCCTGTCCTCTCCCTGCCTGCCCTGTCCTGCCCAGTCCCTTCCCTGCCCTGTCCTGTCCCTGTCCTGTCCTGTCCAGTCCTGCTCTAACCCTGTCCTGCCCTGTCCTGCCCTGTCCCTCCCCTGTCCTGTCGTGTCACTGCCCTGCCCTGTCCTGCCCTGTCCTTGCCATGCCCTGTCCTGCCCAGTCCTGCCCTGCCCAGACGCTCCCCTGCCCTGTCCTGCCCTGCCCTGTCCTGTCCTGTCCCTGCCCTGCCCTGTCCTGCCCAGTCCCTTCCCTGCCCTGTCCTGTTCCTGTCCTGTCCCTGTCCTGTCCTGTCTGGCCCTGTCCTGTCCTGCCCTGTCCCTGCCCTGCCCTGCCCTGCCCTGTCCCTGCACTGTCCCTGTCCCTGTCCAATCCCTGCCCTGCCCTGTCCCTCCCCTGTCCTGTCGTGTCACTGCCCTGCCCTGTCCTGCCCTGTCCCTGCCCTGCCCTGTCCTGTCCTGTCCCTGCCCTGTCCTGTCCTGCCCAGTCCCTTCCCTGCCCTGTCCTGTTCCTGTCCTGTCCCTGTCCTGTCCTGTCTGGCCCTGTCCTGTCCTGTCCTGCCCAGTCCCTTCCCTGCCCTGTCCTGTTCCTGTCCTGTCCCTGTCCTGTCCTGTCTGGCCCTGTCCTGTCCCTGTCCTGTCCTGCTCTGTCCCTGCCCTGTCCTGTCCTGTCCTGTCCTGCCCTGTCCCTGCCCTGCCCTGCCCTGTCCCTGCACTGTCCCTGTCCCTGTCCAATCCCTGCCCTGACCTGTCCCTGCCCTGTCCCTGTCCTGTCCTGTCCTGTCCTGCCCTGTCCCTGTCCTGTCCTGTCCTGCCCTGTTCCTGCCCTGCCCTGTCCTATCCCTGCACTACCCTGTCATGCCCTGTCCCTGTCCTCCCTTCCCTGCCCTGTCCTGTCCTTGTCCTGTCCCTGCCCTGTCCCTGCCCTGCCCTGTCCTGTCCCTGCCCTGCCCTATCCTGTCCCTACCCTGCCCTGCCCTGTCCTGCCCTGTCCTGCCCTGTCCCTGCCCTGCCCTGTCCCTGCCCTGCCCTGTCCGTGCCCTGTCCTGTCCTGTCCCTGTCCTGTCCTCTCCTGCCCTGCCTTGTCCTGCCCTGTCCTTCCCTGTCCTGTCCTGCCCAGACCCTCCTCTGCCCTGCCCTACCCTGTCCCTGCCCTGCCCTGTCCTGTCCCTGCCCTGCCCTGTCCTGTCCTGTCACTGCCCTGCCCAGTCCTGCCCTGTCCCTGTCCCTGCTCTGCCCTGTCCTGCCCAGTCCCTTCCCTGCCCTGTCCTGCCCAGTCCCTTCCCTGTCCTGTCCTGCCTGTCCTGTCCCTGCCTGCCCTGTCCTGTCCTGCCCTGCCCTGTCCTGTCCTGCCCTGTCCTGCCCTGTCCCTGCCCTGTCCCTGTCCTGTCCTATCCCTGCCCTGCCCTGTCCTGTTCCCGTCCTGCCCTGTCCTATCCTGCCCTGTCCTTCCCTATCCCTCCTCTGCCCTGTCCTACCCTGTCCTGTCCTGTCCCTGCCCTGCCCTATCCTGCCCTGTCCCTGCCTTGCCCTGTCCTGTCCATGTATTGTCCTCTGCCTGCCTGCCCTGTCCTGCCCAGTCTCTTCCCTGCCCTGTCCTGTCCCTGTTCTGTCCCTGTCCTGTCCTATTCTGCCCTGTCCTGTCCTGTCCGGCCCTGTCCTGTCCTGCCCTGTCCCCCCCCGTCCTGTCGTGTCACTGCCCTGCCCTGTCCTGCCCTGTCCCTGCCATGCCCTGTCCTGCCCTGTCCTTCAAGTTCCTGCCTGGCCTGTCCTGCCCTGTCCTGTCCCTGCCCTGCACTGCCCTGTCCCTGCCCTGTCCCTGCCCTGCCTTACCTGTCCTGTCCCTGCCTTGCCCTGTCCTGTCCTGTCCTGACCTGCCCTGTCCTGTCCTGTCCTGCCCTGTCCTGCCCTGTCTCTGCCCTCTCCTGCCCTGTCCTGTCCTGTCCTGCCCTGTCCTGCCCTGTCTCTGCCCTCTCCTGCCCTGTCCCTGCCCTGTCCTGTCCAGTCCCTGTCCTGTCCTGCCCTGCCCTGTCCCTGCCCTTTCCTGTCCTGTCCCTGCCCTGTCCTGTCCTGCCCTGCCCTGTCCCTGCCCTGCCCTGTCCTGTCCTTGCCCTGCCTTGTCCTGCCCTGTCCTTCCCTGTCCTGTCCTGCCCAGACCCTCCTCTGCCCTGTCCCTGCCCTGCCCTGCCCTGTCCTGTCCTGTCCCTGTCCCTGCCCTGTCCTGTCCTGTCCTGTCCTGCCCTGTCCCTGCCCTGCCCTGTCCTGTCCTTGCCCTGCCTTGTCCTGCCCTGTCCTTCCCTGTCCTGTCCCACCCAGAACCTCCTCTGCCCTGTCCTGCCCTGTCCCTCGCCTGCCCTGTCCTGTCCTGTCCCTGTCCCTGCCCTGTCCTGTCCTGCCCAGTTACTTCCCTGCCCTGTCCCTGTCCCTGTCCCTTCCCTGCCCTGAACTGCCCAGTCCCTTCCCTGCCCTGTCCCTGCCCTGCCCAGTCCTGTCCCTACCCTGTCCTGTCCTGCTCTGTCCCTGCCCTGCCCTGCCCTGTCCTGGCCTGTCCCTGTCCTGACCTGTCCTGTCCTGTCCCTGTCCTGTCCTTTCCTGTCCTGCCCTTTCCTGTCCTGTCCCTGCCCTGTCCTGTCCCTGCCCTGTCCTGTCCCTGCCCTGCCCTGTCCCTGCCCTGTCCTGTCTTGTCCTAGGTGTTGGGCTGATGGTTGGCTGGGGAGGATCCCATTGAGCTAGGTGTCCAGGTGTGGTCAATGCTGCTGGATGCTCATGTCTTTGTGATTTTGGGTATGTCTACAGTCATGAGGGGATTTGGATCTGGCAGTCAAGGTTGAGGAGGTACAGGGATCGCGAATTTTATGGAGCTGATGGGAGAGTAGAGCGTCAGGAGAGACTTTGGAAATTGGATTGTTGTAGGTTCAGGGACACAGGTGGAGAAATATAGGAAGTAGAGATCAGTTGGAACAAATGTTGATGAGCATTTGGATTACAGGGCATTCATGAAGGCCGATCAAAGAGGGAGCTTGTCAGGAAGGGAATGGGTTGAATATAATGTAAAGCTTCCCATCTTTAGAAAGTCAGCCAAAATATCCTTTGGCTTTGAAATGTTCATATCCAAAATTGGAGAGGGACTTCCTTTAAGCATTAAATTTCAAATTCTGGCTGACTGAAAAAGTATCAGATCAATCCAATGGAGGGAGAATCATAACCTGCAGAGTTCCATTTCCAACTAGCCAGCACATCTCCACACTCCAACAAGACCCAAAGGCATTTTACCCATATGTGAGGAACGAGAGAATGATCAGGGAGAAGGTAGGGCCGATCAGAGATAGCGGAGGGAACTTGTACGTGGAGTCTGAGCAGATCGGGGAAGCCCTAAATGAGTTTTTTGCTTCAGTTTTTTCTAAAGAAAGAGAACTTGTTGTAAATGAAAACTTAGAGGAACTGGGATAAAGTCTTGACCAGATCAAGGTTGATGAAGTTGATGTGCTGGAAATTTTCAAGGAGAAAGGATGTTGCCTGACCTGCTGCACTTTTCCAGCAACACAGTTTAAGTGCTGGAAATTTTGGCAAACATTAAGATTGCTAAGTCCCCAGGGCCAGACCAGATTTATCTTAGGCTGCTCTAGGAAGCGAGAAAGGAGGTTGCAAAGCGGCTGACGAGGATATTTGCCTCCTCACTCTCTACGGGAGTCGTACCGAATGTTTGGAAGGAGGCGAATGTTGTTCCTCTTTTTAAGAAGGGGAACTTCAGTCATAGTTTGAAGATATTAGGAGGAAGATATAAAGGAGATGTCAGAGGTAGGTTCTTTACGCAGAGAGTTGTGAATGCATGGAATGCGTTGCCAGCGGTGGTGGGTGAAGCAGAGTCATTAGGGACATTTAAGCGACTGCTGGACATGTACATGGATAGCAGTGAGTTGAGGGGTGCGTAGGTTAAGTTACTATATTTTGCTTTAGGATTAAACCTCAGCACAACACCGTGGGCCAAAGTGCCTGTTCTATGCTGTGTTTTTCTATGTTGTATGTTCTATCCATGAAACCATGCAGCCACAGTACATTATGGTCTGGTTGCCATCTCATGACATCTGAGATATAGGCACCACCATACAGGAAGGAAGATACATTAACTATCAATTCAAATTCCAAAGTCCCAGCTCCTGGAAGCTCCTGTTGGACAAATGGGAAGGATGGGCGAGAAGTGGGGGTAAAGGGGTGGAGATGTTTGTTGGCAGGTCTATTGAGAAGGAAGCTGGTGTATTAAGCAAAGTGTATGCACATCAGTGAAATGCCATGTATGGTTGGTCACAAGGAGCTGTTCTCTGATACACATGCTGGGGAGGAGGTCAGGTTGAAACATTGATAGACAGGACACCCTTACTGAGAGTGACATGAAGCAGATTTGGTTATCTGTATCCATCAAATGTCTCTCTTCACAGACCTCCTGAAACTGACAGCACAACACCATAGATGAATCCTACCCTTTTACTGGTCAACTGGCAGCAGAGAAGGCACCAGCACTGTAGGATGCAGGTGAAGCAGTATCAGCTGTTGGTTGTGCTCCAGATTCAAAGACACAACACTCAGGGCAATCAGGCTACACCAACCACAGACATTGACCAGAAACCACATCACTAAGAGTTGGTACAGCTATCTCCAAATGACAGAGGGTATGCAGCAGTACCTCAGGATGTCCCAGCACATTTGCCATCTATTGGACAAATACCTGGACAATCAGGTTTGCTGCAGCAGCAGATTTCCCACCAGTGCAATGTACAATCAAAATAGCATTCACATTGCAATATGTGTGGCCTGACACCAGCCAGCTTGCTTGTCAATAGGAAAGGGTTCACATCCCTAAATATGCAGAGCGTTTGTGAGAACACCAGTCAAATACTCCAGGAATACAACATGAAGGTCTTACCTTCTCAACCTCACCCCTTGTCTGAAGCATGGTGATCCTCATGTTAAACTCACCACTGGTCATCTGTCTCTAATGATAAAGCAGTTCTATGTCCTCTGGGAATATGGCAACTTTACCTAATACCTTACTTCAGGACCACAGACAATATTGAGGACGGTCCCATGATTTCTACTCAAAGACAACTATAACTTTTAATGCTCCTTTTGCCATACAGGGCAGGCTACTTGGAGACAAGTATTTCAGATTTGGGTGATGACCCTGTGAGGAATCCTCACACTAATCCCAAGGAGAGGTATAAAACTACACATGCTTCCTCAAGGACTATTACTGAGCAGACTACTGACCTGTTGAAAAGCCAGCACTGCTCAGCTAGTGCACTGGTATGTACATCAGCGAGAGCAGCCCCATCGTTGTGTTGTGTTCCACTCAGCAAAAACAGGAGGATATATCTTAGGAAAAGCAAGACACAGAAATGAGAAGTATTTGTGATGCAGAAGGGGAAAGTGATGATCCTGAGATGTGTCCGGAGGGTGTTCAGAGATCAGAAAAAGCCAGGGTGATGATCCAATGAGACAAACAGGCCTGTGTCAATCTATTGCTAACTGATTCCAGAGTGATTGACCTTTTCTACAGTTTCTTTTTACATTATTCCTTTCGAAACCAGTTGACTAGGAGATGTTGCTTCCTCTCTGGGACATTGATTGAGAACAAATTCATTTTTCACTATTTATTTAAGCAAAAGGTACTTTTTAGTTTAAACACTATTCCTGTGACGATTTGAAGCGACAAAGCATATGGACGGACCTTGACTCTGTGCTAATTACATGCAATTATAGCTGCACCACTGTGTGTAATCCCATGGCCAGGACCTTCTGAAGGGCAGACTATGACTTTGGGCTTTGCCTTAAGCATTGTGGAGGGAGATTAGACAGACAACATACCTTTTCATCTGATTCCCTCACTATCCCTATTGTCCTGGAGAATGTCAAGTTCCTTGACAGTACTGTTGCAATTGCTAAGCATCCTCCATAACAATGCCTCCAATAACATGAGCTCAAATCCAAACACTTACATCTTATCCTCCCAACAGAATGAAATCCTTCACATTGCCATAGTGCATTTCCCAACCTCTTATTCACAGAATGTGTTTGCTGGCACACTTTGTGCTTCAACAGTTCCTAAACCTTTTTGGTTGAAGATTGTTGGAAAGGGCTCTGAAAGGGTTAGTTCTGAGGAGTGCCATGAGCACTATGCACTATGATGATGTCATTGGACTTGTTGACAATGTTGCCTCGAATTTTCTTCCTGGCTGCAAAGGTCTCCGAAACCCATGCGCTACAGTGACTTCCACAATCAGAAATCAATAATGCAGTTGGCATGCTGATGCTGATCCCTATGCGGCTTAGAGGGAACCTTGCCTGTAGGCAAAACAGCTTAAGATCTTAAAAGAGTGAGCCCCAGTGTCTGGTCCTCTTTAGTGTTTCTGTAACAGTGTCCATTATATCAATGTGCCCCGGAATGAATTGCTAACGTGCAACAAACCACATCTTGTTAACAAGAGACTCTTCTAGTTGGAACATGAATTGGTTTTCCTCTCCACACCAAGCAAATCGTATAATTCCCTTCACTGAAGGAGATTGGTGGCAGCAATGTCCATCAGGAGTAGCAGCTCAGATGGTGTGGTGAGCTGGCATGCCCGTGCAACAAGGATCATTGACAAATTGATTCATAATCACAGATTTCACCCTCTCCCATGTAAATGATAATCCCGTACAATACAAATAACATTAAATTAATGCATGCAAAAGACAGTTTTAGTAATTTTTTTAAGAATATAGGTATTGATTTAAAGACATTGGTGAGATAGGTGTCCTGCTGCTTAATGTTGAGTCTGTAAATCCTTCATGTGATCATCGAAGCCCTGCAGTGTGAGAGTAGGCCAATCAGCCTATCAAGTCCACACGGATCCTCCAAACAGCAGCCCATTCATGCAGTTAAAATGGGAATCAATTTACTCAATGTGGTTTAGCAGTTAAAAATCACACAACACCAGGTTATGGTCCAACAGGTTTATTTGGAAGCACTTGCTTTTGAAGCACTGCTCCTTCATCAGGTGGTTGTGGAGTATAATATCGTAAGACACAGAATTTATAGCAAAAGTTTACAGTGTGATGTAACTGAAATTATATGTTGAAAAAACCTGGATTGTTTGTTAAATCTCTCATCTTTTAGAATGATTTGGAGATGCCGTGAAGGAGCGACACTCTGAAAGCTAGTGCTTCCAATTAAACCTGTTGGACTATAACCTGGTGTTGGGTGATTTTTAATCTTTTAGAATGATCATCTTCTTTCATATGTAAATCCCGGAACTTTTTAAAATCTACATTCTCAAGTGAACTTTCACAATAGGTGCCATGTCAGCCCAGATAATGCATTGAAGGTGTGAGGTGCCCTCTGTGAGGCTGTTTGTACCCCTATATTCACACTGATTCTATTTATGAGGAAGGGTTTTATGAATCTAACATGATTCGTACAGTTTTTGAGCAAAATAAAATGTAATTCTGTGAGTAGAAATTCACCCAACAAACTTATATGTGTGTGTATGCAGGGGTTGGGGTTGGGGAGCATATGGGTGTCTGTAAGAGAGTGTGTATGTGTGTGAGTGTGAGTGTAAAGGGGTATAAGTCTGTAAGAGGGTGCATGTGTGGGTGTGGGTGTGGGAGTGACTGTGTGTCTGTGTCTGTGTCTAGTGCAATGGGATCACTTGTAGTTTGACATGAACCCAATGTCCCGGTTGAGGCCATCCTTAAGGGTACTGAACTTGGAGATCAGCCTCTGCTCGGACACTCTGTGTTGTTGCCTGTCCCGAAATCTGCCTTGGAGGATGCTCACTCGAAGGTCTGAGGCTAAATGTCCCAGACCGCTAAAGAGTTGGGAGGGGACTAGGACAGAACCAACTGGAGGGAACACTCTTATCTGTTGCTTGTTGTGCGGTATCCATTCACCTATTGCTGTAGCATCTGCTAGGACTCGCCAATGTGCCATGCCTTAGGGCATCCTTGCCTGCAGCGTACGAGATAGACAACATTGGCTGAGTCACATGAGTGCCTGCCACGTACATGGTGGGAGGTGTCCCCACGTATAATGGCGGTAACCATGCCCACACTCTGACACGTCTTGCAGCGTCTACCATGACAAGGTTGTATGGTGTTGTCCTGAAAGCTGGGCAGTTTGCTGCAAACTATGATCTGTTTGAGGTTTGGTGGTTGTTTAAAGGCAAGAAGTGGAGGTGTGGGGAAGGTCTTGGTGAGGTGCTCATCCTCATTGATAATGTGTTGCAGGCCACAAGGAACATGGCATAGGATTTGGGCTCCTGGGAAGTACTGGACAATGAAAGGTACCCTGTCGGTTGCAGCTCTTGTCTTTCATGAAAATCTTGGCATATTGGGGTGCAACTGCTTCATGTATCTGGATGAAGAACTGGTTGCCAAAGGTGCAAACGCTGTGGTCAAGGATAAAGTGGATGAGTTGTAGGATGGTGCTCGGCGATTGGCAGTTGTTGGTGTAGAGTACAGGTACAAGATCCTTTATCCAAAATGCTCAGGACCAGCAGTTTTTCGGAATTCAGAATTTTTCGGTTTTCAGAATGTGATAGTTTAACGGTGAAATTTTTAAAAATCTTACCAGAGAAACAGACTTCTAACTAAGAATGGGCTTGGCCATCCCACACCCCATGTCGCATCTGAGTGACACACATCGAGTGGATGTCGACTTGGGTTAACTGTTTGCATGCCAAACAACCTTGTTAATGAGACAAAAACTTCACAAAAAAAAACTTTGGATTTTGGAGCTTTTCAGTTTTTGGATGTTCGGATGAAGGATCTTGTACCTGTACTGAGGCTGTTGCCATGATGCCGTCATTGTGGGGGATGCTGGCGTAGAGTGCTGAAATGTCCATTATGACAAGGAATGTTCCCTGTTCGACAGGACCATGGGTGCTGAGTTTCTGTAAGAAATCTGAAGTGTCATGACAGAAGCTGGGGGTCCCCTGTACAATGGGTTTCAAGATACCTTTGACATAGTCAAAGACACATGGAACAGCCATGGGAACAAAATTTGCACCCCAATATGCCAACATTGTCATGCACAGGTTTGAACAAGACTTCTTCTCTACACAGGACCCCCAATCATCACTATACACCAGGTATATTGATGGCATTTTCTTCCACTGAACCAATGGCAAGGAGTCACTGAAACAATTACACAGTGATATCAGCGAGTTTCACTCCACCATCAAACTCACCATGAACTACTCTCTAGTATAGAACATAGAACATAGAACAGTACAGCACAGAACAGACCCTTCAGCCCACGATGTTGTGCCAACCATTGATCCTCATGTGTACACCCTCAAATTTCTGTGACCATATGCATGCCCAGCAGTATCTGTCTCATTGTTGGACACATGCATTGCCATCAATGATGGGCACTTCAGCACCTCACCACCTCACCTACCACAAACCCATGGATAACCTCATGATGCTACACATTTCCAACTTCCACCCGAAACATATTAAAACAGCCATCCCCTACGGACAAGCCCTATGTATACACAGGATCTGTTCAGGTGAGGAGGAAGGTGACGGGCACTTGGAAGTACTCAAGGATGCCCTCATAAGAATGGGGTATGATGCTCAACTCACCGACCGCCAGTTCCGATGTGCCACAGCGAGAAACCCTAATGATCTCCACAGGAGACAGACAGGTGCTGCAACCAACAGGGTACCCCTCATCATCCAATACTCCCCAGGAGCCCAAAACTTACGCCATGTTCTTCACAACCTGCAACACATTATCAATGAGGATGAGCATCTTGCCAAGACCTTCCCCATGCCTCCACTTCATGCCTTTAAACAACAACAAACCTCAAACAGATCATTGTTCGCAGCAAACTGCCCAGCTTTCAGGACAACACCATACAACCTTGTTATGGTAGACGCTGCAAGATGTGTCAGAGTGTCGACATGGATACCACCATTACATGTGGGGACACCTCCCATCATGTGCATGGCAGATACCCATGTGACTTGGCCAATGTTGTCTATCTCATACTTTGCAGGCAAGGATGCCCTGAGGCATGGTACATAGGCGAGACCAAGCAGAGGCTATGGCAACAGATGAATGGGTACCGCACAACAATTGGCGAAAGTGAGGACTGGAGATGTTGGAGATTCGAGTGGAGAGTGTGGTGCTGGAAAAGCACAGCAGGTCAGGCAGCATCCAAGGAGCAGGAAAATCGACATTTCGGGCAAAGGCCTTTCATCAGGGCTTCGTCAGGAATGTGGCCACGTGTATAAGATATGATTCTGCAAGTATGACTATCAGGTTGTTGCTTTACTAGTCTCGTGAGACAGCTTTCCCAATTTTATGCACTAGCTGCCAGATGTTCGTGAGGCCAACAGGAATAAGGTGCCTTGTGTGAGGCTGTCTGTGCCCCTCTATTCAGGCTGATTCTATTTATAAAAAAAGGATTTACAAATCTTACATGGATTAATGCAGTTTTTGAGCAAAATAAAATGTAATTCTGCAAGTATTACATTATATCCAGATGTACACACACGCAGATACGTTTGCAGGGTGAATTCGTACTTGCAGAATTACATTTTATTTTGCTGAAAAACTGCATGAATCCATGTAAGATTATGTAAATTATTTTTTATATAAATAAAATCAGTCTGAACATAGGGGCACAGACAGCCTCACACCTTCAATGCTTTATCTGGCCGACATGGCACCTATTGTTAAAGTTCACTTGAGAATGTAACTTGAAAAAAAGTTCTGGGATTTACATATGAAAGAACCGTAATCAGTATGGTCATTCTAAAAGATGAGAGACTTAACAAACAACGCAGGTCTTTTTCAATATATCATTTCAGTTACATCACAAGTGTAAATGTTTGCTATAGTTTCTGTGTCTTATGATCTTATACTCCACAAGATGCACTGTAGCAATTCACCAAGGCATAACCACCTGATGAAGGAGCAGCACTATGAAACCTAGTGCTTCCAAATAAACAAATAAACTCTGAGCTCAAAAACTGCATGAATTCATGTAAAACTCTATTTTCTCACTTTTTAGATTAGAATCAAAAACATCATGGCATTGACAGAGAACACAGGGGGCCAACACCTTCAACATATTGTCTAGCTATCACCATTGTTAACAGCTAACCTGAGAACGCTACTTTTAAAAAAAGGTTTTGTGATTTACACATGAAAGAAGTGAAACTATCATGGTATTCGAACAGACGAAAGACTCAACAGACAATCAAGGTATTTTTCAATGTCTAATTTCGGCTACATCACACTGTAAATATTTGCTATAAATTCTGTGCCTTACAATTGTGTCCTTCACAATCACCTGATGAAGGAGTGTCGCTCCGAAAGTTAGTGTGCTTCCAAGTAAACCTGTTGGACTATAACCTGGTGTTGTGTGATTTTTAACTTTGTACACCCTAGTCTAACACCGGCATCTCCAAATCATGGTTTAGCAATGGCCTTGCCGAGTACTAGGAGGCCTGTTGATGAATAGTCTGAAATTAGTTTGACAGCTTCTGTGTGCCGCATTTAAGAGACTGCAGATTCTGTTAGCATTTGGCATTGTATCACACTCAGGGCTTTTAACAAAAAACGTTTAGCAGCGAGAGCCAGTCTGACTGACCAGGTTATAGGAAGAGGAGATCGAAGTCACCCTGGAGCTTCATCCACATGCCAACTTGTAAGAATGACCCTGCTCGATTATCATTTTCATATTGTTTGTCAACCCCTGAAAAATTCGTATACAGCCCAATTTGAGAACTTCTCTCATAACAATAACTACACTTGGAATGTTTTTAATTGGCACTAAGGTACTTTGGGATATTCTTATATTGTAACTGAATACAGTAGCACCTCGACTTATGAACTTAATCCATTCCAGGACCCGGTTCACAAACCAAAAGGTTCTCGAACTGAATCAATTTTTCCCATTGTTCGAATAGCGTAAGAATGCTAGGACGTAGCAACAAATGCTGTTCACAGCGCACGCGCCAAAGATGAACTGGATAAGATCACGCGGAGCCCGAGAGCTTTTGCGTTCAACAAGCTCGTAGCAAAGTAGAACAATGAAACCACGTGGTCGCATACGGGCTTTTTGCGTTCGTACCTTCATTCATACCTTGAATTTCGTACATACATTGAAGCAAAATTTTACGTACAATCCTGTTCGTAAACCGATTTGTTTGTGAATGGGGTCGTTCGTATGTCGAGGCGCTACTGTAATTGCAATTCTTTCTTTCTACCATTTTGCCATCCTTTTTTAAACTCAGTATTAAATAAGGTTGGTGCACTAGATATTGTAATTTAAAGGTAACCTTTAGAGAAGTGATAAATGAATACTTTAATGATAATCAGCCAAGGCTGAAACATGGGAATATAGAAATAGAAGCAGGAGTAGGTTATTTTGCCCTTCAAATATGCTCTGTCTTTCAATATGAGGATATCTGATACTCTATCTCAAAGTCTATTCCCACCTTCTCTTTATTCCCTTAATGCCTTTTATATCTAAGAATTTATCTTTCTTGAATATACTCATTGACCACTCGCCTACAGCCTTCTGAGGTCGTGAATTTCACAGATTGACATCCTCTGAATGAAGAATCTTTTCCTCACCTCAATCCTAAATGGCCTTCCCTACATTCTGAGACTGTGGCCCAGGGCAGGACATGGGAACCCCTTCTCCCATCTAGGTGTAAATCCAACCTCTACCCCTGGCATGTGTGAGCTGCATGATAAAAATATGTATGCCAAGTTAGCCAATTTTCTTTTAAAAAATACTGATTCATTCACTGGATCATGGCATCACTGAAGGCCCGTTGCTATTGCCTATCAGCAGCTGCCCTGGAGGTGTCAGTCTTTCTGAACTATTGCAGTCTGTGTAGTGGAGGTACTCCAACAATGCTGTTAGGCAGGAATTCCAGGAATTTGGCCCGTTGATGATGAAAGGGATCTAATTTCAAATCAGTATGGAGTGAGATGTGACGGGCAAATTGCAAGTTGTGATGTTCCCATGCATCTGTTGCCCTTATTCCATGGAGGTGGCAGAGGTTCATGTTTGACTGGCACTGTTAAAGGAGCTTTCGTGAATATGCATCTTGAAGATAGAAAACATTGCTGCAATACATCCTTATTGGTGGAGGGATTAAATATTTAAGTTGTGGTTTTCTCCTGGATTGTGGCAAACTTCTTGAATGCTGCAGTCATCTGGGTAAGTAGACAATCACGTAAATGTAGCCCTAAGGGGAATCAGTGGCCTGTTCATCCAGAAACCCAGGTAATGTTCTGGGGACCCAGGTTTGAATCCTGCCATGTCAAGAATTCAATTGTAAAAATCTGGAATTAAGATGATGACCATGGAAACATCTGTCTAGTTCACTAATGTTCTTTAGGGACAGAAACTGTCATTTTTATCTGGGCTGGCCTACTTGTGACTATAGACTCATAACAATGTGGACGACTTTTAACTGTTCTCTGGGCAATTAGGAATGAGCAATAAATAATATACCCTCATCCAATGAACGAATAAAACATAGTTAATAAGCTCGAAACTATCCAGGACAAAACAGCCCAATTGATTGGCTTCACATCCACAAACCTTCACTCCCTCATCAACAACACACAAGTAGCAGAAGTGTGCAGTTTATACAAGATCACAGTAGCAATTCACCAAGGCTTTTTCAAGAGCACCCTACAAACCCCTAATCTCTGCCACTTTGAATGACAACGGCAGCATGGGGACTACCACCACCTCCAAGTTCCCCTCCAAGAAACACACCATTCAGATTTGGAATAATATTGCCGTTCTTGCAATGCTGTTGGGTGAAAATGCTGGACCGCTCTTCCAGGATCTCTGTTCAGCATGGTGAGTGTACTTATACCAGATGGGCTGTCCTGACTCATGAAGGCAAAAATGAGGACTACAGATGCTGGAGATTAGAGTCTAGATTTGAGTGGTGCTGGAAAAGCACAGCAAGTCAGGCAGCATCTGAGGAGAAGAAAAATCGATGTTTCAGGCAAGAGCCCTGAGTATCATTGCTGCCCTCAAGCTGGTGACATAGCTTCATGAATCATGATCAGAGTGGTGCTGGAAAAGAACAGCAGGTCAGGCAGCATCCAAGGAGCAGGAAAATCGACGTTTCAGGCAAAAGCCTTTCATCAGGAATGAGGCCGGAAGCCTCGGGAGTGGAGAGATAAATGGGAGTGGGGTGGGGCTGGGGAGAAGGTAGTTGAGAGTGCAATAGGTGGATGGACCAAGGGGTAAAGGTGATAGGTCAGAGAGGAGGGTGGAGCGGATAGGTGGGAAGAAAGATTGACAGGTAGGGCAGGTCGTGAAGATGGTGCTGAGCTGGAAGGTTGGAACTGGGGTAAGGTGGGGGGAGGGGGAATGAGGAAACTGATTATGTCCACATTGATGCCCTGGGATTGAAGTGCTCCGAGGCGGAAGATGAGGCATTCTTCCTCCAGGCATCAGGTGGTGAGGGAGTGGTGGTGGAGGAGGCCCAGGACCTGCATGTCCTTCACGGGCAACCTCCACCGCCACTCCCTCTCCGCCCAATGCCTGGAGGAAGAACGCCTCATCTTCCGCCTCAGAACCCTTTAACCCCAGGGCATCAATGTGAATTTCACCCGTTTCCTCATTTCCCCTCCCCCCACCTTACCGCAGTTCCAAACTTGTAGCATAGCACCATCCTCATGACCTGTCCAACCTGTCAATCTTCCTTCCCACCTATTCACTCCACCCTCCCCTCTGACCTATCGCCTTTACCCCTTGGTCCATTCACCTATTGCACTCTCAACTACCTTCTCCCCAGCCCCACCCCCTCCCATTTATCTCTCCACCCGCAAGGCTTTCAGCCTCGTTCCTGATGAAGGGCTTTTGCCCAAAACATTGATTTTCCTGCTCCTCGGGTGCTGCCTGACCTGCTGTGCTTTTCCAGCACCACTCTGATCATGATTCATGAAGATGTGTCACCAGCTTGAGGGCAGAATGATACTCAGACCCTGTAAAAGACATAAGAAAGCCAAACCCACAGAAAGGGAGTACTATGCATTCCTTTTTATATGTATCTAGTTTAGGATATGTATATCTATACCTTTTTATCAACTGAACTAAATAAGCATTTACATTGCCTATTACTTCATTTGCTTTCCATTTCTATGGAACAATGAAGTTTTGTATTGAAACCAAACTCTCCCTTATCTGGTGTTAACCTTGGTTTAGTTTTGGAAACATTGAAGTAACAAACAGGCAAATGACATGTGTTTCCAGTTCAAGTCACAAAGAGGTTCTATTGTTATAGCTCCAAGTTGCCTAACCATACTGGGGAGTGTGAGCCAACCCTTGCGAAAATAAATTACTCACTATGGGAGCTGACACCACAGAACCAGACAAGGTTTCTATGGCAGACCCAAATCCATAACAGGAATTAACAAGAGAAACAGATGGCACAAATAGAGTGCTATTTCGAGGATTTTGATCATTTTATACATACACCTCTAGCTTAAATATGTCAATATAATGGATCAAAGCCAAATATTTGATCTAAGAGAAACTAATTTCATCAATGAAAATTTCATTTTAATTATTCAAGTCAAAGTAATAATTAGGTCCTGTAATTCATCAAGCCAATTAAACAAGTCAATCCTTCTAATCAGCAATTTTGATTCGGAATGGGACGATTGGGCGCAGCTGTTTGGGCGCCAGCATTTTGACATGGTCGTTTGGATGCCAGCTGATTGGCGCCAGCCTATTTGGCGACAGACATTTTGGCGCTAGGAAAGAAATGTTGATTGATTCATTATCATTAAAAGTAGAACTTTAAAAAGTTTTAAAACCGTAACTTTATTGAAAAATAAAAACATTAAATCTGTTAATCGCTAAAAACTGTAGCTTTATTTAGTTCATTTAGTAATTAGAACTTTAAAAAGTTTTAAAACTGTAACTTTATTGAAAAATAAAAACATTAAATCTGTTAATCACTAAAAGCTGTAACATAGCTTTATTTAGTTCAGTTAGTAATTATGAGCAAGGCTTCTCAAGTACTTGATAACATCCATGTTTTCAAATCTAAGAACAGTTTCATGTATTCTTCTATCTGCATGCCTATACTTTTTTTAGTTTCTGTGGTGGTTCATGCCCAGCTAGTAACCCTTCATAATATGCATCTCTACCTTTCTGTGGTTTACACAGGCCATCTATTAATTTCCATATGGTGGGATGTTGCATGTTAAGTTCGTATTGTAATCGATGGGCTGCCTCCACATGATTGTTTGTGCAGTCTTTCCCATTTAATGTTCTCTGATGAAGGTTCCAAATCTCATGGAGTTCACCTTCCATTTCCTCGCCTGTTCTGATGACCAACATATGTATCTTCAAACCAGTTGAGTAAATCTTGAAGTTCTTGCGGCAGTTCGGTCACTAGAGCATCCAGATAGTCATCGATCTTGTTCAAAGGTACAAAGGTAAGGGCAATAATCATTCGAGCTTTTAACCCGAAATCAGGATCAGTGTTATACAAACTAGTGGACCCCAATCTAGCTAAATATGTTTGCATATTTTGAGCTAAATGAAAAAAAAACCTTTTATTTGAACATCAGGAAAAATGTCCTTCATAGCACTGTGCACAGCTTGTTCAAAATCGCAGACGATTGAAGTGGGTTTCAAATTGGGTTCCACTTCTTTCAATAACTCAAACGTTCTCACATATGTGGTGCATTGCTTGTTGGGCAAAAGAGCATACACGATAGGGTGAACACCTCCGTGTTTTTTTGCCAGAATTACATAAATCTGAGAAAAGAGACTGGGAGAAATACTGAATGTGCCATCGGCAAACCACATATCAGACGTCACTAAGTGTTGGAGCCAGGTCTGTCTTCCGAAGATTAATATCTGGTTAGGACCTGGTCTGCTATCACATGGTAAAAAATTTTCTTCCACACCTGGTTGAGGGACATATATTCTGTAGCATTCTGGCACAAATAATTGTTGCAAATCAGTTGGATTGGTGGGGGCGTTCATCACTGAATTACGCTTTAAGCGTATTATATTCCTCAAAGCAGACATATTAGGAATGACGGCCAGACTAGCTTGGGATATGTCTGTCAAACATTCATTAACAACTACAGTCGGTGACAGAAGAGTCTCCTCTGCTCTCTTTTTTATTTTAGTTTTCACAAGTGTAACCTGTAATTGTGCAGCAGAAGCTTCATGCGAATGGCTGTTCAGCTCCCTCACCACCTCTCCAGCTTTAGTATGGAGCTGTGCTTTGCACCGATGTTTTTGCTCACAACGCCAAAATTTCAAGTCGCTGTCAACTTTGCTTGTTTTGTCAAAGATGTAAAGTAATCCATTATGCACAAATTTTTCTTTACCATGTTTTGTTAATACCTCCTCAGCCACCATATGGATAAAATGATTTAAAAAAATAAAAAAGGTGGCAAAAGAATGAAACACTTGTGGCAGCGCACCCGCAGTTAACTCAACTGAGGCTAAGGACTAACTGTAGCCTGAGCAAACAGCTAAACGAGGAGAGAGCTAGTTTTCCTGTTTCCAAATATATACTAGCTCAATTTATACAAAGGAATTCAAAGGAAGTGCAAACAGCAACACACCTATTGGTCTTCTCGAAGCTGCATGCTCAACTACTATATACAAAAACACTTCGTACAAAAAAATGCATGCAACTTTATATGTCCTCAACATTGAATCTGGACCCCATAAAGTCGCATGGCTTCAGGTTAACCATGGACAAGGCAACACTCTGCTGATTACCATGTAGCGTCCTCCCTCAGCTGATGAATCAGTACTCCTCCATGTTGAACAACATGTAGAGGAAACACTGAGGATGACAAAGGCACAGAATGTACACTGGGTGGGGGATTTTAATGTC
Organism: Chiloscyllium punctatum; assembly: GCF_047496795.1. NCBI lineage: Eukaryota > Metazoa > Chordata > Chondrichthyes > Orectolobiformes > Hemiscylliidae > Chiloscyllium > Chiloscyllium punctatum. The sequence goes on along the minus strand of NC_092741.1, from coordinate 92,304,438 downwards.
TGTCACCAGAGTGGTTCAGCAGCAGTAAGACTGATTGAGCTGGTTGGGTCCTAAAGGATATAGCTGCGTCTGTGGCAGGTGGTGAGGGAACCAACAAAAGGGCAAAACATACTTGACCTCATCCTTACCAATCTGCCAGGTGCAGATGCATCTGTCCATGAGAGTATCAATAAGAGTGACCACCACACAGTCCTTGTGGAGATGAAGTCTCACCTTCACATTGAAAATAACCTTCATCATGTTGCTTGGTACTATCACCATGCTAAATGGGACAGATTTCAAACAGATCTAGCAACTCAAGACTGGCCAGCCATGAGGCGATGTGGGCCATCAACAGAATTGTACTCCAACACAATCTGTAACCTCATGATCTGGTATATCCCCCACTTAAATATTACCATCAAGCCAGGGGATCAATCCTGGTTCAATGGAGAGCGCAGGAGGGCATGGGAGGAGCAGCACCAGGTATACCTGAAAATGAGGTGTCAACCTGGTGAAGCCACCAAACAGGACTACTTGTATGCCAAAAGCATTAGCAGCAAGTGATAAACAGAGCTAAGTAATCACACAAACAACAGATCAGATCTAAGCTCTGCAGTCCTGCCATATCCAGTCGTACATAGTGGTGGACTATTAAACAACTCACTGAAGGAGGAGGTTCCACAAATATCCACTTCTCAATTTTAGAAGAACCCAGCACATCAGTGCAAAAGACAAGGCTGAAGCTTTCACAGAAATCTTCAGCCAGAAGTGCTGAGTGGATGATCCAACTCAGCCTCCTCCAGTGGTCTCCTGCATTACGAAAACCAGCTTTCAGCCAACTTGGTTCACTCCACATGCTATCAAGAATCAGTTGGAGGCGCTGTGGTGGGCCAGTGGTTAGAGTTATACCCAGCACAAAGGAAGATGGCCATGGTTGTTTGAAGTCAGTCATCTCAGCTCCAGGACATCTTTGCAGGAGTTCCTCAGGGCAGAATTCTAGGCCCAACCATCTTCAGCTGCTTCATCAATGACCTTATCTCCATCATAATGTCAGAAGTTATGATGGAGATATAACTCCGTCATAAGTTTGCTATGATTGCACCATTTGTGACTCCTCAGACACTGAAACAAATGCAACAAGATCTGGACAATATCCAGGCTTCGGCTGACAAGGGGCAAGTAATGTTTGTGTCACACAAATGCCAGGCTATGACCATCATCAATAATGGTCAATCTAACCACCGCCCCTTGACATTAAATTGGGGTTACCCATTATTGAATCCCCCACTATCAATATCCTGGGAGTTATCATTGATCAGAAACTCAGCTGGACTCACCACATAAACGCAGTGGCCTCAAAAGCAGGTCAGAAGCAAGGAATACTTCGCAAGTCACTCACTTCCTGACTTCTGAAAGCCTGTTCACTATCTACAAGGCACAAGTCAGGAGCATGATGAAATATTCCCAATTTGCCTCGATGAGTGAAACGCCAACAACACTCAAGAAGCTTGAGACCATCCCAGCCAAAGCAGCTCACTTGATTTGCACCACATCCACAAAGCATCCACTCCCTCCATCACTGACGCTCAGTGCCAGCAGTGTGTACTACCTACCGGTGCACTGCATGAATTCACCAAAGACAGCACCTTCCAAACCCATGACCACTTCAATCTAGAAGGGCAAGGGCAGCAAATATGTGGGAACACCACCACCATCAAGTTCCCCTCCAAGACATTCACCATCCTAACTTGGAAATATATCACCATTCCTTCACCCTTGCTGAGTCAATATCCTGGAATTCCGTCCCTCATGGCATTGCGGCTTAACCTTCAACAGGTGGACTGCAGCAGTTCAAGAAGTCAGCTCGCTACCACCTTCTCTTGGGCAACTAGGAACAGGCAATAAATGCTGGCCAGCCAATGATGGCCTCATCCCACAAAATGAACACATTTTTTAAAAAGTAGAGAATTATAGAGCTGTTAAGCATAGAAACACACTGTTCAGTCCACCTCATCCATGTTGACCAGATAACTTAATTAAATCTAGTCCCATTTGCCAACATTTGTCCCATATCCCTCTAAACTCTTCCTATTCATATACCTATCCAGATGCCTTCTAAATGTTGGAATTGTATCAGCCTCCACCACTTCCTCTGGCAGCTCATTCCCTATATGCACCACCCTCTGCATGAAAAATTTACCCCTTGGGTCCCTTTTAAATCTTTCTCCTCTCACCTTAGACCTATGCCCTCTAGTTTTGGACTCCCCCAAGCCAGGGTAAAGACCTTGTCTATTTACTCTAACCATGCCCCATGACTTTATAGGCCTCTGTAAGGTCACCTCTCAGCCTCGGATACTCCAGGGAATACAGCTCCAGGTTATTCAGCCTCTCCCTATAGCTGAAACCCTCCAACCCTGACAACATGCTTGTAAAGCTTTTCTGAACTCTTCCAAGTTTCACAACATCCTTCCGATAGCAAGGAGATCAGAATTGCACGCAATATTCCAACAGTGGCCAACCAATGCCCTGTACAGCTACAACATGATCTCCTAACTCTGATACTTAATGCACTGGCCAATAAAGGAAAGCATACTAAACGCCTTCTTCACTATCCTATCTACCTGTGACTCCACTTTCAAGGAACTATGAATCTGTACTCCAAGGTCTTTCTGTTCAGCAACACTCCCCAGGACCTTATCATTAATTGTATAAGTCCTGCCCTGATTTGTCTTTCCAAAATGCAGCATCTCACATTTATCTAAATTAAACTCCATCTGCCACTCCCATGGGTCCATCTGATCAAGTTCCCATTGTACTCTGAGGTAAACTTCTTCGTTGTCCAATATACCTCCAATTTTGGTGTCATCTGCAAACTTACTAACCATAGCTCATATCCAAATCATTTATGTAAATGATGAAAAGCAGTGGACTCAGCTCTGACCCATGCAGCACACTGCTGGTCACAGGCATCCAGTCTGAAAAGCAACCTTCCGCCACCACCATTTCTGTTCTGCTTTTGAACCAGTTCTGTATCCAATGGCTAGTTATCTCTACATTCCATGTGACCTAACATTGCTAACCAGTGACCCATGAAGTCTTGTTGAACCCCTTACTGAAGTCCTTATAGATCACGTCCACCGCTCTGCCCTCATCAATCCTCTTCGTTACTTCTTCAAAAAACTCAATCAAGTTAGTGAGACGTGATTTCCCATGCACAAAAGCTATGTCGACAATCCTTAATCAGTCATTGCCTTTCCAAATAGATGTAAATCCTATCCCTCAGGATTCCCTCCAACAACTTGCCTACCACCAATGTCAGGCTCACCGGTCCATAGTTCCCTGGTTTTCCTTGCCACTTTCTTATGTAGTGGCTCCAGATTTCTGGCACTTCACCTTTTTCTATCAGCAAGGGACCCAACAATCCCTTCCCTAGCTTCTCACAGAGTTCGAGGATACACCTGATCAGGTGCTGGGGATTTATCCACCTTTATGCATTTTAAGACATCCAGCACTTCCTCCTCTGTATTTTGGATATTTTTCAAGATGTTGCTATTTATTTCCTGACGTTCTTTATCTTCGATATGCTTCTCCACAATAAACACTCATCCAAAATGCTTTTTTAGTATCTCCCCCATCTCCTGTGGTTCCACACATATGTGGCCTTGCTGACCTTTATGGGCCCCTATTCTCTTCCTTGTTACCCTTTTGTATTTAATGTATTTATAGAATCCCTTTGGATTCTCCTTAACCCTTTTTGTTAAAGCTATCTCATATCCTCTTTTTGCCTTCCTGCTTTCCCTCTTAAGTATACCCCTACTACCTTTATACCCTTCAAGGTATTCACTTGATCTCTGCTGTACACACCTGACACATGCTTTCTTCTTATTCTTGACCAAAACCTCAGTTTCTCTAGTCTTCCAACATTCCCTACACCTACCAGCCCTGCCTTTCACCCGAACAGGAATATACTGTCTCTGGACTCGGATCATCTCATTTTTGAAGGCTTCCCAGTTTCCAGCCATCCCTTTACCTGCAAACATCTGTCCCCAGTCAAAATTTGAAAGTTCTTGCCTCATACTTTCAATATTGATCTTCATCCCAATTTAGAATTTCAACTGTTAGATCCGGTCTATCCTTTTCCATCACTATTTTAAAACCAATAGAATTATGGTCACTCCCAAAGTGTTCCCCCACTGACACCTCAGTCACCTGCCCTGCATTATTTCCTGAGAATGGGTCAAGTTTTGCATCTTCTCTAGTATGTACATCCAGATATTGAATCAAAAAATGTTCTTGTACACACTTAACAAATTCTCTCCATCCAAGCCCCTAACACTATGGCAGCCCCAATCTATGTTTGGAAAGTTAAAATCCCCTACTATGACTACTATATTATTCTTACAGAAAGCTGAGATCTCCTTACAAATTTGTTTCTCAATTTTCCTCTCACTATTAGGGGGTCTATAATACAATGTCTAGATTAGAGTGGTGCTGGAAAAGCACAGCAGTTCAGGCAGCATCCGAGGAGCAGTAAAATCGACGTTTCGGGTAAAAGCCCTTCATCAGGAATAAAGGCAGTGAGCCTGAAGGGTGGAGAGATAAGTGAGAGGAGGGTGGGGGTGGGGAGAAAGTAGCATATAGTACAATAGGTGAGTGGGGGAGGGGATGAAGGTGATAGGTGGGGGGGGGGGGTGTGAGTGGATAGGTGGAAAAGAAGATAGGCAGGCAGGACAAGTCATGGGGACAGTGCTGAGCTGGGAGTTTGGAACTGGGGTGAGGTGGAGGAAGGGGAAATGAGGAAACTGTTGAAGTCCACATTGATGCCCTGGGGTTGAAGTGTTCTGAGGCGGAAGATGAGGCGTTCTTCCTCCAGGCGTCTAGTGGTGAGGGAGCAGCGGTGAAGGAGGCTCAGGACCTCTATGTCCTTGGCAGAGTGGGAGGGGGAGTTGAAATGTTGGGCCATAGGGCGATCACCTGCAGTCATTGTTTTTACCTGGTCTATAATACAATCCCAGTAAGGTGATAATCCCTTTCTTATTTCTCAGTTCCAGCTGAGTAACCTCCTTGGACGTATTCGCAGGAACATTCTCCCTAAATACAGCTGTAATGTTATCCTTAATCAAAAACACCACTTCCCCTCTTCTCTTGCCCCCCTTTCTATCCTTTCTATAGCATCTATACCCTGGAACATTAAATTCCAGTCCTGAGCCACATCCCTGTAAGTGCTACGCTATCCCGATCCCATGTTCCTAACCATGCCCTGAGTTCATCTGCCTTACCTGTTAGGCCGCTTGCTTTGAAATAAATGCAGTTTAATTTATCAGTCCTATCTTGTTTGCTGCTTTGTTCATTCCTGTTTGACTTGCTCCTTTTCCCAACTCCACCAGTCTCAGACCAATGTCTTTCCTCACTGTCTGATTACAGATGATTACAGGTGTGAAACAGGCCCAGACTCAAGTCTCAGCAGCACAATTAAATCTATGATTGTTGTTTTGCTCAAAAAGTTAACCAAAAGCTAAGAAAGTCTGCTGCTGGGTCACAAATCTGTGTGGCTTCTATGCATGATTATGGCCTGACTCATATATCTTTATGGTCAAGATTAGAGGTAAAAACATTGATTTTCCTGCTCCCAGATGCTGCCTGACCTGCTGTGCTTTTCCAACAGCACTCTAATATAGCCATAGAGTCACAGAGATGTACAGCATGGAAACAAACCCTTCGGTCCAACCCGTCTATGCCGACCAGATATCCCAACCCAATCTAGTCCCACCTGCCAGCACCTGGCCCATATCCCTCCAAACCCTTCCTATTCATATACCCATCCAAATGCCTCTTAAATGTTGCAATTGTACCAGCAAAATGGCAAAAAATAGAGGACCCAGCACCGATCCTTGTGGCACTCCACTGGTCACAGGCCTCCAGTCTGAAAAACAACCCTCCACCACCACCCTCTGTCTTCTACCTTTGAACCTTTGATACCTTCTGTATCCAAATGGCTAGTTCTCCCTGGATTCTGTAAGATCTAACCTTGCTAATCAGTCTCCCATGGGAACCTTGTCGAACGCCTTACTGAAGTCCACATAGATCACATCTACTGCTCTGCCCTCATCAATCCTCTTTGTTACTTCTTGAAAAAACTCAATCAAGTTTGTGAGACATGATTTCCCATGCACAAAGCCATGTTGACTATCCCGAGTCAGTCCTTGCCTTTCCAAATACATGCACATCCTGTCCCTCAGGATTCCCTCCAACAACTTGCCCACCACCGAGGTCAGGCTCACCAGTCTATAGTTCCCTGGCTTGTCCTTACCGCCCTTCTTAAACAGTGGCACCACGTTTGCCAACCTCCAGTCTTCCGGCACGTCATCTGTGACTATTGGTGATACAAATATCTCAGCAAGAGGCCCAGCAATCACTTCTCTAGCTTCCCACAGAGTTCTCGGGTACGCCTGATCAGGTCCTGGGGATTCATCTACCTTTAACCGTTTCAAGCCACCCAGCACTTGCTCCTCTGTAATCTGGACATTTTGTAAGATGTCACCATCTAATTCCCTACAGTCTATATCTTCCACATCCTTTTCCATAGTAAATACAGATACAAAATATTCATTTAGTATCTCCCCCATTTTCTGTGGCTTCACGCAAAGGCCGCCTTGTTGACCTTTGAGAGGCCCTATTCTTTCCCTAGTTACCCTTTTGTCTTTAATATATTTGTAAAAACTCCCTAATCTTGACTCTAATCTCCAGCATCTGCAGTACCCATTTCCGCCTCATATATCTTTAAGGGCCCTTTGAGAAATGGCAGTATACAGTACTTAGAGCACAAGATATGTTAGATAAAATTTGCAACACCCATCTTAAAGTTTCAATTGAATGGAATCAAATACAATGCATCCAATCTTTCTCCTTTTAATATGTTTAAAAAACCGAATGTGCATATTTTATTATTTATTTGTGTGTTTTGCATAAGCTATAGATTTTCTGACCTGTAGATTTATTAGAATGACGCCCACAGATTGCAGCTTTCCTATCCAGTGCTTTGGTGGAGAGATGCCTTAGCTACCTAGCTAGAACAATAAAATATTACACATTGCCATGAACATAAGCATTTCTGCTCTGACAGGCAGATATGTGGGGTAATAGGACTAGCTACGATCATGGCACAGCAGGTCCAAGGGGCCAGGTAGCCTATTCCTGCTCCTAATTCGTGTGGTCATATGACTGCACATAGCAGATTGGGGACTAACTTCTGACAACATGGGAGAATGTATGTTGCATTGCTAATATCAAAAGAAGAGGTAGGTTTATACAATTATTATCGACTTGTAAACTCACAGTGATTAAATATAAAGTTCTTCAAGCATCAAGCATACCTAGAAGTGCAGAATTAATTAGAGATAAAATTGCACAAAGTTGCAGATATATTGTAACAGCAAGTTAAAGTTTGTCCATGGTGAGTCTTTCTTTTGCTCACTTACTATATTTCCACGAAATGCATTTTGGAGTTATAGCTGCACCATTGCAAAGAAAATGCAGTTTGTGTGGTTAATTTGTTAAATATTTGCCCAGTGTATTAAAACTATGATAGTAAATAATCAGATTTACATTGAATCTGGCTAAATATTATAAAGGCAGATCACAGTGCCATCTAACCCATAGTATTCATGCATTTGAAATCTGTCATGAAACAATGTTCAAGGACAGTAAAGTTTTATGGGCAATGCCGAAACCTCCCTACGTACTATCTAATAAATGTATACACATTTGGTCCCTTAGTTGTTGTAAATGAAAGCTTATTGTTAACATTCTTTTGATCTGAAACAGAACTGATAGACAGTGAACTGTGACAACCAGGTTATATGGCAAAATTACTGTAACCAGCTTGTATCTGCATAATAATGTTTATACTCATACTTTATAGTTTATAATTGAAGAGAATACTTGCTATTTTAAGAAATACACTTATCCTTAATAAGGCATTTCATTTACTGAAGCACATTCCTGTAATCTAATTGTTGTCTATACAAATACTCTGACATTAATCTCTCAAGTTAAATTTACTCAGTGGAAATAAATAATGACTTCTTTCTTGAATGATTTTCCTTCATGTTTCAAAATATGCTCAATCTTCAAAAGAATGCTGTATGTGACTTCACTATAAAACAAGTGTTTGCTTTTATATTTCAGTGCATTGTGTGAAACCTAGGTAGAGAATTAATGCACCTTCAGGCATGAAGGCTGACGGTATATGAAACAACTCCACACAGGCCGGTATCCCATCACCAAATCACCTTTTCTTTAAACGTCGAGTGTCCTTGACACTGACCAAGTTTCCTCAGAGCCAGATCTCAGAGTAAGCAGAACATCAGACACTCCTTTTTCTTTAAAAAAAAACACAATAACACTGACTGTGGCCAGCCAGCTCAGGGTCAGTCCTCAACTGAGTAGAGTCTGATCTCCTGGTTATAATTTTTTTCTTTAAATCCCCCCCACTATGGCCAAACAGCGGTAGTGCTTATTTCTCCACAGCACCTATGTTGTGTGTGTGTAGGTGTAGGACACAGTGAAGAAACAATGAGTGCAGAAAACAATGAGTCCACGAACAGGAACAAAAAACACCCAAATGGCCAGTGACAAGCAGTGCCCTTCTCTATAGGGGCAATGCCTGCCGTGATCAAAAAAGTGAACGGGAGGGTGGGGATTCAATCAAAATAGAGTCAGCGGGAGAATGAAAACACTCCACACTCTGTGGTGCCCACATTTCCCTGAAAACCTTGAGGGTGTTGGTAAACATCCTCTCCAGGGACACCTGGGCACGAATGTAACTGTGGAAAAGAGGTAGGCGATCAACCATAATAACACCCTCCATGGTCCGTTACTTAGGCCTGACCGTCCTATTTCTTTTTTTTTCTTTTTTCTTTTTTTTGTGTGTGCAGGTGTAAGACACAGTGAGAGACACAAGGTGTATGAATCTTTATTCAATTTCCACCACCAGGAAGATAGGAAAACACCCGAGTGGCCAGTGACAAGCACTGCCCCTTCACATCAAAGGGCAATACTGTGTGATCAAAACAGTGAAGGGGAGACCCTCCTATTTCTATCTGTCAGCCAGGGCTCCATGATTGGTTCAGATTAACAGCCCCAATCAGGAAAATCACATTCTATGAGCTCCACCTGGCTGACCTTGTAATAGTCACTACACCCTCCCTCCTGTCAGTCTGAGAACATAGGCAGGTTCTTCATTTTGTTTCTCCTAGGGCGTTTTAGCAATTGGTTACATTCTTCCAACTCTGCCTCTGATATGGGCAGTATGCAACACACAGTAGCTTGCCTCTTGCACCCAAAACATCTCCGAAAAAGTATGTTCTCTTCAGGCGGCAAAGGCATCGAGGCACGACATCCATTTTGTCTATCTTAAATTCCAAGGTAACTTCAATGCTATACGGAGAGATAGAATCTACAGGAACAGTCAGAAAGGCAGTTGAGGAAGCAGGCACATATAGTGTTTGCTAGTTTGCAGCTTTCAATATTCACGTGCTTGTTCAGGATGATCGCACCTACCATAATTTTATTCATCACTGGACCTGACCTCATGTCGACAATGCCTCTTACCCATGCAGATTCAATCCTGTGATTCCTACATCAAAGCTTATCCCTGCAGTAAACTCTCTCTCTCCATTCCTGATGCCGTTTCACCTTCCCTCCCAGGTCTGGGATGATCAGATTTAACCTGGTGTGGAGTCTTCTCTCCATCAGCAACCCTGCTGCAGCCAATCCTGTAGTTCCATGAAGGGTGACCCTAAATTCAAATAGGAACCGGGACAGTCTGATATCTTGTGAAGCTATAGGCTGTTTCTCTACTCCTGCCTTCAAATTTAGACTGCTCTTTCTGCCAGACCATTGGGTATGGAGCTGTCCTCATTCGACTTTAGGAAATACTCAAATTCCCTACTGGCAAACGATGGCCGGTTATCTGTGACCAACACTTTCAGGAGTTCAAGTATTGCAAAAGATGAGCACAGTTTTTCTATCATTGTCCCGTGTTTAATGAAGGAATTCTCTACACATCCCAGTTACTTTGAGTGGGCATCTCTACTGGTGAAGAACATTGATCGCACAAAAGGATCTGCACAGTTGACGTGTAACTGAGTCCATGGTTTACCCGGCTATTCCCATGAAAACAGGGGATGGTAATTTTGTACCTCTTGGCACCCTGGGCACTGCTCCATCAATGCAGCAATGTCTGCATCCAGGCCTGGCCACCAGACATAACTTATCACCAATATCTTCATTTTGGGCACTCCTGGATGATCCTGGTGGAGGTCAGCCAGTATCTGGTAGTGACCTTTGCTCGGGACAATCACTCTTGCTCCCTATAACAAAATACCATCCTCTACTGTGATCTAACAGGTTTAATTGGAAGCACACTAGCTTTCGGAGCGGTGGTCCTTCATCAGGTGATTGGACTATAACCTGATGTCGTGTGATTTTTATCTTTGTACACCCCAGTCCAATACCAGCATCTCCAAATCATGACTACTGTGATCTGGTCTTACCAGAACCAAAAAGATGTCAATTCTGGTTGTGACAGCCCCTCGGCTTCCCCCATCACCATCAGCTGTTAAGAGTTTTACCAGGGTCTAGATTAGAGTGGTGCTGGAAAAGCACAGCTGTTCAGGCAGCATCCGAGGAGCAATAAAATCGACATTTTGGACAAAAGCCCTTCATCAGGAATACAGGCAGAGTTTTACCAGAACCAGATCTTCCTGTGCCTAAACTCTGATATTGTCAGCTGGAAGGGTGTCCAGAAAATTTAAAACCAATACAGACTCTTCCGTGGAGAGTACCACTGGTGGTGTATCTGCTAGCAGTAGGAAGCTCAATGCACCCATAATTGCTGCTTGGCCTCCTGGACATTATTCCAAATTGTAATTAGACACACTTAATATTAGAGCCCACCACTAAAGTTGGCCTGAAACTCTGGGAGGCATTACCTTATCCTCTGTAAGTAGACCTAGTGGGGGTTGTCATCCATTATTATTACAAATTCAAGTCTGTAAAGGTATTGGTGGAACTTTCTGACTCCAAATATCACCGCCAAACCTTCCTTCTCTATCTGGGTGTATTTACGTTCTGCATGAGCCAAAGTCCTGGATATATATATGCTATTAGTGTTCCTTTCCACTAGGTCACCTATGAATTTATACTACCTCAATGCAGTATGGAGAGACATCACATGTCAATACCAGACCTTGCTTTGGATCATAGGGTGCCAGAACCTTAGAGGATGATAGATGCTTCTTCACTTCCCTGAAAGCTATGGCTTGGATATGCAGCCATTTTCAAGGCTGATCCTCTTTTAAGAGTTGATTCAAAAGTGCCAGGATGGAAGGTAGGTTATGTATGAAATTTTTGTAATAATTTACCAGCACAAGGAAAGACCTGAGCTCTGGTATGGTTATGGAAGCTGGGGCACCTTTGATAACCCTCACTTTATTTTCCAATGGGTGTAACCCAATACTGTCAACTCTGTAGCCCAAGTAGGTCACTTGGGATACCTGGAACACACAGTTTTCCCTTCTAAGTGTATATCCACCTGGGAGAAACATATAAGGACTATGGCCAGGTTCCCTAAGTGCACCTTATTGATCTTCCCTGTTATTAGCATGTTATCTAGGTAACTAGCAAACTGAGGTATACCTTGTAAAAATGTTCTTGCTTGTCCACTGAAAAGGCACAGGCTGATGATACACCAAATGGCAGTCTCATATGCTAAATACAAACTGTAATGGGTATTAATTGTAGCATACTTCTGGGAATCCTCCTCTAACTTCAATTACAAATATGCATGGCTCATATCCAGCTTTGTGAAGGAGGGCCCCCGAAAGCTTTTTATATAAATCCTCTATGCGTGGGATTATCAATTTATCCAGATAAGAAGAGCAGTTTATCATTTGTTTAAAATCTCCACAAAGGTGAACCGATCCATCGGGCTTCACAATCAATATGACTGGTGCTACCCACTCCGCAAACCGGACTCGTTTGATGATTCCTTCACTTTCCAGCCTTCTGATTTCTGCCTCTACTTTTGCCCATGAGACAAATGGCACTGGGCAGGCCCTTGCAGATCGCAGAATTGTTTCCTGGTCAACATGCAAGGTGACCTTGGCTCCTTTGATAGCCATTAGACCTTCCTGAAAAACATCTGGGTATTTAATTAGGACTTCACTCAGGTAGCTATTATTTAATTGAAAAACATTGAGCCAATCAACGTGAATCTTTCTCAACAAATTTTGCTTCATCAAACTTGGGCCTAAACCTTTTGCTACAATCATCGATAACTGAACCAGTTGCTTCCCATAAGAGACCGGAGCCAAAGTTGTACCCTTAATCTGTAAAGGTTCCTTTGTGTAGGTACTTCGTCTAGCTGAGGTCTTGCGCAAACTTAAGGGTTGGAGTCCCAAGCAAAATTTTGTTAAAGACTGGTTCTGTGAGATCTAAAACAGCCGTGCCGGTATCGACCTTCATTAGAATCGGATCACCATTTAACCAGGCTTTTATTTCTATTGGTTCTGATTTGGATGTTGCTAAACAATTTACCAGTTCCAAACCAGATGTAGGTGGCTTTTCCAGGATGTGCACTCACCTGGATACTGGCCAATGATTCTCTTACTCGATTTAGATCTAGTGGGACTCTTATGCTGTTTCGAGTTTGCATACTGGCAGCAATTAAATGGCTTGTCGGCCCAGATCCTGAAGAACATTTGAACTGATTGACTGAGGCTTAGCTGGGGTTTTGCACTGGGCTGACCTGTAGTCCCTCTGTCCACGGTATGTCCTGAGTGAGGCTATGCAATTGTTTTTATTCAGGTGGTGTTCTCCAAGTTCAGTCGGACTGATGAGGGTGTCCACTTCCATCAGAATACCCTGTGACTCATATTCTCAGTTTGCTGCATTTTCCAATGATAAAGCCAGTTGTAGCACCTATTTAAAGTCCAGTCGGGCTTCAGCTAGTGGGCATGATTACATCACTAATCCCACATACCAATTGGTCTCTCAGCAACTCATTAAGGGTTAAGCCAATGTCATATGCCTCTGTCAGTTGGCTTAACCTCGTCAAAAATCCTGATTTGGATTTCCCTGGCTCTCTAATTGCCACATAATACTGATAGTGTCCTGGAAGTAGAGGTGGCTTGGGGTTGTAATATTCCTTAAGTAAATCCATAAACTCTTGAAAAGTTTAGGTATCTTGTCCCTCAGGGAATGTTAGGGTCCTAATAATCGAAAAAGTTGTGAGTCCCCAAGCTGTGAGAGAATTATTTGTTGCTTTTCATCTGCCCTAATGTCATTTGCCTGGAAAATGTAACACATTCTTTCCACATACTGGGCCAGTCTTCAAGGTCAGGGTCTTATGAGTCAAGCTTCCCAAACAATGGCATGATGGCAGAAATGTTTGCCCCAATGCAAAGGCGACTGGTGTGAGCAGGTTTCTTCAGGAACACGCTTTATTCTTGTCACTACTGAAATAATTCCACAGAAGCTGGTATCTGGTCACCAAATCACCTTTTACTCAGAGCCAGCTCTCAGACAGAACAAGATGTCAGACATTCCTGTTTAAGACTGTCAGCCAGGGCTCTCTGATTGGACCAGATCAACAGCCTCAATCAGGGAACCCATATTCTATCTGGCTGACCTCATTACAATCACTACAGTAGGCATCTTCAGGATGGCTGACTCCCAACCTCCACCAGCGAGAAAGCTCACCAAATTAAAATGTGTGACAAAGCCAAATGGTACAGATGCTGGAAATACTCAGTAGGTCAAGCTGTGGAGAGAAAACACAAAGTGGGCACAATCATTTATCTTGGTTGGTTCACAATCCTGATGGACATCTTCTTTCAAGGTCAGGAACTCAGAAGTGGTGAAAAGGGCATGCCAGTCTCAATATTCCTGGAGGCTGCCTCTGGAATCCTTATCCAATCAAGGACAGTAGATGACCAAGGAAGCGGGAGTCTCAATCAGAAGGCCTGTAGCAAAGCTCATTGAGTGGCTGAGAACATTTGGGAAGTTTCACTACCGTCAATCCTTCTTGCTGTTATATGATCTAAGCTACTGATATCATTTAGGTAAGGATGCTCACACAAAGTCTTCAGCAAACATAAGCTCAACCGTGATATAGAGTAAACACGTTTATTACATATCATTGTACTTTATAGCTAGCTATGTTCAATCTGAGATACATGATGGGTTCTTGTGAGTCACCAATCTCAGGTTAAGATTAAGGTCACATGACTACTATTGAAACATTCTCATATAGCTTTGAAACAAAGACAGAACTGGCTAATGTTACAGATGCATAGGGAATAGGGTACCAGAAAAGTCTAGGCAAATAGGATGCCAAGCTTCCAAGTAAGTAAGATGACAACTGGGGAGGGGGCAGGGTGCTGAGGTAGTATGCTAGATGAGTAGGGGATAGGATACCATTTGGGTAGAATGTCAAGTGGGTAGAATGTCAAGTGAGAAGAAGGTAGGGTGGTAAGTGACTAAAATGCCAGGGTGTAAGCTGGCAAGGTAAGTGATGCAGTATTTAGGGTACAGCCAAAGGGTATGGCTCTGAAAAAGCACAGCAGGTCAGGCAGCATCTGAGGAGCAGGAGAGTTGATGTTTCTGATGAAGGGCTTCTGCCCAAAATGTCGACTCTCCTGCTCCTCAGATGCTGCCTTACCTGCTGTGCTTTTTCAGCACTGTACTTTTGGATTCTAATCTCCAGTAACTGATGTCCTCATTTTCTCCTAGAGTTAAGGGTAGGACAGGGTGAATGGGGGAGGGGGAAGTGCGGGGAGCATGGAGGGTGTAATCTGGTCCAGCAGGGGTGTGGAGAGTGCAGGTGTCAGGCCTGTGAGGGGGGGGGGGGTGAGAGGGCTTATGGATCCGGTGGCAGTGAGTAGCACATTTGGGTCTCGTCTGATGGCAATGTGGGATGGGGTGGGGTGGGCTGAGTGAAAAGGGGTTGACAAGTAGGTCTGACCAAGGTGGAGATTGTGCCAGGGTGGGGGGGGGGGCGGGGAGTGGGGAGTGTGGTTTGGGTCAGGTCTAGCAGGGGGAGTGGTGGGTGGGGTGCCAGTTTTGGGACTACCTGTAGTGGAGGAGGAAGTGGCTAGGTCCAGTTAGGGGGAAGTTCAGGTTGTGGGTCTGATGGTTTCAGGGCCAGCAATGGCAGCATTGGATTGGATTATACAGGATGTACAGAGTGTCAAGTGGTGGGGGCAGGGGGCAGGGGGAGGGGATGTGGAGTTGGTGTGGTCAGTAGGGGATATCTATCTGTGGGACAATGGGGTTCAGGTCTTGGTGGGTATTTGTGTTGGTCAGGGTCTAGGAGATATATAGAAGGAAAAGGGGCATTGCTGGGAAGTTTGTGAGGTAAGTATGAGGTCTGTTTAATTTTTTTTTATTCACTTACGAGAAGTGGACATGGATGGCTGGGCAGCATTCATTGCCTGCCTCTTGTTGCCCTTGAGAAGGTGGCATTGAGCTGCTGCCTTGAACCGCTCCAGTCCATGTGCTACATGTAGAGCCACAATGCCATTTGGAAGGTAATTCCAGTATTTTGACCCAATGACAGTGAAGAAACGGTGATATATTTCCATGTCAGCATGGTGAGTGACTTAGTGGGGAACTTGCAGGTGGTGGTGTTCCCCTGTATCTGCTTCCCTTGTCTTTCTAGACAGTAGTGGTCGTGGGTTTGGAAGGCACTGTCTAAGGATTTTTGGTGAATTTCTGGATGTGTCTTGTAGATAGTACACATTGCTGCTACTGAGCGTCTATGGTGGAAAGAGTGGATGTTTGTGCATATGGTGCCAAACAAGCGAGTTGCTCTGTCCTGGATGGTGTCAAGCTTTTTGAGTGTTGTTGGAGCTGCACCCATCCAGGCAAGTGAGGAGCATTCCATCATACTCCTGATTATGGACATATTCTCGGGCGTTGGCGTAAGTAACTTGCTGCAGTACTCCTAGCCTCTGACCTCCTTTTGTAGCGATTGCCTTTACGTAAGGAGTCCAGTTGAGTTTCTTGTCAATGAATGTTGATAGTGGGAGATTCAGCGATGGTATCACCATTGAATGGTGGGGATTAGATTTTCTCTTATTGGAGATGGTTATTGCCTGGCATTTGTGTGGCACTAATTCATTTTGTCACTTGTCAGCCCAAGCTTAGATATTGTCTAGATCTTGTTGCATTTGAACATGGACTGCTTCATATCTGAGGAGTCATAAATGGCTTATGCCTGAAACGTCGACTCTCCTGCTCCTCGGATACTGCCTGACGCGTGGTGCTTTTCCAGCATCACACTTTTCAACTTTGATGTCAAGGGCTGTCACTCCCACCTCAATTTAATATTTGCTTAGCCATTAGGTTATGTATTTAACAGAATAACTTCCCTTGAGTAATTAGATTAGATTAGATTAGATTACTTACAGTGTGAAAACAGGCCCTTCGGCCCAACAAGTCCACACCGCCCCGCCGAAGCGTAACCCACCCATACCCCTACATCTACATCTACCCCTTACCTAACACTATGGGCAATTTAGCATGGCCAATTCACCTGGCCTGCACATCTTTGGACTGTGGGAGGAAACCGGAGCACCCGGAGGAAACCCACGCAGACACGGGGAGAACGTGCAAACTCCACACAGTCAGTCGCCTGAGGCAGGAATTGAACCCGGGTCTCAGGTGCTGTGAGGCAGCAGTGCTAACCACTGTGCCACCGTGCCGCCCACTGCCACCGTGCCGCCCACTGCCACCGTGCCGCCCACTTAATATCTTTGGACCCTTCAAAGTCTCTGATTTAAAATAGAGAATTTCTGAGTGTTTCATGTTGAATGGAATTGCCCTTTGGAAAATTCAATCTCTGAGGAAATCCCATCAGAATGTGCTACATTGGGATTTTGCAGGTTCCTCAATTGTAACTCCTATCTGTGCTGGCATGGTGACCATGTGCCAGCAAAAAAATCTGGGCCATTTTGTTTTTCTTTACAAAAGATACATGAGGAGAGGGTCAAAAGTCAGGTTAGAAGTCAACTACAGTCGGTTCAGATAGGCTCAGTGGTTAGCACTGCTGCCTCACAGCACCAGGGACCCGGGTTCAATTCCCGCCTCGGGCGACTGTCTGTGTGGAGTTTGGACATTCTCCCCGTGTCTGCATGGGTTTCCTCCGGGTGCTCTGGTTTCTTCCCACAGTCCAAAAATGTGCAGGTTAGGTAAATTGGCCATGCTAAATTGCCCGTATAGTGTTAGGTGTATTAGTCAGGGATAAATGTTGGGGAATGGGTCTGGGTGAGTTGCTCTTTGGCGGGTTGGTGTGGACTTGTTGGGCCGAAGGGCTTGTTTCCACACTGTAGGGGATCTAATCTAATAACGCGATAGTTCCATTCTCGTGCGATCTCACCTTATAAGAATATCGCGCAACAGCTGCACCATTTAAACTAATGGGACAGGGATCATGTTATAGCCAATACAGGTAAGGAAAGTTTGCATTCTACAAATAAAGGTCTAAATTCTTCAATCGCATTAAAGCCAACTTGCATTGAAGAAATATGTGTTATAGCAGAAGCGACTGTATTTAACATTTAACATTCTGACAAAAGGACTCTCTCGCTCTGAATACTGGAATCAATCCTGGTCAAAAGGAATCAGAACTACAGAATCTCAACCAATTTCCAGAATTAAGGATCATGAAACCAACCATCCAACTGCCAATGTCAATGCTACCATTAACATTTACTGTGACAGCTTCAACGTTCAATTATCTTTTTTTCGAGAATAATTTAAAGTCTGATCTATCTGTTTTTTAATCTTCGTAGATGCACCTCATTTCTAACCTGTAAGCATGTCATTGTGTTAGTAATCAGGAGCCTGGTCAATGTGAGTGGATACTTCATCTGAATGAGACAAAGACCAAGTGAGTACAGCTGGGAACATCATCCAACTAAATTCAGATTTAGAGTTCAAGTCAGATTCAGACGATTGTCTTTAAGTAAACTAAAATAGCCTTATGAAAAGAGGTAGTTGTATGATAGTAGCACTCAGCATTCAAGTAACCAAAATCCTTTTTATGTAAGAACTAGAAGCATGAGTAAATAATTCAGCTCCTTATGCCTGCACTGCCGTTCAATACAATCATGGCTGATCTCATCTCAGTCTCAACTCCATTTACCTGTCCCCTCCTCATAAATCATGCTGACTCAGATGGGACTGCATTTTGGCTTTTCAAATGTCCTGTTATTAAATCCTTAATTATGAATTCTAACAATATCCTAATGATAGATGTTAAACTAACTGGTCTATGATTTCCTATCTTCTGCCTGCCTCCCTTTTTATTGCTTTATTAGCATTTTCCAATCCACTGGAAGCTTTCCTGTATCTAGGGAATTTTAGAATATTATAGCCAGTGGATCCATTATCTCTGCTGACACTTCCATTAAGATCCTCGGATGTAGGCCATCAGGCCCTGGACACTCATCTGCCTTCAATCCAATGTTTAGCTCAGTACTTTTGGCCTAGTGATAATGATTGTTCTAAGTTCCTCTCTTTCTTTAAACTCTGCTTTACTTGCTACTACTGACATGGTACTAGTGTGCTCCTCTATGAAACTGAGACATAATATTGATTTAATGTCTCTGCATTCTGTTTTGCCGACTATTAATTCCCCAACAGCCCAACATTCACTTTAGCTCCTCTATTCCCTTTTATATGCAGGTCGTTCTGCCAAAACGCATATTTTGTTAACACAAATTTGTTATAACATGATTGACAAATTGGGGACACTGTTTCTAAAGCACAAACTTTGAAAACATGTATTGGTTATGATGTGATTCTGGTCCCATTAGTTTAAATGGAGTTGCTATTATGCAATTCTCTTATAACATGGGATTGCAAAAGAACAGAACTACCGCGTTATAGCAGAACTGACTGTACGTTTGGAAACATTAGCTATCTGTGTTTTATATTTTGCATAAGTTTTTTTTTCACCATTTACCTTTGCTCTTTTTATTAATTTTTTGGTAACTTTTTATTGATCTTTAAAACTGTCCCAACATTCCAGCCTGCCATTGGTCTCTACAATATGGCATGTATTTGTCTGTCTTTTTTATCTTTAACTTCCTTGCTTAGCCATGGATTTTTCCCCCTTTACAATCATTCTTTCTCTCTGGAATATATTGTGTTTGAGAGGAAATGAATATCTCGAAATGAATATCTCCTTAAACATCTGGCACTGCTTGTCAACTGTCCTACATTTTAGTCTTCCTGCCCTGTTCTCTACAGCCAAATCTGTCCTCGTGCCTAAGTAATTATCTTTGTTTCTCTCTAAAACATGAGTGAAGGATTCCAGTTTCTCACCCTCCAAGTGAATTTGAAATTCCAGCATAGTATGGTCACTCGTCTCTTCTGGCGTCTTTACATTGAGATGATCAATTAATCAATTACATAATACCAAATCCTGAATAGCCTGTTCCCTGGTTGGTTCCTCAACATATTGCTCCAAGGAAAAGTCTCTAATGCATTCAATGAACTCTCCTACTTGCTACCCTTGCAAATTTGATTAATCTGGGCTATATACACATTAAAATTGTTCATGATTATTGTTATAACTTTCTTACAAGCCCACAGTATTTCCTGGTTCCCCACCATTTGAATACTGTAGCAGGTCATGCACAGAACGGCCAGCATGGGAGCAAGATGGAGACTTGTAATGACAAACGGCCAAAAGTCAAAATGCCCGCATATCCTTAAGGTTTCCCCTCATAACTATCTTAAGTACTCTTCAATGTTAATATAGTTATTGGTTGAAGGGAAGCCCTTTCAATGTGTGCTTTGCTTGCTGCTACAGTTGTCCCAATGCCCTAGAAACCTAAAACAGTAATTTCTTCACTAAACTATGCAAAGGTGTTTAATTCCTCCTCCCCCACCCCCCACCCCCACCACTGCCCCCACCCAACTCCCCCCTCCCCCAAGTAACATAAGCAATCTAGTAATTATTATGACCCAACACCTACATCTTCATGATCTTTCTACAAGACTTATTTTGCACTTTTCCCTGTGTCGTGGGACTAACGTGAATAACAATTTCATTCTGCTCAGTCATATTTTCCATAATTTTCAACATACCTTTCAATATTTCCTTTGTTCTGTGTTTTGAGTGGCAACAGTATAGGTTACCTATCCCTCTTAATGATGGATTCTCAGTTAGTCATTCCTAACTATATGAACAGGGTGAAATAAATTTGACATTCTCTGTATATCAATAATAGTGGTATACTTTGTTCACTTCTTTGCTAACCATTATTTTGAGTTATGTAGTTCCTAATCTCTGTGATACAGCATTATATAGCTACAAGTAGCCTTTGGATAACAAATTGGCACTGTTGTTAAGTCCGTTTGTAAGTCAATTTGTATTCATGTTGGAACACATGCAGGACAATGTGAAGTACAGGAAATGATTGTATGTCTAATCTTTAAAATTACGCCCCTGCATGAGATTGTGAGTCCATAAATTGAACATTCTATATCAGAGAACCCCTTGTATAAAATAATTGTTGGTGATATCAAGGCACAAATACTTAATATACATGCATGTTATTCCGCTTGTTCAACTTTTAGCTAAATGTTCAGCTCTTTGAAGATAACTAGCTGTGCTAAAATACCAGACAAAGGAATGTCATATGTATCCATTCAATGTATGTTTCCAGATGGTGATGGAAACATTCTTGGCTACTAATTGAACTTTGGAATTATATTACAAAGAGTTTTCAGCATTTTCAAACAATCATTTTAAGTTAATTTGAGGCTAACAATAACGCACACCATCAGGATTAAGATATGACATTATTGATATTGAATCTTAACTTAATGACAGGTATAGTGTTTTTAAATATACAAAATAATTTAACCACCCAGTTCTTTCTTAATCTAATGATTTTGTAAAGTGAATGTAAAGTCTTTTATCTTTGCAACTTGATGTCACATGTACTTTATTTTTGATAAATGACACACAACTGGCAATTAGGAGATGTGTTATATATTATGGATAAAAATTTTAATTTATATTTACATGTTCCTGAATAATCAGAAAGAAGATAAATTATAAAAGTGTTTGAATCGCTTGCTGGTTTTGGCTGACACTCGTATATATTTAGTGGAATAAAACCAATAAGACCACATACACATCTGTGATTCACCCTTGACCACCTATTCTGCTATTTATAGTACAAAGCATAATATTGATATTCTTACTATAACAGTACATTTCTTATTCCTAAGGATGTATTTCACTCTTAAAATTAGGCATGTGGAGATTCTGTATTTTTTTTATTCTTTATAAACAAATTGAGTGAGAGTAGCCAATAAACATAACAGAATGTTCTCTGCACATTTAAGTTCCATTTTTAAGCTGGCATTCAGCTACAGTAGATGTCTTACAATTCATTTTATTCCTCCTGATATTAAAATAGTTATTTTATTCCTTTAATGATTATTGTTTAATTTGGATGTACTCTGTCTAATGTTGCCCCATAGTAAATATGATGAATTAAATTTGGCATCAGATTTTTCCACGCCTCCATTACGAAACTGGTAATCCAATTGTCAAAGATCTTCAATATTCAAGTAGTGATGGTCACACTGAAAGTGGGTAATAGGATTCTCTGTTCAGTAATCTGTAACAACAATCAAGTGAAATTAATGTGCAAAATGGTGTAAATGTAAAACTCCCACTTCTGAGCCAGGAGACATGGGATCAGGACCCACCTGCTCCAAAAGGTACATAATGGCATCTCTGAAGAGCTTGCTTTGAAAATATATAAAAGTAAAAATCTGAGTTTCCATAATCATACAAGGCAAAATTATAGAAAAGAAATATCTTGTTGTTTAGTCAACTTTCATTGACATAGAGTTGATCTAGGTTTCATGTAAAAACCTGGAATGTGTTTACAACATTCCAGGACAGATTGCAAGTGACTCCATTGAATTACTTAGCAGAATCTTAAAAGAACCTTTTCATAACTCTAAACTGGTGGAGGTCTGGCAAAATGTCAAAACTAAAATTGGTTACTTGAATTGATTCAAAATTTTCCAATTGATTCAAAATTCCTATAAACATCAGCATCCTTTGTCAAGATATCTAAATTTAAGCATCTTTCTGAAGCTATTGACATTTAGCAGTTCTATTTTAATATAAGTTTATTTTTTCAATTTGTATTTGCTTTCATCTAAAATCTATCATTCACATCCAAAAGACTTTACAAGTGGCTTTAATTTAGAAATTTAGCATTTCAAAATGTAAATATATCTAGGAAAAAAACGCAAATCAAATTTAAAAAAATAGTTTTGACCTGTCTGAAAAAGTTAGAGGTTACTGTTCAATAACGTGTCTCAAAAGAGGCTTTTTGCCATATTTAGTCAAACAAGGGAAGATTGCCTCCTGTTGCACCAATAGACTACGTTGATCCTCAGGCCTGGCAATGTCACAGATTTCACCACTCAATGTGTGTGCTGTTCTTCTTTGATAGCAATCTATGAGAATAAATTTATCCCCGTAATGTAAGAGAACCCAGGAATAGAATGTTGGTTAGCAGTCACAAAATAAAACAAGAGTTCGAATCAATTGACGACAATGTGAAATTGGGCTATTTCAGGGATCAATGCCTGGATCTACTTTTGCTCTATGTATTTACAGATGGCTTGGACTTGGAAATAGGAAACTCAATCTCAAAATTTGCTGATGACACCAAAGTAGGAGCCTTGGTAAACAGGAAAGAGACAGGATAGAATAAATAAGGAAAAACATGTTTCCTCTGTATAGTGACCCAAACTGGTTGTGTGTGATTAGGGATTTTAGATGAAAACAGGATGAAGTTTGGCTGTGATTGCAATGGTTGCTAAATAGCTCACAGGACGTGTTATCTTGTACCTCAAATAGTTCCTCTGACGAAACATAATGTTCCAAGGTACTTTACAGGAGCATTTTCAAACATAACTTGAAAGTGAATACATAAAGAGATGTTGGACAGTTGAGCAGACTCAGGGTATAGCAGGTAGTTTTATTCAGGGGCTGTGGACATTACCGACTGGTCCAGCATTTATTGCCCATCTGTAGTTGTCCTTGGGAAGTTGGTAGCCTTCGTGAGTCACTGGAATCCATTTGCTGTACATACACCCCACAATCCTGTTGGTGTGGATGTTCCAGAATTGTGATCCAGCAACACTGAAAGAACAGTGATACAGTCAAAGTCAAGATGGTGAGTGGGAACATGTAGGTTGTGGAGATCCTATGTATCTGCTGCCCTTCTTCTTCAGGATGGTAATAGTCATGAGTTTGGAAAGTGCAGTCAAATTAGCCTTTGTGCATTTCTGCTGTGGTGCATCTTGTAGATAGTACAAACAGTTATTACAATGTCAGTGGTGGAAATAATGAATGTTTGTCAATGTGGTGCTCTGTCCCGGATATGTTAAGCTTCTTGAGTGGTATTGGAGCTACACCCATTCAGGCAAGTGGGGATTATTCCATCACACTCTTAAATTCTGGACAGGCTTTGGGGAGTCAAGAGTTCAGTTAATTGCTGCAGGATGCCTAGCCTCCGAATTGCTCTTGTAGCCACAATATTTATATGGCTAGTCCAGTTTGGTTTCTGATCAAAAAAGATCCTTTTAAAGAGGAAGTAGCAGTGGAGAAATAAACAAGTTTTAGGAAGACAATACCTGTGTTCACATTCCTAGCAGCTAAAGGCAAGGCCACAAATGGGGGTATGATTAAAATCAGAGATGCTCAAAAAACTGGAATTTGAGGACGATATGTGTATTTACAAGTTGTTCCTTGAAGTTTTTATGATTAGGTTTAAAAATCACTCAGCATGGAAACATATATGACCGTGGGGAAAATAATAGATAACATAATTGTGCATTGTTCTATAAAGGCAATAAAGTCAACTATGACAATATTGCTAAAGCAGCTGTTCGGTTACCAACTAAATATCCATTATTCTCAGATACAGAACGTGACTTGAATACAAATTCATTAGAATAGCTATGAAAATTCTATTTGACATTTAGTCTGCTTTTATTCAATTGTCTCAATTTTTTTTCCCTTCACTTCTAATTATGTATTGTTAAATTGTTATGGTTAACAAGTTAGAGAATTGGAATATATTTTTATTTGTTGGATTTATGCTTTACCAAAAAGCAGATTGAATACGCTAATTTATTTTACCAACAACACTTTTCCAGCAAACAAAATGATATTGGTACATTATTCATTGACTGTGTAACCAGATGCTGAAGGGGTTTAAGTGAATTTTATAACTTATCTTCCTCCACTGTGGAACTTCATAAGAGGATACTGAATAATCACTCTCAGTGGAATGGAATTTCTGCCAGACTGCCATAGACTGTTTAGAATAGTTTTCATGATTTTAAATGTCTTGTGATCAGCACTGTATATTGAGACAGATGTTTCCTTGTCTTTTTAAACATCTTTATTTTAGGAAAGTTCAAATCTTTTATTTAACCATGGTATTTATCAACCACTCTGTCTTTTCATTTTTGTTGGTTTATATAACAATATAAATGTTCAATAATAGAAATGAAAATTTTTGATTAATGTAAATCAGATTAATCATAGTTTTAAAAAAAGAGCATGTAACTTTTTATTAGCTTCAGAATTTTCAATTGACTTACATTGTATTATCGAAAACATATTAATATTCTGCAGTGGCCATCATGTGTTGCCAACATTTTATTGTCTTCTTCTTCAATGACCTTTCTTCCTATGAAAGCATTAACCTATCAAAAGCATTAATTACATAGTTACCTGTAATCTCTGGCACTTTGCCTATGCTGTCATAGAGAAAGATTGCATGCTGATATTCATTTATCTATTTACTAACCTATGGCAATCACAGCCACTTCTCACTCTGTTATCATTGAACATCCACAATCAGATTTAATCAATGCAGATCAACATATTCAAGAAGGATCAAGCAGAAAAGGAATGGCCAAATTTCACACATTGTGACATCTTTCAGTATCTTAGGCATTGAGACACAGGAGCCTGTTTGTGTTTTGAATGTAAGTGGGAGAGAAAACTCTGTTTGTTAAGGTCATTGAACTTAGGTTCTATTGTATAGGAAGCGCAAAAGGAAATCGGACCAATCCGGTTTCTACATCTACAAACTAGAAGCATCGAGATCATCAGATTCAGCCTGAAGGTAGCTGAGTCAATAAACTATAAACTGTATACAGGGGGGCCCCAATATACAAACGTTTGTTGCACCTGCCACACTGTGTGTTTGAACTCTTATATCTAGCAAAAGAACTGTCAGGTGACTTTTAATAATAGTAAAACAATAATATTCATTTATTTGACACAACTAATCTTAGAACAACAAATACAAGATGAACTAATGACAAGCTACAAATTTATCTTATGTTTTAACTTAATTTTCGAAGATATTATACCACCGTACTAGAACTTGGCTGGGCTCCACGTGGTGGTGTTGTCTGGTCTTTTTCTAATGGTTTCAGAAGTGTCTTCTCTTTTGGCGGTTATTCTCGAATTACGGCGCTGAGTGTGGTTTTGCAGTGATTCTTATACTCCAAAGTCTTCGCACCCTTTTAGGAGGGTCTTGAGTATCTTCCAATGGATCAATCAGGTTCGATCACCCTGATTGATTGGACCCAATCGGGTGTTGGCACTTTGATGGCAAGGTGGTCCTTAAGTGTCCAGTACTAGAGATGCTGGGTGTGCGCACATAGCCTCCTCCATATAAGGGTGCGAGGCACCTCCATGTCTGGTGTACACCTCGATGTTTCTGGTTGACCCATGGATGGCATTCTGTTGTCCATTTAAACCCAAATTCAGGGAGTGCATTCTAGGATCTGCAGCTACCAGGTTTGTTTACATACTGTCTGTTGATAGCTGCAGCCTGTCTAGATTCTGCAGCATGTGGATTAGCACAGTCACTTTGGTCAAGGCTGGTTCCCATTCCCAGCATGCTTTAATCATTGTCAATCTTTTGTAATTCCATGATAAGTTCATTATTTTGAGTGGACCATCTGGCCATACACCCAACTTATGAACATTTTACATACGAACACCATTCATACTGGGGTATACTTTTAAAGATCTGACATACAACCATTTCCTGTATTTACAAACAGCTCCTTTACGTTGTCCTGCATTGTGTTCCAACTTGACTTCTGATGAAATTAACGTGTGAATGGACTCCAGAATGGAACCCATTTGCAACGAGGGGATTGCCAATACTCTAATGTGGTTAGCCATCTTTATCTGTGACAAAAAAGTATTGCAGATGCCGGAATCCAAATTAGACAGGTAGGAGGCTGGAAGAACACAGTAAGCCAGGCAGAATCAGGAGGTGGAGAAGTCATTATTTCTTCAGGTCCTGAAGAAGGGTTACACCAAAACATCGACCTCTCCACCTCCTGATGCTGCCTGGCTTGCTGTGTTCTTCCAGCCTCCTGCATGTCTACCTTAATCTGTGAATCACTTTCTGTTTCAACAAAGAAACTGTTTTTTTCAAAAGTTCCAATTTTGTATGTTCTGTTAATCGACTGAAACATCCATATTTAGTATACGCACATCTTCATACCTTTTGGGCACATAGAGTTCTCCAAAATAAAACATCATTTTCCACTTTACTTTGAACAAAAAGTGCATCCAAAAAGCTTACTCAATTTATTACAAGATATATACAGTACGACTTTAATCTGAATCTTTGGTTTTATGCAACTATCTGCCTGTCACATGTGATGGACAATTATGTTTTACCATAATGTACAGGTCTTGACAGGCTAAATGCTGAAAGGATGGTTCCCATCATGAGAGAGCTTCAGGCCAGAAAGTATAGTCTTAGAATTTAAGACTGAGACGTGGAGGAATTTCTTCTCTGAGGCTGTTGCATTTGGAACTTACTACCATAGAAAGCTATGGGTTGAGTGTGTTTAAGGTGGAGATAAATAGATTCTTGATCAGTAGGAAAATCAAGGGTTACAGAGAAAGAGCAGGAAAGTGAATGTGAGGATTGTCAGAGCAGCCATGATTTCTATTGAACAGCGGAACAGCCTTGAGGGGCTGAATGACCCTGTGGATGTCATTCAATTACAATTTAGATCTGGGGAATTCTAGTAGTCCTGTAATACTGTATGACCCTTAACTACGACAGCCTTGCTGTAATGAATTTACAAGCTCATCTGCAAAGTGTTTCAGTGACCTACTGAATACTAACTCATACTGAAGCTCAACTGATATCCTAGAGATCTTCCATGACTCTGCTGTGAGTATCTTGAGTCTGGTGGCCTTCATAGTCATGTAGAGAAAGCAGTATGGACAGATAAAGATAAATGTACATACCAATCTCTACTGAGCAGGAACTGAGTTACAACTCTCAGACATTTCTTCTGATCTCTCCCTGGGCCACAACACTCTTGAACATCGAGTCTTTGCTTGTAGAACTGCCATTAACTGCCTTCCATAGCTTCCCACCTTTTGGTTCCCAATACTGTACAGTCAATTTCTACATTTCTCCCTCTCCCCAAAACTCACAAACAGGACTGGCCTGACACACCTATCATTTCAGCCTGTGCCTGCCCCACTGAGCTTACTTCATCCTATAATGATTCTATTTTTCCTTCCCTTGTCCAATCTCTTCCCATCTATATACATGATGTTTCTGACTCCTTAGGCATTTTGACAATTTCCAGTTTCCTGACTCCAACTGCCTCCTCTTCATTATTGAAGTTTAAACCCTCCACACCTCAATCCTTCATCAGGATGGGCTGAGGGTTTTCTTCATATTCGTTTTAGGGAAACTTGAAACAGCCCCCATTGACAACCCTCCTTCTCCTCTGAGCTGAACATGCACTCTTGGTGAACAGTGTCTCAGTTACTCGAATTGAAAGGTGTGACTATGGGTGCCCACATGGGCTTAGTAATGTCTGCCTTCATGTGGGATTTGGGGAATATCCTTTCTTGAACTCCACCCTACAAATAATTTTCAGTCAGGTCCATAATTACACTGGTATAGCTTCCTGTTTATAGAATCATAGAATCTCTACAGTGAGGAAACAGGCCATTTGGCCCATTGAGTCCACACTGAACCTCTGAAGGGCATCCCAGCCAGATACACACCCTCCAACCCTATCCCTGTAACCCTGCATTTACCATGGCTAATCCACCTAACCCACACATCTTTGGAACCTATGGGCAATTTAAGCATGGCCAACCTGCACATCTTTGGACTTATATCTGTGATGGGACAAATTTATCAATTTTGCTTTCAATTTCAACCTTTCTCTCACCTTAATCTAGTCCATCACCGATCTTTCACTAACCTTCCTTGACTCCTCTATCTCAATTTCTGAGGGTAGGCTGGCTACCAATAATATTACAAAACCACCGACTACCACAGCTACTTTGACTACACTTCCTCACACAATACTTTCTGTAAGAACTAAATTCCATGCTCTCAGTTTCACCATGTCAATCACATCTGTTCAGATGATGCTACCTTCTACAATATTACTTTTGACGTGTATCCATTTTGCCTCAAAAGAGGATATTTCACTGTTTGATTAGCTTTCTTTGTCAATCATGAATATGAAATGTAGATGCTTTAAAATCCAGCTTCCCTTAAAGACTAAGAAAGAGTTACCAAAAAAGCGTTTTCATTAGTTTCAACAAATAACTTCATTTTTTCATCAATCAATCTTTTGGTCTTCTCTTGTATTCTTCAAACTTGCCAAAAAGCTAAAAAAATGGTCTCAAACTTAATCTGTCCATTTCCAATCGATTTCCCTCATATTTATTGCATAGCTTCATTGCACTCTTAGATAAATTAAAATCCCATTTTACTTCTAACTTTGTACTCTCATTTTATTTGATATTTGAACCTTCCGCCACAGTGGACAATTTTTATGGATCATTTAATTTGCAATTTGATTCTGCACTTTGGAAACTTCAATTAGATCACTTCAAAATCTTCACTTTTTAAAGAAACTAAGCTCAAATTCCTTAGTCTTTCCTCATAACTTAAATTCCTGATACCCAAAGTCATCCTACTAACTGAATTAACTGAAATAAAATGTGCATTTTTTCGGCAAGACTCTTCTTGTTCTTTGTTTGCTTATGACGCATAACTGAGTGACTTATTAATTATGCTGACTCGTATTTACTTAAACAACTTGGGAACTCAAATTACAATGTCTAAAAGCACAGCATTGCTAATGATTTTCCTGGTGTTTACAAAATGGACTTTTCATGCCAAGGAGCGATATTATTGTGAGCTCGATGAAGCTCGGGAATGTGACTTTGGCCTGAGCCTAATTCAACTCAATATACATATGACATTGTATCTTGCCAAAATACTGCCTTTCTTCTTGCAGCTGTACAAAGGGCAATCTGTGAAATGCAGTTCAGGTGTGGATTCTCCAGAATGTGAAAGGAATTCTTGTAATATTATAACATTCCTCACTTAACATTTCATTTGATAAAAAAACCATGAAGTTGGATTCAATAGGATCTATTATTTAATCCTATTCACCATAAAATTTAGTGTTAGGTTCAATTTTCTAATTTTTAAACAAGTCAAATGTGAAGTACAATATCCTCATCAATTATACTGGGGCCATTCAACATCTGTCGCTCTTTTATGACATTGTTCTGTTCTCATGCAGTGCACATTCTATCTCTATCGATACTCAATTGATCAGAGGTATTATAATTGGAACAAGACAATTGGCAGGACCATCATATGTTGAAAGATTGGAGCGACTGGGCTTGTATATACTTGAGTTTAGAAGGATGAGAGGGGATCTGATTGAGATGTATAAGATTATGAAAGGATTGGACACTCTGGAGGCAGGAAGCATGATTCCGCTGATGGGTGAGTCCAGAAGCAGAGGACACAGTTTTAAAATAAGGGGTAGGCCATTTAGAACAGAGTTGAGGAGAAACTTCTTCACCCAGAGAGTGGTGTATATATGGAATGCTCTGCCCCAGAAGGCAATGGAGGTCAAGTCTCTGGATACTTTTCAAGAAAGAGACGGATAGAGTTCTTAAAGATCGTGGAATCAAGGGTTATGGGGATAAGGCAAGAACAGGATACTGATTGAGGATGATCAGCCATGATAATAATGAATGGCGGTGCTGGCTCGAAAGGCCGAATAGCCTACTCCTACACCTATTGTCTATTGTCTATGAAATTCTTCAAATTGTAATTTGCCCCCCTGATATCCTAAAGGAAACTCAAAATTTGTGTACTCACTTTGACCACAATGACAGCCATTTTCATTGCATATCATCTATACCATTCTCACAAAGACCTTGTTAAGGTTCTGTAAGAATTGAGATTGTGCCTAACCTTTCTCAAACTCACTTACTCATTTAATAACCAGCTCCCCGATGTTCAGTTTGGGTTCGATCAGAGCTATTCAGCTCTAGATCTAATGCAAACTTGGTGGAATGAGCTGAATCCCAGTTGTGGGATGAAAGTATTGTCGTTGATACTGAGTGTGGCATGTTGGAGTGGGAAGCACAGGTAAAATTGTTAGTCAAGTAAAAGGGAAAACTCGTTATTGGTTGGAGACAAAACTAGCACAAAAGAAGGTGTTATTGTTGTTGCAGGTCAATCACTGCTGCCTCAGCAGAGTGCTACAAAAGTTGTTCAGGTCAGTGCCATTTTCTGAACCATCATCAGCAGTTTATCAATGGCCTTCCTTCTTTCATAAGGCAAAAGGATGTTCACAGATGATTATACAGAGTTTAGTGATAGTCAAACTCCTCACATAATAAAGCAGTCTGTATCTACAAACCACAAGACCGAGACCACATCAAGCTTAGGCTGAAGAGTGCTAACCAACATTCACTCCACAGGTGTTGGAGGCAATAACCATCTCCAGAATTGTAGCCTCTAACTATTTCCCCTTGACATTCAATGGCATTACCAATGCTGAAATTTCCAATACCAACACTATGGGATTTACCATTGACCAGAAATTTAACAGGATGAGAAAAACAAATACAAAGGCTACAAGAGCAGGTCAAAGGCTAGGAATTCAGCAGCATGTTCCTCACCTCCAAACTTGCCAGTGCCTGTCCATTATCTACAAAGCACAAGCCAGTGGCATCGTAGAGTACACTCCACTGACCGAGAATGCAGTTCCAAAAACACATAAGCCATAAGACCATAATATATCACAGCAAAAACAGGACATTCAGCCCATTCAGTCTGCTCCACCATTTGCTCACAGCTGATATATTTCTCAAACTCATTCTCTTCCTCTCTGCTCATAACCTTTGAACCCCTTACCATTCATGACCTATCTATCTCTGCCTTAAATATACTCAATGAATTGGTCTCTACAGCCTTCTGCTGTAATGAGTTCCATCGATTTATCACCCTCTGCTGAAGAAATTCCTCCTCAGTTCTAAAAGGTTAATCCTTCATTCTGAGGCTGTCGGGTCCTAGTCTCTCCTACTGGTGGAAACATCTTCTCCATGTCTATTCTATCTAAGACTATCAGTATTCTTTATATTTCAATCAGATTCTCTCTGATCCTCATAAACTCCATCGAATGCAGTCCCAGAGTCCTCAACTGATCTTCATATGGCAAGCCCTTCATCCCTGTGCCTTTATTCTTCCCAGCAAAGTGCCTAACCTCACACTTTCCCAC
This sequence comes from Chiloscyllium punctatum, assembly GCF_047496795.1. Lineage (NCBI taxonomy): Eukaryota > Metazoa > Chordata > Chondrichthyes > Orectolobiformes > Hemiscylliidae > Chiloscyllium > Chiloscyllium punctatum. The sequence goes on along the minus strand of NC_092741.1, from coordinate 92,272,716 downwards.
ATTGTATAACATCTACCACCTCTTTGCCTACTCTTGTAGACTGTCCAAGTCCTACAGCCTCCCTGCTTCCTCAACATTACCTGTCCCCCACCTATCTTTGTATCATTTGCAAACTTAGCAACAATGCCTTCAGTTCCTTTAGCCAGAACGTTAAATATAATGTGAATAGTTGTGGCCCCAACATGGACCCCTATGGTATTCCACCATTCACTAGCTGCCATCCTGAAAAAGACACCCTTGTCCCTAATCTTTGCATTTTGCTAGTCAGCCAATCCTCTATCCATGTCTACCTTGCCCCTAAAACCATGGGCTCTTAGTTTAATTCGCAGCCTCCTGTGTGGCAGCTTGTCAAAGGCCTTCTGGAAATCCAAATGCATCACTTACACTGATTCTCCTTTGTCTAACTTGTGTGTTACCTCCTCAAAGAATTCTAACAGATTTGTCAGGCACGACCTCCCCTTGAAGAAGCTGTACTGAATTAACTCTATTTTAACATGTATTTCCAAGTACTCTGCAATCTCGTCCTTGTATAATGGACTCTAAAATCTTACCAATAACTAGATCAGGCTAACCATCCTAGAGATTTCTACCATCTGTCACCCTCCTTTCTTGAACAGAGGTGCTACATTATCAATTTTCTAGTCCTCTGGGACCCTCCCTAACTTCAATGATTCCTGAAAGATCACCACTACTGACTCTATAATCTCCTCAGTTATCTCCTTCAGAACTCTGGGGTGTATTCCAACTGGTCTGGCTGATTTATCCTTCCCCAGCACCTTCACCTCAGTGATGATCACTACACTCCCCTCTTGAGGTTCTGGTATACTACTGATGTCTTCCACTGAGAATACTGATGCAAAGTACCAATTCGTTTCCTCTGTCATTTCTTTGTTCCCCATTACTACTTCTCCAGTCTCACTTTCCAGCAGCCCAATATCCACTCTTGTCCTCTCTCACCTTTTAGATATCTAAAAAAACTCTTGAAATCTTCTATTATGTTAATAGCTAGCTTATTCTCATATTTCATCTTCTCCCCACTTATTGCTTTTTTAGTTATCCTTTGCTGGTTTGTAAAGCTTCCCAATCCTTTGGTTTCCCTCAAATCTTCACCACATTGTATGCTTTTGCTTTTATGCTGTCTGTGGTTTCCTTTGTCAACCATGGCTGCTTTGTCTTCCCCTTAGTATATTTCTTCTTTCTTGGGATGAATTTCTGCTGTGCCTCCCAGATTACCCCCAGAAACTTCTGCCATTGCTGCTGCACCATCTTCTCTGCCATACTCCCATTCCAATCAACTCTGGCCAGCTCCTCCCTCATGTCTTTGTAGTTACCTTTATTTAATTGCAATACCGTCACATCAGATTCCAGCTTCTTCCTCTCAAACTGCAGGATGAATTCTATCATATTATAGTCACTACTCCCCAGGGGTTCCTTCACCTTAAGCTTCCCAATCAAGTCTGCCTCATTACACATCACCAAATCAATAATTGCCTGTTCCCCAGTGAGCCATACCACAAGCTGCTCCAAATAAAACACGCAAACGATCCATAAATTTCTTTTTGCGAGATCCGCTGCCAGCTCAATTTTCTCAGTCCACCTGCATATTGAAGCAGTGAAATACCATCCAAAACAAAGCACCCTGTTCAATTTGATCACTCCATGAATATTCACTCCCTTCATCACCAGCTCATAGAAGCTGCATTGTGGACCATCTAGAAAATAGTCTGCAGTAAATGAGCAAGGCTCCTATGACAGCAGCTTCCAAATCCTCAACCTGTATCATTTGTAAGAAAAAAGGCAACAGAGACATAAGACAGCTAGCTGTGATTTCCCCACCAAGACACACACCAGCCTGACTTGGAAATATATTAACATTCCTTCATTCTCCCTTAGTCAAATGGCTCAAACTCCTTTCCTAACAAAGGATATGCTCATACTAAATGGGTGTATGTGGTTCAAGAAGATGGCTATTAGTCACCATATTCTGAAGAACACTCAGGATGAGTAATAAATGCTAGCCTCACATCCCATGAACACATTAAAATAAATAACTGAGCATGAAAGAGATCAGGGAGGAACTTGACTAACAATAAAGTTTGAGTACTGGAAACACTTTTAATAGTCATATAAAATTCAAATCAATATGGCAATGATTCTATTTAGATGATATTCAGCACAAATTAATTCTAGGTGTCAATGTCATGTTAACATGGCGCATCAAATGTTTTCTGACTTTTTATTGTATCGTCCGTGTGTTCCTCAGTGTTCGCAAGTCATGGAAAACATAGCCGAACGGGCTTTGTGCCCATCTGAATAGCACATGTCTGACGCTTCCAAAACTTTCCAGGTCAGATCTAAATATATACTTCCTGTACATTTTCTGCATGTCATTCATCAGCTATAGAGAACAAGTGGATTTGGAAGAAATATCTATCGTAGCTGCTAGCAAAAGCAGGACTGCAGCTGCCATTTGAATGGCAGGTCACTTTTTGCAGGAAATCTCCAGAAGCAGATTGAGTAACCCACTTGCATTCTGTAGACTCAGTATGAAGCAAGTGGAGCATTCAGATTTTCTATATTGGAATTATTGATACAAGAAGTGGAGGAACTAAATATTTGTCCTAAGAGTTAATCCACCCTAAAATATAGCAGTAAAGAGTGTTTGGGAGTGATTGCCATAAAAACTCAACTATTGTTAAGAGTGAATAAAGAAATGTTCGAAGAAATGTGTTTACAAGAGGATTGCTGTTGGATAGAATACTTTGCAACAGTGAACAGTTGAGAAAGAGGCCAGTGCAACCTTTAAGAGAAATATAGAGAAATATTTATAACTGAGAAACATTCAATGTCTGATAAGAGTGTGGGTTTATGTAATTGGCTGTATATTACTCCCAACAATGAATTGCTAAAGGGGTGATACTTTGAATGCACTTCTTTTATGATATTAATGTCAATGGCTCTGCAGTTTCAGGGGAAATATTGTGCATAACGGCAAAATATTACAGAAATTAACTGCAATCAGAAATTTTAAAAATCAACTGGAGGAAATAAATAGGAGCTTTATAATAACATGCACGCTTCCTTCCATTTGGTGTGCGTGTTTAAACTCTGACCTAAACAGGATACATAATGTGGCAAGAGCATATTATTTATCATCAAGCAACTGATCACGATTTTTAAAAAAATCTAGGGCCAACTTGAATGTGAGATCTGGTACTTTAATCTGATTGCTGAAAAGTTTCATTTTGTATGTGTCAAGGCTGGAGTTGTGAAGAGGGGAGCTGGTTTAAATCTAATCACTCTCTAGAGTAAGGAATGGAAGTGCCTTTGTCTCCACAGCACAGCAACGCCACTGTTAGCAGGACAATAATGTCTGAGGCACATTTATTTAACGAAAGCTTGGCAGCAGGAATAATGTGCCATACAAGGTTACAAAGTATAACAACAGAAAAAAAATCATTTAGATATAACAAAGCATTTTGTTTCGAACTGCAACAAAGGGTAATTCAAACTGTCAGCTCATTTTTAAAATTTGAAGAAAAAATAATGAATTACCTGTAGATGTTTTCAGAATTAAAAGGGCATCTAGCTAGTAAGCAACAATTGTAGATTTTATCATACAATGGCAGCATTTCCCTGCCATTTGATTACCTTTCTATGTGTACTAAGCAAGCCAATCAGATACATTACCTTAGTTAGCTCAGGCTATATTATCAAACTCATAATACAAATATGTGGACTAAGGTTCCAGAGGCATGAATTCCAGTCACAGCATAGTAGCTAGTAAACTTAACAGAATATATAAGATCCTGAGGGGTCTTGACAGGGCAGATGTGGAGACAATGTGTACTGAAAGCAAGTTTAAACACTTACATAATTGACCAAGACAGAGATACACTGTGATATGCAGTCTAACTGAATGGGAGCATACCAATGCCCGAAATTAGAATCTTAACTCTAACAGTTGCCATTTGTCCACATAAATAAAATAAAATGCTGGATAATACTCACCAACCCTGAAGTGGTGACCCAAAAACAGCTCTTGCAATAATTTTGTTTTGTTTTGATTTTAAGCAGATTGCCCTCTACTGGTAGTACCCAGAATTCAATTGACGTATGAATGAATAAACACTTCATATAAACACTGCAGGTAAATATCAAATTGCCTGCTGTGGCCTGAGAATTGCTCCCTAGACAAAGGCTGGGACGTCATTGTATATTAGTTGAAGATATAAGCTTTTGTGGACATGGAGTCTCAATTACACACTACTTGAATGAGTCTGAGGCAATGTGTAATTGGAGAAGGTCATTTCACCCATCTAACATTCCATTATAAGTCAGGGTTATGGATCAATGAAGTGGACAGACTTTCTTATTTTTCTTCAATCCAAAAATCTTTCTACTTGAGGTATTTGAGATGTGAACAATGGGTTGGACCTTCTGAAGAGTGACAATCACCGTCAGATTAACATTCTACTCCTGCTTTATTTTGTGTTAATGTTTCTGGCAGGAGATTCCAATCTCAACTCTTGCAGAAATGAAGATATACCTTAAATTAAACCCTGTTCTCATAGTGCAGGATGATCAGGAAAGGGAAACCATGTCCCTTTTTAACAGCAGTAATTACTGCATTCTGTGATTTAAATAGCCAGCAGCACAGACAGCCATTTGGACAGATAAAGTATTACAACAAATGTGATACAATGGATTACAGGTATAAGAAATGTGTGGGTGATCACATGGTCAAAAACATAATGTGTCTGACTTCAGTGCAGAGCTAATCCTTTAAAGGCCTTGTAGCCATATCTCTCTTTCTGGGCCAGAAGCTATGGGTTCAAGAACTCATTTGATGTGTCATTATACATCTGAACAGATTGATTTTAAGGTAAAGGTGAAGTTGGGTGCCAGGTGGGGAGGATGCCAGGAATCCAAGTGGGTTGGTTGCCAATTGGGTGGGGAGGTATCACACCCAGATAGGAAGAGCCTCCGTAGGAGCATCAAGTCCCAAAGGGAGATGGGGATTCATGGTACTGAAGTGGAGGCAGTGTCAGGTCGAGGGGAGAGAGAGAGACGGTGCTGTTTGGAAATGGGGGCGACACCGAGTTGATTGATGGAGGACGTGTATGGTATCTGGGAGAAAGTTAGTTGGGATATGTGTGGTAACTTGCAAGGCATTCAGTTTAATTATTATCCAGGGGTTAAACTAGGTTTTCTTTATAATTATCTGATGTTTCCTAGATAACTAGCAACTTAACCCTAGCAGAACTCACTGAATCCTTTGACTAAAATGGATATTCTGGATGTTTCCAAGCACAATGCAGAAATCTTCAATTTCCCCGTTCATCCCCTTGGAACCTACTACTTTGGGGGTTCCATGGGGTCTCAGTGTATAACTCCCTTCACCCTGCAGAAATTACTATCTGGCTGTCAGGCCAGCTAGGCCAACGTTTGTATTGCCTATCACTAGTTTATTAGTCACGGGCTTCTCTTTGCATCACTTCTGTTACTGCTGAGATGGTGTTCCTGTGATACTATCAGGAAGAGAATTCCAGGAATTTGACTTGGTAACAGTGAAGAAAGAATATATCCAATTCAGTATGGTGCAAAACTAGATCAGATACTGACAGGTCATGTTGTTCCCTCTCTGTTACTGCTTGTGACTTTCTAGGCGCTCGAGCTCATGTTGCTATCAAAATCATCTTAATGAGTTACTACAGTAAATCCTGCATTTAGCACATACTTTGGTCATAGGAATTGGTGGTGGATTTGATATCAGTGTTAGTGGTTTGATTGTTTTGCCCTGGATGGCAATGAGATTTGTAACTGTTGTTGCAGTTAAATTGATCCAGATGAGTACTTCATCACAATCTTGATGTGAGCCTTGTAGATGAGGGCCCATCTTTAGAGAATAAACTTTTAAACACTGAACAGAGTAACCAGCCTCTGCCCTGGCCTGGTTGCCAGGGATGTGCACATAACTAATCCATTGCAGTGTCTGGTTAATAATAACCTTCAGGACAATAATAGAAGGGGCCTGCATTGACAGTGCTATTTAAAGCCTGGATGTGCTACTGATTCCATTTTATAATGGAGACGATCATTGCCAATCGAGTATTGAGAGTATAGCCTATCATTTATTACTAAAATGGCTGTTCAGACATCTTTAGTTTTTGATTTGAAATCTTGCTTTGATGTTCTTAGATGTGAAGTTATTGCAATTAATTTAGTATCCTCAACTAGCCTGCTATGATGCCCATTTAAGATTGACTTTTCAGATCATAAAACACACCTTTTAGTTTAGTAACTAATAATGAGTTTCCTTGACGTCAGGGAAATGTCCATACAGGCCAGTGATCAACTTAATGTATTTCAGACTGATGTGTCTGCTTTCCAATATCCAGACACTAAAAGGTAGTACACTGGTATCTTTTTTTAAAGATTTGCACAGGTGCATTCTTGGTCCAACACAGGAAGTTCAAACCCAGGAAATTGGCATTGCCTCTGAGAACAAACACTTTGTACTTTCAAAGGGTAACAAACGTTGCCAATGAACTTAGACCTGCAGTTCAAAATAGCACATTAATCATCTTACACTTTGCTTCTAACCTTCTGCCAATACACATTATGATGCATGCACAAAATGAATTACTATATAGGATAGATCGGCAATAAATCCATCTGGAAATAATTATCACTTTTTAACTATGTTAAAAGCAAGCATCATTTATATTAAGCACGTAATTATCCTACATAGCTCTAAAATGAAAGAGATCCATCATTGTGTTACAAATGGATAATTCCTCATTAAAGTATTACCAGCATCCTTTATTTTCATCTTAATATTCGACCTTGGATCTTATAGCTTTCATGCGCTTGGAATGTTGCAACATGCTTCAGAGCCAATGAATTACTTTAGAAGTGTAGACAGAGTAGACAAACAAGGCAAACAAGGCAGCCACTTTGAATTCAGCAAACTCCTGAAAACAGGAAATAAAATAATTGGTCTTTTTTTATGATGCCGTTGGTTGAGTGATGCATATTAGCCTTGATACTGAGACAACACCCTGCCTTTTTTTTTGAATAATGCCTTGGGGGCCATTTATGGTTGAAATTTTCCCAGTGTTGGAACATGAATTGACAGTTTATTCCACGCTTGCCGAATTGTAATCGGTTGGATTGCAAGACAGTGTGCCAATTAACAATTGTCCGTTTATGTAACTACTTATAATTAAATTAAATCCTCTTAGGTCTACCTCACCAAGCTTATGGCAACTCTCATTTAAAGAATCATAGAGAAGCAAAATGAAAGCCACTCAACCCATCATATTGATGCAAGCCCCCTCAAAGTTTTAGTCTTACCCACTTTTCTTAATACTATACTTAGTTATTACCCCAGCCTATTAGATTTATTTAATTGAACTGAGGTGAAGTTCAAATCCATATTCCCAATAGGTTAGACTGCGTCTTGGGGTTTCTAGTGCAGTGGTACCTTATCCTCAGGGTTGGGAAATGATGGGGATAGTCCTTGACTTCAAGGCAGCATTGATCTGAGTTCATCATTAAGGAGCCCTAGCTTGGTTGTGGCTAATGGGAAGCAGGGAGAAAATCTCCACTGGTTGGAGTTATACCGAGCGCAAGGGAATATGATTGTGTTGTTTTGGAAGTCGATCATCTGAACCACAGAACATCTCTTTGTGTTGTCTTTGGCCCAGCTGCTTCATCAAAGATCTTCTCGCAATTATAAAGTCAAAACTGAGGATGCTCACTGATGATTGCACAATGTTCAGCACCACTCATTACTCCTCAGATACTGGAATCATCTGTATCCAAATGTACGAAGATCGGGGTAACATTTAGACCTGGGCTCATATGTGGAAAATAACATTCACATTGCACAAGTGTCAGGCAATGACTATCTCCAACAAGAGACAATTCAAATATCACCCCTTTACATTCAAAGGCATTACCATCATTGAATTCCCCATAATCAACATCGTGGAGTTACCATTGATCTGAAAGTAAACAGGTGCATTCATATAAAATTTGTGGCTGCAAGAAAAAGTTCTAGACTAAGATTCCTGCAGCAAGTAATTCACTATCTGAGTCTCTAAAGAGTATTCATCATCGACATTGCAATTGTCAGGACTGTGATGGAATGCGACACTCAAAAAGTATGACACCATCTGGAAAAAACAGCCTGCTTCACTGGTACCCAAACAACTCCTTCAATGTTTACTCCTTTCTTGTCACTGCAGATTGGCAACATCGTGTCCCATCTACAAGGTGCAAAGGTCCTTGGATAGCACCTTCTAAAACTGTAGCTTCTACCACCGAGAAATACGAGGGCAGCAAATACCTGCAAGTTCCCTTCCAAGCCACATACAATCTGATTTGTAAATATATCATGGTTCATCTCGTCCGAATCCTGAAACCTTCCTAACTGTATTGTGGGTGTACCTGCACTATAGAGTCATAGAGTCATAGAGATGTACAACATGGAAACAGACCCTTCGGTCCAACCCATCCAAAGGTAGAAGACAGAAGGTGGTGGTGGAGGGTTGCTTTTCAGACTGGAAGCCTGTGACCAGTGGAGTGCTACAAGGATTGGTGCTGGGTCCTCTACTTTTTGTCATTTACATAAATGATTTGGATGCGAGCATAAGAGGTATAGTTAGTAAGTTTGCAGATGACACCAAAATTGGAGGTGTGGTGGACAGCGAAGAAGGTTACCTCAGATTACAACAGGATCTTGATCAGATGGGCCAATGGGCTGAGAAATGGCAGATGGAGTTTAATTCAGATAAATGCGAGGTGCTGCATTTTGAGAAAGCAAATCTTAGCAGGACTTATACACTTAATGGTAAGGTCCTAGGGAGAATTTCTGAACAAAGAAAACTTAGAGTGTAGGTTCATAGCTCCTTAAAAGTGGAGTCGCAGGTAGGTGGGATAGTGAAGAAGGATTTTGGTATGCTGTCCTTTATCGATTAGAGTATTGAGTACAGGAGCTGGAAGGTCATGTTGCAGCTGCACAGGACATTGGTTAGGCCACTGTTGGAATATTGCGTGCAATTCTGGTCTCCTTCCTATCGGAAAGATGTTGTGAAACTTGAAAGGGTTCAGAAAGGATTTACAAGGATGTTGCCAGGGTTGGAGGATTTGAGTTCTAGGGAGAGGCTGAACAGGCTGGGGCTGTTTTCCCTGGAGCATTGGAGGCTGAGGGTTGACCTTATAGAGGTTTACAAAATTATGAGGGGCATGGATAGGATAAATAGACAAAGTCTTTTCCCTGGGGTGGGCGAGTCCCTCCAACAATTTGCCCACCACTGACGTCAGTCTCACTGGTCTGTAGTTTCCTGACTTGTCCTTACTGCCCTTCTTAAACAGTGGCACCACATTTGCCAACCTCCAGACATCCAGCACCTCACCTGTGACTATTGATGATACAAATATCACAGCAAGAGGCCCAGCAATCACTTCCCTAGCTTCCCACAGAGTTCTTGGGTACACCTGATTAAGTCCTGGGGATTTATCCATTTTTATGTGTTTCAAGACATCCAGCACTTCCTCCTCTGTAATATGGACATTTTTCAAGATGTCACCATCTATTTCCCTACATTCTATATCTTTCATGTCCTTTTCCACAGTAAATAGTGATGCAAAATACTTGTTTAGTATTTCTCCCAATTTCTATGACTCCACACAAAGGCCGCCTTGCTGATCTTTGAGGGGTCCTATTCTCTCCCTAATTATTCTTTTGTCCATATTGTATTTGTAAAAACCCTTTCAATTCTCCTTAATATATTTGCCAAAGCTGTCTTATGTCCCTGTTTTGCCCTCCTGATTTCTGTCTTAAGTATACTCCTACTGTCTTTATACTCTTCTAAGGATTCACTCGATCTATCCTGTGTATACCTTACATATGCTTCCTTCTTTTTCTTAACCAAACCCTCAATATCTTTAGTCATCCAGCATTCCCTATCCCCACCAGCCTTTCCTTTCACCCTGACAGGAACATACTTTCTCTCGATTCTTGTTATCTCATTTCTGAAGGCTTCCCATTTTCTAGCTGTCCCTTTACCTGTGGACATCTGCCAGGTAAAAACAATGACTGCAGATGCTGGAAACCAGGTTCTAGATTAGAGTGGTACTGGAAAAGCACAGCAGGTCAGGCAGCATCTGAGGAGCATGAAAATCAACGTTTCGGGCAAAAGCCCTTCATCAGGAATAGAGGCAGAGTGCCTGTAGGGTGGAGAGATAAAAATTCTGCCCCCAATCAACTTTTGAAAGTTCTTGCCTATTATTGTCAAAAGTGGCCTTTCTCCAATTTAGAACTTCAACTTTTAGAGCTGGTACTATCCTTTTCCATCATTATTTTAAATCTAATAGAATTATGGTCACTGGCCTCAATGTGCTCCCCCAATGACACCTCAGTCACCTCCCCTGCCTTATTTCCCAAGAGTAAGTCAAGTTTTGCACCTTCTCTAGTAGGTACATCCACATACTGAATCAGAAAATTTTCTTGTTCACACTTAACAAATTCCTCTCCATCTAAACCTTTAACACTATGGCAGTCCCAGTCTCTGTTTGGAAAGTTAAAATCCCCAACCATAACTACCCTATTATTCTTACAGAAAGCAGAGATCTCCTTACAAATTTGTTTCTCAATTTCTATCTGACTATTAGGGGGTCTATAATACAATCCCAATAAGGTGATCATCCCTTTCTTATTTCTCAGTTCCACCCAAATAACTTCCCTAGATGTATTTCCGGGAATATCCTCCCACATGAACTGCAGCTCACTAAGAACTTCTCAAGGGGCATAAGAATAGTAAATGGATGATGGACTGACCAGCAGTATCCACGTGCTGTGAATTAATGTGCACAAGTCCTGAATTGAGCCTCATGTCTCTCTCTATCTTAATGATCGCAGAAATTGTCTTTACCGAAATTTGATCCAGAAATAGAGGCCTTATTATTGAATTGTAGCATTGTATTAGCTTTTGAATTTAATCAGGCAGCTTTGTGCATTCCAAGAATCACATCTGGCCTGTAAATAATTTATTACATTCTGGAGACATGTTATTTGGTGAAAATCGAAATTGGTGAAATTGTACAACAATTCAGCAATCCATTTCATTTGGAATCCACTTGGAAAATCATAAGCTAACCAAGCAAAGTGAGCATGGTTTCATGAAAGGCAACTCATGGGTGTCTAATTCATGAAAAGTTTTGAGGAAGTCTCAACCAGAATGGATCGAAGAGAACCAGTACTTTGAACTTTCCAGACAGCATTTGACAAGATAACTCACACAAGGGTAAGTTATAAGATAAGAGTCTATAATGTTGGAGGTAGTATATTGGCATGGATAGATTGCATGGCAAATATTTAGGAAACAGTGAGTAAGGATAAGGAGTTCTTTTTCAAGTTAATGACCTGTAACTTGTGGGATGACACAGGGATCAGTTCTGGGGCTGCAACTATTTACAATATATATTTTAATGGCTTGGAGGAAGGAATCAAATGTACTGGAGGCACATTTGGACATGACAGAAAAATAAGTGGAAAGGCAAGTTACAAGAGGGATATAAACTGTTTATAGAGATATTGATAGGTTAAATTAGTGGGCAAAATGTTGGCAAATGGAGTATAATGTGGGAAAGTGTGAAATTGTTCAGTTTGGAAAGGAAAACCAAAGAGCCGAGCAGTATTTAAATAGAGAAAAACTGTCAAAAGCTGCAACACAAAGGGACTTGTGCATGAAACACTGAAAGCTAACACACAGGTACAGCAGGTAATCAGGAAGGTTAATGGAATGTTGGGCTTTATTTCAATGGGGTTAAAGTATAAGAGGAGGGAAGTCTTCCTGCAACTGTACAAGGTGTTAGTGAGACCACATCTGGAGTGCGATGAGTACTTATAGTACTCTTATTTAAAGAATGATCTTATTTCATTGAAAGCAGTTCAAAGAAGGTTTACTAGGAAAATCTCCGGTATGGAGGGATTGTCTTCTGAGCAAAGGTTAAACAGATTGGGACTCTACCTCACTGGAATTTAAGAGAATAAGAAGTGATCTCATTGACATATATGGGATTCTTAAGGGGCTTGTCAGGGTAAATGCTGAGAGGATGCTTCCCCAAGTCCAGGTCCAGAGGGCATAGTCTCAGAATAAAGGGGTGCCAATGTAATATTGAGATGAGGTGGAATTTCTTCTCTCAGAGGGTAGTGAGTCGTCAGAATTTGAGTTGTGAGGACAGAGTTCGTGTATATATTTAAGGCTGAGATAGATTCTTGATCAGTAGGGAATCAAGGGTTATGGGGAAAGGGCAGGAAATGGGATGTGAGCAGTGTCGGATCAGTCTTGATCCTATTGAATGGTGGCGTCACTTAAGAAGCTGAACAGCTTACTCCTGTTCTTATTTCTTATGGTCTTTTGGTCTTATTCCGCCAGTTAATTGGCCAAGTTGTGAAGGAAAGGGTAATTCTGATAGAATGTTTGCTGAATGTTTACTTTCCCGCTCCATTTTCTTCAAGAATTTTCCCTTTGTGCATGCTAGCTTTTAATATGATTACATATTTAGCATTAAAGATGATTTATTAGTTGTCAAATGAAATGCTAACATTATTTAATCGGTAAACGTTCTTATTGCCCACATCATTTTTGTATTGTCATCATATTTATATTGCTACTTTTGCATTGCATCTGGCTTGCATGCACAAATTGAGACAGGTGCCAATTGAGTATAGGAATCCCGATTGCACAGTCTCTTTTACTGGTCTCCATTCCAACATAAAGCTTTATTTTAAAAGTAATTAGATGATACAGTCAAGCTTTAAGGACTTTCAACATTTTGTTTTAATGCTAAAAGAAACTAATCTCGCAGTTATACTCAGATTGTAAATAGCGCTGTGTAATATTATTTTGCTTCACACTGACACTGCTGTATACACACAGACTGAATTCAGAGTAACAGTTCAACTTGATGCTGGATTGAAGAGGATTGTGATTCCCAAGAGGATGTGGTTCACTGTTCTTGCCTCTTGGGTATTAATGTTCATTTATACTCCACATGGTACACCACATGCACATAAAGCATTGACCAGGCAGTAGGGTTATCGAGTCATGCCACACAAAAACAGACCCTTCAGTCCAAGCAATCCATGCTGACCATGTTCACAACTAGTCCCACCTGCCTGCATTTATCCCATATCCCTCCAAACATTTCTTATTCATGTACTTATCCAATGTTTTTTAAATGTTGTAACTATTCCTGCATTCATCACTTTCTCTGGCAGTTCAGTTCACACTCTCTGTGTAAAAACGTGCCCCTTGTATCCTTTTTAACTCTTTCTCCTCTCACCTTAAAAATATGCCCCCTACCTTTGAACTCCCCTACCTTAGGGAAAAGAACACTGGATGGAAATTCAGAAAGGAAGGATTAGACGACCTTAAACAAGCCCTACCCAAACTTTCTTCTAATTAAGTTAAAGAAAATCAGGCAGGTGGCTGTGTTTCGAGTGAGCAATCCTTCTGACCAATGAATTTACCTGCATTCTGCTCAGTCTATAATTTAAGCTGTAGAGTCATGACTTGCCCACACAGGTTTGGTGTGAATGTAAATTCAAACAACTTTTCATCAAAGCTAAGTTAGCAGTGTGAATATGCCTCTAATTAATAAGAAGTTGGTTTGAACATCATTAAACAAATAAAATTATTCCCCTATCCATAACCTTAAAAAAAAGAGTCAAGGCCAAGAGTGTTTTTCACATGCAGCAGGTTTGGAAATGCTCCATTGTTCCCATATATTTCCAAATTTTCTATGGCCTTTGATTCAACTAACCATACCATTCTCCTTACAAACCTCTGCTCCCTTATCCAACTCAGTGTGATTACCTGTATATGATTCCATTCCAATTTAACTAATTGTTTTCAGCATATCTCCAACGATGCTTTTGTTTCCTGCCCCCACATTGTTGCATCTGAAGCACCCAAGGATCTATTTGTAACTCCATCTCTCCCCAATGTACATGGCCCATTGCTGGTATCACCTGGAAAAGTGGGGCCATCTTCCAGCTGCACATTCATAATAACTGCACTTTCACTGCCCCACTCTCTCAACCTTCTCATTGCTGCCTTGTTGTCAGATCCTTTTCCTAGCACTCAACCCTGAATGAGTTTCGAATTCCTCCAATAAAACAATACTGGAGCATTCACCTGTAGCCTAAGACAAAAGTTAGAACCTTAGCATTGATTGTATCTTTGGTCCTTGTTCTTTGATAGAATCAGACTGTTTGTAACCTTAACATCCTATTTGATCTGAACTCCAATCCTAAACCTATCCATCGAAAGACCACTTACTTCACCATTTGTAACATCATATACCTCTGGCTGTGTCTCAGCCCATCAAATGATATTAAGGAAATCTTTTACATGCAATGAATGGTTACGGTCAGGGATGTATGCCTGAGAGTACAGTAGAAGCAGGTTTAATGAAGGCATTCAAAAGAGAATTAGATTGCCATTTGAAAAGAAACAATATGCATGGTTCTAAGTGAGATGCTTATTTGTACAGCCAGCACAGACACCATGGGATCTCTCTGCACTGCAATAATTCTGTGGTCACCTGCTGAAACTCTCATCCCACACCTCTATCATTAGCAGACTAATGTTTTCTGGTGCTGTCTCCCATTAATTTAAATTGCTCATAAACTCTGGTGCCTATATTCTACGGTATGTCAGCTTTGTTTTGCATTTTACTTACTGATGCACATTAGTTCCTGATTCAAAAATGCCTCAGTTGTAAAATTCTTATTGTGTTTAAATCTCTTTAAAGCTTAACTCCTCCCTGTCTCTGTAGTCTCCTACAAGCCTACACCCCTGTTGGTCTCCAGCGTTTGTTCAAACACCATCTCTTTGTTTTCCCACATTTTTGGTAGCATGATTCCAGCTGTTTATCTCTATGCTCTAAATTCATTTTCTTAACCTTTCTATCTCTCTTTTTCCTCTTAAGGAGCCTCTTCCTCCAACAGTGAATCCTTAAAACACAGCTCTTCAAACAAAGTTTCAAGCCTTTCTCTATTACCTTTTCCTGGTTATTTCCATTCATTCATTAGATTATTTCCATGAAGCACATTGGGATGCTCTTCTTTAATGTACATAAAGCCAAGTTGTGGCTCTTGTGGTATGGTGTACTCTCAGCTAGAAGGCCCAGGATCAAGCCCCAACTACTTCAGAGATGCACCATAACACAGGTTAATTAAACATATATATAAACACGAGTTATTGACCTAGTATACAGGTTAGCTGAGCTTTCTTGATCAAAAGTGACAGAGTTAAAGACAAATGTCTGCAGTGTTACTTAATAATGGGAAGTGTAAATTGTTTAAAATGTTTAAATTGTAGAACTGGATCTACCTCTCTGTGTCTCTCTTAAGTATTGAAATTATTATTTTTTATTTGAAATATGTATATTTTTGGCTTTTCAACTATGCTCTGAAACGATGGCTTTTCCGCTATGTATTTCTGCAGCACGGAGCTAGATTGAGATAGATGGCTATACTCGCTCCACTCAGACTGACTGATTTTCACATTCCCTTGACGCGTTCTTGCGGTTGCAAGCCGTCAGTGTTTTTCTTATTTCCGAAAGCAGCTGCCAGTACTAAACTGGATCTCACAAGGCATGTCTAGGATCACGACCTATAGGGGGAAAGGTACGCTTCCTGTGCACACATATATCGTCTAGCCACTTTCCTGCAATCCTGGCCGTCTGAAACTTGTCTAATATCTGATCGGGCAGTGGGAAATAAAAATAATCAAAAGTACAACATTCCAACACGTCCGTCTTAACTCCATTGAGATCTTGGAAACTCAGTAGACATAACAACTTTTTGGCATTCTTATGCCAATCTTGCCAATTCGAACACATTGTACTCATCTAACTTTGCTGATATATGTTTATATACACCAGTTGTATTGAAATAATTCTTTGATAAACAAAAACACGACTGATTATAATTTTACAGCGCTTACATACTTATATGGACTCGTGTTGCGACTTTTTGCCGTGCTACAGGCAGAACGGGTCCAATGCACTGTGTCAGGGGGAATGTTTGCACTTTGAAATAGTATTTTAGCCGCTCATCCGCCGTGAGCATTGTTCAAAGCTCGCGTCACGGCAGTGTTTGCACAGCCTTCTTATTTTGAAATGTACTTGTTTGCCGGGCTGGAGGTATGCGCTGTGTCAAGAGGTCACATCCAATCCGGTGTGAGGCAGGAACTGGCAGCCTGCCCAGGAATGCTGCTGTTGACCCAGAGGCGAGGCTGCTGGCTGGTTGGCAGGTGGCCGCTTGTGTGCGTCAGCCCGCCTGACAGGCAATAAAAGGCACACGCTTCAACCGTTCAACACTCACTAACTGCTCGAGAGAAAGAGAGAGAGAGAATCAGGAGCAAATCTCGACTCGATCCGACAACTTGCAAGAAGAACAGAAACATTTGATCAAGTCCAACTGAAAAGTTGAGTGAAAATGTTTGCTGGATTGAAGTCTGCGTTATTGCTGCTTCTGGGACTGGCTTACGTGGTAAGTTTTTGTGACTGTGTTTTGCAACAATCTTATTGGCAAAGCGACTATAATCCTTAAGTGTTTAAAAGCAGTTCATGTTCCTGTGTAGTTGTCTCATTCATACTGTCTGTGATCTGCTGCGCCTTCTGCTGGAGATGGTTGTAAACACAGTGCTGTGTATTTTGCAGGTTTCTGCTGGCGATGAGTGCCGAGTCCCCTGTCAGTGCCCCGAGCAGCCGCCGCGCTGCCCTCCCGGAGTCTCCCTGATCACTGACGGCTGCGGCTGCTGCAGTGTCTGCGCGAAGCAAGTGGGCGAGGTGTGTTCTCGCCAACAGCCCTGCGACCCCCACAAGGGCCTGTTCTGCGAGTTCGGCTCCGCCACGTACGCCACAGTCGGAGTCTGTGCAGGTGAGGACCGTCAGCTCTCTAACAGTACAGCACTGACATCAGAAATGATCACACCCTAGTGTGGAGATTTAGAGAAAAGCAAAACGCTGCGGGTTTGCAAAAATAAACACCGAAACAATCAGCAAAGGAGGCAGCCTGTCCCGGAATCTGCTGACAGTTTTCGGTTCTATTATTTTCAAGTTAATAATATCAGGCTGGATTGGATGTGAACAACTTTCTGTGGAACTCTGTGCATGTTTAGTTTTCACGTTTTATCAGTTTAGAAATGCCATTAGCAAATATTTTATATCTTGACTCTGGACTGGTGAATAATTGGGGCTATGCTGTTGAAACTGTTTAGAATCGTTTTTGTAGTGAAACCGCATTGCTGTCATCTGAAACGCTTTCAGTTGGACTAAATTGCTTATTTCTTTATGTGGTCTCTTGCAGCTAAAGCAGGGGCTCCTTGCTTGTTTGACGGTGTTGAGTACAGGAGTGGGGAGACCTTTCAGAGTGGATGCAAGTACAAGTGCACCTGTCTGGATGGCTCCATCGGCTGTGTCCCTGTCTGCAGTGTGTCCATCCGCTTGGCTAGCCCAGATTGTCCCGTGCCCAAGAAGATTAAAGTGCCTGGCAAGTGTTGTGAGGAATGGATCTGTGAGCAACCCAGACAGCAAACCATGGTTGGGCCTGCATTAGCAGGTAAGATGCTTATAGTTAAGCAAACATTAGCAGATACAACGGTGTATTTTGCAACCACCAGATTTTTAAAAAAAGAATAAAAAATGTATGTTGGCATTGGTTGAGTATAATGTTATATATGCTCCAGTGACCTCATCATTGTTAAACGTTATGTTTTTTTATGGAGTTTATCTTACCATCTTTAAAACGTTTAGCTTTGTTGTATTCGCAAAAAAGTTGATAGATGCATTTTTTTTGTTTGCTACAGCTTACAGAGAAGAAGCCACCTATGGTCCTGACCCCTCCATGCTCCGTGCAAACTGTCTTGTACAGACCACTGAATGGAGTGCCTGCTCAAGGACCTGTGGAATGGGCATCTCCAGTCGAGTAACTAATGACAACAGAGAATGCAGACTCGAGAAACAAACCCGACTTTGTATGGTCAGGCCCTGTGAAATGGATATGAAAGACACCATTAAGGTAAAAGGAACTACTTCTCCCAGATCAATTGATCTTAAAATAACCTCAAGATATGTTTTGATTTGTTATCATATTAAATATTTTCATTGACAAAATGTTCTCTTCTGTCATCTGCCCTATAGAAAGGCAAAAGGTGTATCCGCACTCCAAAGGTTTACAGACCTACCAAGTTTGAATTCTCTGGCTGTACCAGTGTGAAGTCTTACAAAGCTAAATTCTGTGGTGTTTGTACTGATGGACGATGCTGCACCCCTCACAGAACCGCTACACTGTCTGTCGAGTTCAAATGTCCTGATGGCCAACTGATGAAAAAGAAGATGATGTTCATCAAGACTTGTGCCTGCCATTATAATTGCCCCATGGACAATGATGTCTTTCAGTCCTTGTATTACAGGAAAATGATAGGTGATATGGCATAAACTATGTAATGGACCTAAGACTTTTTAACTGGAAAGATTTCCCATATCCTATTGAAAGGTTACTGCATAATACAAAGGAAATATTGACATGATCAGTTATCAAATGAGAAATTGAAACATGTCAGTGCACTCAGCCAAGATTTTGAAACTGCATTGCTTGTACACTGTTAGCTGTAATATCATTGTAAATAATGTACATATGTGTACAGTCATCTAAGTTAATTTAAGTGTATGTGCCTTATGTGTTTATTGCTTAAGTACTGTAGTTATAGACTTGACAAAATAACTGTTCTTTGATTTTTTTTATTTTATTTTTGAACAGTTGTTATAACATTGAGAAGTGTGACCAAAAGTTAAATGTTTGCACTTTTCTAGTTCAAAATAAAATATATTTTTGATACAAAATGTTTTCTGAATGAATACATCTACCAAGTGGAACTATATTCTGTCACAAAGATTGTCATATCTAAATACTTAAGTATTTGACAGAACATAACATTTATTTAAATATAATGATTTTTAATCAGTTTGATTAATATGGTTTTATTCATGTATATTAAAAGGTAGTGAACAAAGCCTTCCATCTCAGTTTAGATGTGCTACAAATTTCAGGAACTATAATAGCATTACATCTCCAATCATCAGAACTAAATATGGAGCATAAAAAATTTTGAGCCCAACAAGACATTAAGTAGTTCAGTCGGTGGGGGAGGTGCTGCAATGACAAAGCTGGGATTTGGAAGAGTGAGATAGACCAATGCTGTTTCAATTGTAAATTCCCATCTTCTCTCCCAGTTAGGAAGAAGTATCCAAGATATCGGCAACAATCCTAATATAACTAAAATTAGAGGCAGAATTATTAGATTTTTCTTCCAAAGCAAAGCTTCACAGAGAGAACTATCAAGTTAGTGAGGTTTTTTGTACTAATGAACAACTTGAATAATGGACAATAGGAATTGAGGCATATGGTACTATACTATGAGGCTTGGTGAAAACCTCTAAATGATAATTTTTGAGGTAAATTGATGTATCTAGCCATTTTGAGATTACTCTGATTAGTTTACTTTTCACAGCAATCATACAATCCAATTTTAAAAGCAAAATAAAAATTGGGTTAAAAAATTATACTATTATCAAATTAACAGCATACTTGATAATATAAACAACATTGCAACCTGGAAATTATTTTGTGCAGTATTGTGATAGTAATGCTTAATATATTAAAATTATTCATTCATATCAAAATAACCAACTCACCAATAAGAGCAGTTTGTTTATTCATATGGCATGGGAAGCAGTTATAATGTTGAATTTAACAATTTATTTCATAGATTTCAGCTGACAGTCTGCTTGTTGGTGATGTCACCAATGGTGGATCTCTCTAGTCAGTACTCTGATATATAGTTGTTCTGATGGCAACAATTATAATTTGAGCTGTTTCATGTTCTACTTGCGCAGAATGCCACATCTTCCCTGGTCCATTCTCAACCAGTTGAACATCACCACTTGGGTCAATTACCAGAATGTGAACTCAGTAGTCAATCAGGAGGTGTCCCATTGAGAGTTGCGGGCTGTTGTCAGTTTGTAGGGTGTGGAAGGTGCTCTCTTAGGGTCAATGGGATTTCAGATGGAATTTTTTTTATGTTGCTGTGTCAATAGAAGAACTTCATTGACTATCAACTGGTGGTGTTCTTTGCTGACATCAGGAGTTTAATATGTAATGGCATAGGAAGCAACGCAAGCTGTGTAAGTCTAACATTTGAGAAATAATCCAAACATCCTCTTGGAGGTTTAAATCCAGCATGTTTGTGTGGTGGTTCCTGAATGAGGTTGAACACCAGTACTCTGATGTTGGGTAGCACTGGACAAGTGAAGCAGTGTGTAGTATGTTGACCTTGCTGCCTTGGGTGCCAGCCAACAGTTTCCATATGAGATACACAAAAATGGAAATTGCTGGAGAAACTTGGCAGGTCTGGCAGCATCTGTGGATAGAAACAGTGTCAATGCTACAAGTCCAATGACCCTTCTTCAGAACAGTTCTAAAGCTCAAAACAATAACTGTTTTCTCTTCAGAGGCGCTGTCAGACCTGCCTAGTTTATCTTATAATTTCTGTTTTTGCGTGTTCCAGATCTCCAGCATCCTCAGTGCTTTGCTTTAGTTTCCATATGAGATTCATCATTGTCTTTAGCTGGACTCAGGTATTCGGAAGATTTTGCCAGTTGCTCAATACATGACAAATAGTTATTTGTTGTTGAAGAGATGGTAAGTGGTTGACCACAGAACTAGACATAACATTTTGGTGGTGTTTGGTGAAAGTCTCCATTTTAAGAAGTAGGCTTCAAGAAGGGCAGCAGTTTGGCTCTGTGGTTAGCATTGTTGCCTCACAGCACCCTTGGGGACCAGGGTTCAATTCCAGCGTTGGGGACTGTCTGTGTGGAGTTTACACATTCTCCCTGTGTCTACATGGGTTTCCTCCAGGTGTCCAGGTTTCCTCCCACAAAGATGTGCAGGTTAGGTGGATTAGCTATGCTAAATTGCCCATAGTGTCCTTGGGACATGCAGAGTTACAGGGATGGGGTAGGGGGTTGCTCTTTAGAGAGTTGGTGTGGACTCAATGGGCTGAATGGCCTGCTTCAACACTGCAGAGATCCTAAAATGTAACTCTTCAGTGGGTGTTTTCACAATGTTCTGAAGCTCTTCAGCCATTGCAGGTTATGAAGAAATTTACCTATCAAGTCAGTAACATTACTGCTTTCCTGATTTTGATTCTGTTTCACTAGGGGCACTCCAGAGTTTTGAGAAGGTGGACAATGGAGAAGAAGCTGCATGGGTCATTGAGTGACTTTCCTGACTTTGCAATGGTTGTGAGCTTGAATTGACACAAGATGATTAGAATGGTGCTTAAGCTGTGGATGTTGGTAAACAGCTTTATTCCTTGTGATCCCATGTTCTCTAAGAATTCAGGATGAATCAGTTCTTGCTTATTTCCTGTCATGCATGCCATCAGAGTGTTAACTATTCTCTGATGTGTAAAGGCTTGAGAAATCTTTCTGTTCTGGAATGGCCTTGAGGGACTGAACATGGCTTCTCATCTCTCTAGGCTGCTACCTTGGAGATTAGTAGGAACTGTGAAGCAATGACATCAGAGTTGATTCTCAGACTCTCAGACAGTTTCATGCATTTGTCTTGAATAAGTAACCTCAATCTTTTCTGCTGTTATCACCATCATATGAGGCAACCTTTGTCAAGATTTACTCATCAAATTCTAATGCCACATCAAGGTTCCCAATTTTCCTGTATTCTTCCAGGGTCATTCACTTTCCAGTGTCGAACAGTGGATGAAAGTTTTTCTAAAGTCCCAGAGAACAAATTTAATGGTTGCAAGTTTGAGAAGCTAAACAAAATAGTTTTTTGGGGAGGAGTGAGATCGGTTAATAGTAGTTTCCAAATATCTGCCGTAGGCATTCCAGTGCCCTTCTGTAAATTCCACATGGTTTTAGTATTGAGTTTATGGATGCTTGTTTGAGGCCAATATGTGTGAGAATTGGCAATGTTGGAAGTTGGAGAAGATCATCATTTCTTAATGGTTAAACAGTACTGAGATGGGGCATTGAGCAAGGATAATGCAAATATTCCTTCTTCCACAGGCCTGAGCGAAATCCACCAGGCTGCTTAGTTTTGTGTGTAAACTTTAGTCGTGCCCAGACACTCAATCTGACAGTTATTCTCCCAAGGTGGTTTTTGCTGAGGTAACCCCATTTGTGATTCTAGTTGTTGAACTCATAATGTAAATGGTTGGAACTGTTACAGACTGCATTATGAGTTTGAGCCACTGAACAATTAGTGGATTGCAGGCATTTGTGATGGTCAGCTTACTCCTTTGATGGACACAGATTCAAGGTGCGAAGGGGGAAGTTTAAAAGAGATATGAGAAGCAAGCTTTTCACACAAAAGGATGGTGAGTGGCTGAAACTTGTGGCCAGAGGAGGTGGTGGAAGCAGACACAATTCAAGAAGCACCTGGACAAATACATGCATAGGAAGGGAATAGAGGGATATGGATCCTGGAAGTGAAGACAGTTTTAATTTGGAAGGGCAAAATGTATCGGAGCAGGCTTGGAGGGCTGAAGGGTCTGTTACTGTGCTGTATTGCTCTTTGTTCATTGTTCTTAGACCTTCAGTGTTTTGGTGAGGCGTTTCTAGGTGTGCATATCTTAGTTATTTGTATTGATATCTCTACTTGGAATGAGTTGGTAGACCGGAATGTGTGCTTCACGGCTGGGATAGGTGGTTTTCTTGCACAGCAATTATGTCCACATTCCTCCCAGAAATGTGCTGGTAGCTCACACTTTGCCAGTATAGGACTTCAATGTTAAACCAGTGTTGCCTTGTTGTTGGTTGTAGTGTTTACCTTTGAGGGAAATCATTTTTCAGTAGTTTTAGTGATGGACCTGGAGCCCAAGAACCAAGTTTCAGTACCTTTGATCCAACATTAGTTTATAGATTTCAGATTGGAAAATATACGTTATCAGGAGGACTATGTGAAGGTCACTTTCTCCTACCCACGAACATCATTTATCCATGTTAGAGGAATTTCATATAAACAATTTAAACATTCAAAGTTCAATATCTTACAGTATAATACAGTATACAGTATTACAGTCTTATATGTCAAATCATTTTAAATGAATTTATTCTAACCTTTAGGTAAGACTGACATTATTTTCATGCTTTTATATCATTGTTCATTGTGTTATCAGTCTCAGAAATGATTAAACATAAGTATGTAAGTTAGCTCACTGAGCTGGAAGGTTTGTTTTCAGACGTTTTTTCACCATACTGGGTAACATCTTCATAGAGTCATAGAGATGTACAGCACAGAAGCAGACCCTTCGGTCCAACTCGTCCATGCTGACCAGATATCCCAACCTAATCTAGTCCCACTTGCCAGCACCTGGCCCATATCCCTCCAAACCCATACAGATGCCTTTTAAATTTTGCAATTGTAAGTGAGAGTCTCCGGTGAAGCACTGGTGGTATATCCTGCCTCTCTATTTATGGGTCTTGGTTTCTTAAGGGTTACCTAGTATTGTGAGAAAACGTCTGAGAATAAACCTTCCAGCTCACTGAGCTAACTTACATAGTTATCATTAACTTAAGTTACAAATCTTCTCAAAAATTGTTAATGATTAAACATTGTATTAAATGTCTTACAAATGTAGGGCCTTTCCAATGAATGCTCATTTAGAATAAATTTATTTGCACATTTAGAATAAATTTATTGGACCAGGCATTACTTCTAATTCTCAGATTCAAAATGAGACTTTTAGCCTAAAGAAGTAGGCAAGACTATTCAGGCAGCAACTTCAAACATGTTTAAATAATTGAGAGATATAAATTATTACAGCATTGTAATATCAAACTTTGAAGTTAAGATATCAAACAAGTGTAAATGTATAAGAATCATGCAATCAGACAAGAAAACCGTCTTAGTTATAAAACAGAGCATGTATCTATAACTCACTGATGTTTTTCACTAGATTGTTTTCAACAATGTAACTCAAATGGAGAAATAAATATACTCATGGTAATGCTGCTAGACTAGTAATCAGAGCAAAAATAGAAATGGCTGGAGAAACTCAGCAGGCCTGTTAAAATTTTGAGTCAGCAGCAACCCTTCTTCTTCTTTTCTGTTCTAAACAAGAGTCACTAGACTTGAAATGTTAATTCGGCTTTCTCTGCATGGATGCTACCAGATCCGTCGAGTTTCTGCAGCATTTCTATTTTTGTTTCAGATTTCCCCATCCACAGTTCTTTGTTTCATTTTAGTAATCTATCGTCCCAGGCTAATGTTCTGGGAACTCACGTGGAAATCTACCATGACAAATGAATAAGTCTACCATGAATAAAATCTGGAATTAAAAACTAGTCTCATGGTGATCATTGTTGTAAAAAAATTACTCACAATGTGGGGAACTCTTAATTTCCCCCTAAAATGGCTTTGAGATTGAGAGCCAATCAGTTCAAGGGCAATTTGGAATGGGCAACAAATACTGGCTTGCCTGTGACTTCAACATACCAGATAAAAACAAGAAGAAAAAAGATCCAACAGATTTCTGTTCCATGAAATCATTCCCTTCTGAATATCGCTAACTAGTGGAGTTTCCTGAGATGGGATTATTGTTATCTCTGAACAAAGGTTAAAGACCATCTTTTCCATGTGTTAAAGGGATCTTGTCACCCTTTCATTGATTGAATATTTTTAAAATTTAGCTTAATTGATCTTGGCCTTTGTACAAAAATTATTTTGATTATAAAACAATGAACCATCCAATGTGTTCCTTTAATCTAATGTTGAACACATCAGTACAAAATTTTATTTCTAAGTTTTGTCATAATTTTTATTTAAGTACAATCTTTGCAACCATTTTGTGTCTGCAAATTCTAATTTTCACTTCTAACATTTTTAAGAAGGTTTTAGATTAATCTCTAGCATAAAAAATGGATAAAAACCTATCTAAGATAAAACCAGCATGAGTTAAAGACAGGCCTTCATGATGGAAGAAACATTTATTGATAATCTTTCAAATATGATCATAGCTGAATTTAAAGTTTCAGCGAATGTTTTGATCTGTTTTGCTGACTAGAGCTCATTACTCTGGTTATTGGCACACGTATCCTTTATTCTTAGTGCATTGTGACCTTGATGGACAGGATCCTCCGGACTTAATTGAAATATAAGGTGGCTGCTGTCAAGAAATCACATTACTTCTGAGGTGGCTTCCTTTAGCTACTTATGCTTCTTCAATAAATTTTAATCTGAGAAAGATTGGCCTCTAACAGTATATGCTTATTTGTATTATTTGTTTTGGGAGGTGTTGCTGACTGGACCAACATTTATTGCTTTTGTGAAGGTGGTAGTGAGCTGCCTTCTTGAACACCTGCAGTGTAGGTAGACGCACAACGCTTTTAGGAGTTCCAGGATTTTGCTCCAGTAAAACTAAAAGAACACTCATATATTTCAGGACAGTGAGTGGTTTGGAGGGGAACTTGCAGGTGCTGGTATTCCTATGTATCGGTTCACCTTGTCCTCGAGATAGATGTTGTCATGGGTTTGAAAGTTGTTCTCAGAGGAGCTTGGGTGAATTTTTGCAGTGCATCATGGAAATAAATACAGGTGCTACTGAGCATTGGTGATGGAGGGAATCAATGTTTGTAGATGTGGTGTCAATGAAGCAGGTTAATTTATCCTGGAGAGTATCAACCTTCTTGAATGTTGTTAGAGCTGTGTTCATCCAGGCAAGTGAGAATATTTGATTGCATTCCTGATTGCCTTGTATATCGTGGAAAAAGTCTGGGGAGTCAGGAGGAGAGTTACTTGCTGCAGAATTTGTGTCTCTGACCTGCTATGTATTTATATGGCTAGTTCAGTTCCACTTCTAGTTAATGGTAACCCCCTGGTATGTGGATAGTGGGGGATTCAGCGTTAGTAATAACATTGAATGTCAGGGTGCAATGGCTAGATTCTCTTATTGGAGATGATATGGTTTGGCACTGTGTGCCACAAATGTTACTTGTCATTTGCCAACCCAAGCCTGGTTATCGTCCCTGCCTGTTGACAGACAGCATCAAAACTTTCCACTTGGCAGTTTGTCACTGCCAGGGATTAAATGAGTTGGAGCAGGATGAGGCTAAACAAATTAAAAGAATGCATGATTCAAAATGAACTTGAAGATCAACAAGCCCAGGTCAAAGAACAATATGAAGTAATGCTTACATAGGACATAAAACACGGAAAAAGGTCATTCCATGCAATCGGCCCATGGCAGTGTTTACACTCTGCACAAGCTACTTCTTATTTTCCCTCATAGTACCATCTACTCACTTACCCTAATCAATACTGTTTTAATCACTTTGTTTCTTTGAATCATTTACTTCATTTCTTGGCAAATATCTTATAATAGTGGCTTCTAGTTTAGCTATTCCCTACTAGAGGAATCAACCATTCTGTACCGCTCTATCAAAATCTTTCAAATTTTAAATAGCTCTATAAGATCATCTCTCAATCTTCTTTTTTTCAAGAGAAAACAGACAAAGCCTATTAATATTTTCTTGACGTTTCTATGCATGTCTTGTATGACAGATGCAAACCCTCTCTATGGCTTCTCGAGGGCTTCTATATAATTTAAAGAAGTATATAGTTACTACAACAGCACCCAGTACTCTAAGGTTTGACACAGGTTTAGCATAACTTACCTATTTTTCAATTCTGTTACTTGAGAAAGAAATCATCATTATTTGTTTTTCTTATGATGTTGCTAATATGTGGTACAACATCTGGTGATTGATGTATTTGTACACCAAGATGCCTTTGTTACTCTATGCCAAATAGACATTCATCCTATAAACAATATAACCATGTTTCTTTCCAGAATCAGATGAAATATTTAAAAGCAAAGTAATATGTATACTGGAGAAACTCAGCAGATCAACAATCTGTTAGGAGAAAGTGAGGACTGCAGATGCTGGAGACCAGAGTCAAGATTGTGGTGCTGGAAAAGCACAGCAGGTTAGGCAGCATCCGAGGAGCAGGAGAATTGACGTTCCGGAACGAAGGGCGTATACCTGAAACATAGATTCTCCTGCACCTCGGATACTGCCTGATTTGCTGTGCTTTTCCAGCTCTCAACTCAGGTCAAGAATCTGTGGAGAGATAAGGTTAATGTTTCTAATCCAAAAGGGATCTCCTTCAAAACTGCATTACCACCATCTGCTCTTTGGCTACCCTTTCAAAAAAATCATTAGGTTTACCCTAATGAAATGCTTGCTAACTATTTGTTCTTTATTTCTTGACTTTCTTTAGTTCTCTCCTTTTGTTTCAATGCTATTCTTTTTTCCTTGCAGTGGCATTAGGTTAAATGGTCAATTACTCCTCAAACATGTTTTGTTTTTCTTCCTAAATATTGGAATCACCAGTCTGCTAGTCATCTACCATTACACCTTTCTATAATGAGTTATTAAATATGAATAGTGACAGTTCTTCCATCACTTTTCTGGAGTGTTTCAAAATACATGATGTAATCCATCTGGACAAAGGCTTTTGACTCT
Source organism: Chiloscyllium punctatum (assembly GCF_047496795.1). Lineage (NCBI taxonomy): Eukaryota > Metazoa > Chordata > Chondrichthyes > Orectolobiformes > Hemiscylliidae > Chiloscyllium > Chiloscyllium punctatum. Next base: position 92,245,083 of record NC_092741.1, on the reverse strand, counting down.
TTGAGTTTGTTTAATTTATTCAATACATCTCTTTTGTTATTTTAAATGTAATTTTCTCATTATTCATTTCATACTCAATGCCATGTCCATGTTCCTCTGTCACCTGCCTGAAGTCAAGAACTTGGCAACTATTCACCAAACCACAGCAGTGTTTGCAATGGGTAAGGTAGGGAGGCAGGATCTGAGTCTACGCCAGCTAGAAGAGGTCTTAAAGGCATTAACCTGTGCACATAAAAGCTATAAAGCCAACTGACTTGACCACTGCCAGTATTATATTGTCTGTCCATTAATTGTCCATGTGACAGCATGGGTGGGTCTGTGGTTAGCACTGTCGTCACACAGCACCAGGAACTCAGGTTCAATTCCAGCCACGGGTGACTGTGGGGAATTTGTACTTTCTCCCCATGTCAATGTGGGTTTCTATCGGGTGTTCTGGTTTCCTCCCACAGTCCAAAGATGTATAGGTTGGTGGTTTGGCCATGCTAAATTGCCCATAGTGTCCAGATATATGCAGACTAAGTGGATTAGACATGGGAAATGTAGAGTTACAAGGATAAGGGGTGGGGATGGATCTGAAGGGTTGGTGCGGATTCAATGGACTAGATGACCTACTTACACATTGTACGGATTCTATTCCGACCATTGCCTTGCTTTAACTATTGATGGGTCTGTAAATGTTTTCGTCATAGCATCATAGAGAAGTACAGCATGGAAACAGACTCTTCGGTCCAACCCATCCATGCCAGTCAGATATCCCAACCCAATCTAGTACCACCTGCCAGCACCCAGCCCATATCCCTCCAATCCCTTCATATTCATACACCCATCCAAATGCCTTTTAAATGTTGCAATGGTACCAGCCTCCACCACTTCCTCTGGCAGCTCATTCCATACACGTACCACCCTCTGCTTGAAAAGGTTGCCCCTCAGGTCCCTTTTATATCTTTCCCCTCCCACCCTAAACTAGTATTTTGATTTATTTTCCTTGCTAATTTGGTTTCATAGTTCCTGTTATGGGTCAGCATGGACCAGTTTGGGCCAAAAGGCCTGTCCCTATGCTGATGATATCTATGTCTCTATGACTCTATGATCCTTCACATGCCAATTTTGTTTTCATATTTCTCCTAAACTCAATGTAATCTCTCCTATCTTGCAATCTACTGTGCTCTATGTACCTAATGTATGTTTGTTTCTTCATTTTCAATTGGTCCCTCAGGACTTTTTTCACTCACGGCGTGTCACTCGAATATGGTCTGTTCTTGCTTTTATGCAGAATCAATTTTTCCCACACTCTGTTGAATACCTTTTTAATTATTTCCCATTTGAGAGAGTACAGAATATTTCCCAAGGGGGGACAATATTAGAAATGCCTCAAATGCCAGTCTAGCCAAACCAAAGCAGTAAAACAGCAAACAAAATGCCATCTCCTAGGTTACACGCTGTAAACACCGTAAATTTTATTAGTTTTCAAAAGAGCAAGCCAGCTTTCATTGCATCAGCTATTGGTTCATCAATCTTCACTGTAAACAAAGTTAACCTAGTGAGAATTATAAAGATATAGTGAACCAAAGGTTAAAATGCACGTGATCTTGTAAGTACTGGATTTAGCAAAACATCGATGAAACCAAGGAAAATCTAAGCCACTAAACCAAAGAAACAACACCTGACATCCCAATAAAGTTAGTACACAGGCGTCTCTGTGGTTTACAGTTTCAAAGATTGGTTAGATTGCATTTCTGGAAGGAGAAAAACAAGTTCTTTCATCGGTGGGCATTCTGAAAATATTTGAAAATATTTTGTTTAACTTTTCAAAATCTGTAATCACTTTGATGACTCACGCATAATACCCACAAAATGCCTTCAACCATTAAACATATTTTATTAAACTGATTAACCTTCATCAAACATGAAATAAACTTAGTCAAGAAGAAGAAAGTGGAATCTTGCAATCTTTGATGTTTGCAGTAAAACTTAGATGACTATTCGATGAATATACAAAACACGAATTCATGATTTTAAAAAGGACAACACAGGAAATCTTCACTCTTCACTTTATCGTTTAGTACACAATATTCTAATTCAACAACTTAAATTAAATTCTCTATTACTTGTTCATTTTTTTCTGCTCTGATGTCTTGCTTTAGATAGTACTGGAAGAAAAACACACTTTAGTAACCCATTAATTCTATATTTATGTCAAAATGTTACAGAAAACCTTTGTTAATATATTGCAGCAAGTAACTTGGCATTGTTGCTGTACAATTAGCAGATGTCTAGTCTAATGGAGACTATGTGGCCATTGTTCTACACATCCATATGATTCACTAACGCCCTTTAGGGAATGATACTTTCCACTGTTGGTGGTTTGGCCTACATGTGATTCCAGACCTACTATGAGATGGTGGACTCTTAAGTACTGTCTCGGCAATTAGGGATGGGCAATAAATACAGGCTTAGCAGGTCAGATTTTGAGAAAGCAACCTCCTATTTCCCAGTGTTTGACCACTAGTGCGTGTCCCTATATCTGAGGCAGAATCTAAATGCATACAGCTCAAACAATACCCAAGACGTTTGACATCCTCAAGGACAACACAGTCCACTTGACTTGCATCCTATTCACCACATTCAACATTTATCCCCTTTACCACCAATGCACAGTAATAACTCAGCAAGGGTCCTTCACCAGCACCATCGTTATTACCTAGAAGGAGAAGGAGCAGTTACATTAGAACACCACCAGTTCTCTCCCAAATCATGCACCATCCTGACTTGGAACTATATCATATTCCTTCACCATTACTGGGTCAAAATCTTAAAACTCCCTCCCTAACAGCACCTGTGGTCGTCCCTATATGCCAAGGACTACAGCAGCTCAAGAAAATAGCTCATCCCCACCTTCTCACAGGCAAGTAGGAATGGACAATAAATGCTGGACTAGACAGTGATGCCCCACATCCCAGGAATGAATTTTAAAAAATGAAACTTTGTTCTTGTTTACATCAACATTTCTTGTGAATTAGCCTGATGAGTCTGAAACAAAACAAAACTTTGACAAAATGTGTTTTTTTCCAGCAGTTATTAATTTCTGAATGTGAATTGTCAGATAGCCATATATGGAACATCATGAATTTCACAAACTTATGTGAAGTGACACAAGATTGGAGCTCAAAAATGCAACCCTCAAAGGTTTAGGCTGTAAGATGAAATGATACTGAACCCAAGATAACACATTAAACTGACAGCCCAAGGTAGTAGAAGAATGAAGATCTAGGGTCCCAAATATTAAACATATGAACATATGAAATAAGAGTAAAGGTAGGCCCTTCAGCCCTCAAGACAGCTCCATGATTCAATATGATTATCATTTACCTGCTTCTTTTATAAATTTCACATTTCGATCCACCACTAATTTCTATCTACCACTGTCTTTTAAAAAAATGACCCTGCTTCCACCTCCTTTTGAGACAGAAAATTCCAAACCATATGAGAAAAAAAAAATTCTTGTCATCTCAATCCTAAAATGGTGGCCCTTAATTTTAGATCAGTATCCCATCCTTCTGGACTCACTCACAAGAGGAAACATCCTATCCCCATCCATCTTGTTGAAGACTTTCAAAACCTTATAGACTTCAATCGAATCAACCTCACTCTTCTGAATTCCAGTAACAATATGTCCCGTGTGTCCAGCCTATCCTCATAATACAACCTACTAATCCCGATTTAGTAAGCCACCTCTGATCTGTCTCCAATGCATTTACACACTTCCTTAATAAGGAAGCCAAAATTGGACACAGTATTCAAGCTGTGGTCTCACCAGTGCCCTGTACAACATTCTTATGTTTATGTTCAAGTCAACTCAGAATAAAGGATAGCAGCTTGTGACACATTAACTATAACACCCAGATTCCTGTCCGCCTGGGAACTCTGTAGTCATTCTCCATTAAGTAATACTCTGCTTTTTCATTCTTCTGCCAAGGAGAACAATTTCTCATTTTCCCATGTAATACTCCATCTGCCATTCACTCAACATATCTATATCTAGCTGCATTGCCCTTATGCTTTTTTCATGATATGCTTTTCTATATCGTCAAGTTTAGCCACTCTGCTCGTGCTCGCCTCATCTAAATCACTGATGTAAGTTGTAAAAAGTTGAGGACCCAGCACACATACATTTTTGGGACTCCACTAGTTACTACTTGCCTGCCAGTCAGACAAACGATGTGCCATAGTCATGCAATTTCTACCCCTACATATAACAGTGAAATTCTGCTCCTCATTGCACACCAGGTTTATTAAAGAATGCTAATATTGCTTGAGGATATTTAGGTCAGCAAGAAGTCAACATCTTCAAAGAATGAACAAGAAAGAGAAGAATGTTAAAAAAAAGTAAAATACACAACTAATGTAAGTTGTTTCATTCCTACCACAAATCTGTACGATAGAAAGCATCACAAAGTCAAACTCCAAATATTTAACTAATTTAACATACCACTAGATGGAGCTTTATACACATCTTCCTCTACTTCTGGAGTAGAGCTAATGAATTACCAACATCTGACAGACAGGAAAAATTGAGAGCTTTTCAGGAAAATTTTGCAATGTGGTATTGTCGCTAGACCAGAGACTCAGATGATGCTCTGGGGACCAATGCTTGAAATCCACCATGGCAGATAGTACAATTTGTATCCAAAAATAAAATCTAGATCTTGGTAGACAATAAAATAATTCATTGAGAAGAGGAGATTCCAGAAATAACCCTATCTTCAATAGTAGGTGCAAATGATAAGCCTGAGGCATCTGCATCCATCTTTAGTCAGAAATGCTGAGTGGATAACCCATCTTGGATTCCTCTGGAGGCCACCAGCTTGATTCACTCCACAATATCAAGAAATGGCTGAATGCACTGGATGTTGCAAAGTCTATAGGCCCTGATGACATTTGGCAACAGTACTAAAGGTGTACAATCCAGACATTTCTTCACCTCTAGCCAGCTGTTCCAGTGCACCTACAGCAATGAGATCCAACTGACAATGTGGAAATTGCCCAGGGAAGTGTGTCCTGTCCACCTAAAGCAGAACAAGTCCAACACTGCCAATTACCACTCTAACAGTCACATTCAATCACTGGCAAATTGATGGAAGAGATCAAAGACCATTAAACAGCACTTGCTCAGCAACAACCTGTTCCCCGCTGCACAGTTTGTGTTCCGCCATGGTCATTCAACTCCTGGCCTCAATACAGCTATGTTTACAACTTGGACAAAGCAACTAAATTCCAGAGATGAGGCAAGAGTAATCATTGTAGATGACAGACAAGATTAAAGGAGACAGGGACTAAATTACCCATTACAGGATCCCTTGTCACCAATGTACACTTGTGTCCATAGTGCTTAAGTGACTGGGTCAGTTCAGTTTCAATAGCAATGTATGGGCCTAAACTGCTGTTAAATACTGGATGGACTTAACCTTTTAATAAATACTCAATTCCCCTTTCCATAAGAGAATAAAATAGTCGGTGAGATGAAAGAACCAAAACAACAGTTACATTGACGAAGTTGCTAGCCTAAAGTTCACATGGTGCTTATTTTAATGGATTCTGCCTGATTATTCGTCCACCAATGTTCAGTGGTAGCAGCTGCACCATCTCGAAGATGCACTGTGGTAACTCAGCAAGGCTCCTTACACAGCACTCATCCAGACAAGGAGAGAATTCTGTAATGTTTCTGGCTTGATGATTGTAGATGACAGACAAGATTAAAGGAGACAGGGACTAAGTTATCCATTGAAAGATCCCTTACCACTGATGTGTACTTTTGTCCACAGGTGCTTATGTGACTGGGCCAGTTCAGTTTCAGTGGCAATCTGAAAGACTGTCAGATGTTTATGTATGTTTATGTACTCTTGTGCTGGATATGGTCAGCAACTGGCATTTGTGTGCCGCCAATGTTACTTTCCACTTATCAGCCCATACCTCAAAGTTGTCCATGTCTAGCTGCACATGAATGAAGACTGCTTAAATATTTGAGGTGAAGTGAATGGTGCTGAATATTTTGCAACTGTCAATGAACATCCCCACTGCTAATTGAAAACTGAAGGGAGGTCATTACTCAAATAGAAAGGCTGTTTTGGTACAGTGATGGTGTCCCTACCTCTGAGACAGAAGACCTGGATTCAAGTCCCACCTGCTTCATGAAGCATGTAATAACATCTCTGGGTCGATTATAAACTGTCTAATCTGAGTGATTACCACAGAGATGTCCTGGGACAGAGATGATTAACCTACAACAACCATTAACAATCTTCCTTTGTCATAGGTATGACTTGCACCACCAGAGAACTTTCCCTTGATTTCCATTGACTTTGTTTTGCTTGAGCTCCTCGATGCCAACCTTGGTCAAGTAGTCTCTTGATGTTGAGTTAACCTCTCCTGAAATATTTAAGCAGTCTTCATGCGCAGCTAGACATGGACATCTGACAGTCTTTCAGATTGCCACTGAAACTGAACTGGCCCAGTCACATAAGCACCTGTGGACAAAAGTACACATCAGTGGTAAGGGATCCTGCAATGGGTAACTTAGTCCCTGTCTCCCTTAATCTTGTCTGTCATCTAAAATGATCAAGCCGGAAACATTACGGAATTCTCTCCACTTGTCTGAATGAATGCAGTTATAAGAACACTCAAAAAGCTCAGTAACATCCAGAATAAAGTGAACAACTTGATTGACACCCAATCACTACTTCCAATGTTTATTTCCTTTACCACCAAATCAGGATAGTGGTGGCGTTCCCATGTTCCTGCTGCCTTTGTTTTTCCAGGTGGTAGAGGTTCCAGGTTTAGAAAATGCTGTGTAAGGAGCCTTGCTGAGTTACCACAGTGCATCTTTGAGATATTGCAGCTGCTACCACTGTACATTGATGGTGAATGGATAACCAGGCAGAACTCACTGAGGTAAGCACCACTGTTTCAGTCTACACTCAAGAGTTTAGAAAGGTGAGAGGATACCTAATTGAAGCATACTAGAAGTAAATAGGTTTGATAAATAAGACATAGAACCAATATGTTCTTTTGTGGAGTAATCAAGAGTGAGTTAATAAACTTAGGCTAAGGGGTGACAGATTTAAGATAGAGATGAGCAGAAACAACTTCTCTTAAAGGGCCGTGAATCTGTGGAATTCATTACTCCAAAGTGCTGGATTACTGAATCAATTTAAGAAAGGGATAGGCAAATTTTTAATCAGTAATGGGTTAAAGGGTTATGGGGAGCAGGCAGGAAAGTGAAGTTGAGGTCAAGGTGATTGTATTTAATGGTGATATAGCCACGATTGTATTTAATGGTGGTACAGGTTTGAGGGGCTGTTCCAATTCCTAGTTCTTACGTTCATATCCAAATCCACTTTAATTTCAATTCTATGAACCAAGAATGTAAAATTAGAATAACAAGGCCAGCTTGAGAACAAACTGCAGAAAATCCTCTTTTTGAGCGGCATTGTGGCTCAGTGGTTAGCATTACTGCCTCACAGTGCCAGGGACCCGGGTTCGATTCCTGCCTCGGGTGACTGTGCAAACTCCACACATTCTCCCTGTGTCTGTATGGGTTCCCTTCAGGTGATCTGGTTTCCTCCCACAATCCAAAGATCTGCAGATCAGGAGAATTGGCTATATCAAATTGTCCATAGTGTTAGGTGCATGAGTGAGGGGTAAATAATGGGTAGGAAAATGGGTTCTGGGTGGATTACTCTTCAGAGGGTCAGTGTGGACTTGTTGGGCCGAAGGGCCTGATTCCATAATCAGTGTGATTGTGGTTCGTGAATTCACCTATCTAGACCAAAAAAAAAGTAGCAACAAAATCCAGCATCTGCAGACAAATTTGCATATATGCAATTTTTAACAAAGTCTGCACTCAGTAATTTCATCATTCGTGGAGATCTCAGAAACAGAATGCACATGGGATTCAGTTTTCACTCAATGTTCTTACAGCTTGAATCAGCCAAACTAGTGCCAAAGATCTGGGAATTTAAAATTGCACTAACAACTACTCAATTTTATTTTCAATGTTTTTTTGCATTGCTTTAAGATGCAATTAGTTCATCAAACTTGATCACAAAACCAGACACAGATCCTCCAACTACACTGAGTTTCTTATATTTATACAACATGACTAGTCCCATTTTAAAAAAAAGTTTCGATATTAAAAACATACTGAGAAACTGACTAGGGTAAATTAGCAACAATAATAAATAAGACAGCAAAGTTTTTAAGTCATTTTCAGTGGATGTTATATCAGGTTGTATGGTCATAGAAGACAGGGTATTTAATAAAAAATGCCTCAGCCACATCAATAAAACTGAATTGTTTACTGCTCATCAATACCAATGAATACCTTCTGATGGAACAAAACTTTCTATCACGTCACTCAGTTGCACAAGATTTCTCGATGTTTGAGGTGACATAAATGTGGATTTTAATTGGACACGAAACTGATCCAGCAAAGCTCTGCTCCCATATTTCACACCTGTCTGATTGTGCTTGCAGTTCTTCATGAAAGTTATACAGGAAGGAGGAGGCATTGCAGTTTTGGTTAAGGAGGTAACTACAGTGCTGGAGGAAGAGAATGTCTAAGAGGGTTCAAAGGCAAAGTCAATTTGGCTAGAGCTGAGGAATAAATAAGATACAATTACATTTACTTAGTGTGGTCTAGACCAACAACTGGTAGAAAAGATGCAGGAAGTTAGAGAGAAATGCCAACATTGTTAAATAGTTGCAGTAGGGTACTTCTATTACCCAAAAATAGACTGGAATACTAACAATGCAAGGAGCAGAGAGGGTAAATATTTCTAGATTGTAATCAGGAGAATTTTCTACACCAGTCTGTTGCCAGTCCAATAAAAAAGGATGCAATGTTGGATGTAGCCTTTGGAAATGATGTGGGCCAAGTGGATCAGTTGCTAGTGCGGATTATTTAGGAGACAGTGATCATGGTATTGTAAGGTTCATGCAACAACCAAGAGTAAGAAAAATCGACTGGCGGAAAGCTGACTTCAATAGGGTGAGAAAAGAACTATCAGGATTGTCTGGAACAAGAGGTGGCAGGAAAAAACAGTAACTGAACAATGGGATATCTTCAAAGAGAAAATGCTTCAGCTATAGTCGATATATATTCTCTTAAATGGGAAAGGTAGGACAAACAAATTCAGAATTTCTGGATGGCAAAGGAGGTAAAGATTAACACAAAAAGAAAATGTTTATCACAGGCATAAGGCAGAAAATATAACAGAGTCAAAATGAACACCTAAGCAGGAAGGTGAAAGAAATTATGAGAAAAGACTAGCTGCTGACAGAAAGGAGAATCCCAAATTCATCTGTAGGCATCGAAATAGTGAAGGGGTGGTTAGAGAAGGAGCAGGACTGATAGGAGAGCAAAAAATGTGATTTACACAAGGACTTTGAAGGAAGTGAGGATAGAACTTATGGGGGGAGCTGTCCATAACCTTTCTGTCTTTGCTACATTCAAAAGACTGAAGAACTGCAAACATTAAAGTCTTTTTCAAGAAAAGGTGTGAAGGATAATCCCAGCAGTTGCAGTCCAGCTAGTTTATCTTTGGTGGTGGGGAAGCTTCGCGAAACAATTATTCAGTTCTGGATGATTAGTTTTTTTTAATTCACCCACAGGATGTGGGTGTCACTGGCTGGCCAACATTTATTACCCATCCTTAGTTGCCCTTGAGTAAGTGGTAAGTTGCCTTCTTGAACTGCTGCAATCCACATACTGTAGGTAGACCCACAATGTTGCATGGAAGGGAATTCCAAGACTTTAACACCCAACAACACGGAAGGAACAGTGATATGTTTCCAAATCAGGATGGTGAGTGGTTTGGAGGGGATCTTGCAGTTGATGGTGTTCCCATGTATGTGCTGCCCTGGACCTTCGAGATAGAAGTGGTCATTGCTTTGGAAGGTGTAGTCTAAAGAGCTCTGGTGAATTTCTGCAGTTTTTTTGTAGAGAGTACACACTGCTGCTACTGAGCATCAGTGATGTGGTGCCAATCAAGCGAGCTGTTTTGCCCTTGATGGCATCAGGTTTCGAGTGTTGTTGGAGATGCACCCATTCAGGTAAGTGGGAAGTATCCTGTCACACTCCTGACTTGTGCCTTCTAAGATGTTGCAAAGACCTTGGGGAGTCAGGAGATGGGTTATTCACTGCAGTATTCCTGGCTTCTGCCTTGCCCTTGTAGCTACTGTATTCCTCCGGCTATTCTGGTTCAGTTTATAGTCAACGGTAACCCCCAGGTTGTTGATAGTGGAGGATTCAGTGATGGCAATGCCCTTGAACATCAACGGGCAATGGTTAGATTGCTTTTTATTTGAGATGGTTATTGCATGCGTACCAAATGTCACTTCCCACTTTTCAGCTCATGCTTGAATGTTGTCCAGGTCTTGCTACGCTTTGACATGGACTGCTTCAGTATCCAATGGGTCACAAGTGGTGCCAAACATTGTATAGTCATTGGGGAACATTTCCACTTCTGACCTTATGATGGAGAAAGAGTCATTGATGAAGCAGCTGAAGATAGTTGGTCCTGGGAAACCATCCTGAGGAACTCATGCAGAGATGTTCTGGAGTTGAGATTTAAATTTATGTGTAAAAAAATGCAAGACACTTAGATAATTATTATATTTAGTACAAGTCGATCTGTTGTAACGCGTTTCATCAACCGCATTGACAAATTGGAAACTCTTTCTACAATGTGAATTTTTAAAATGTGTGTTGGCTGCAATACAATTACATTGCCAACACTTTAATTGCTGTTTCTAAAGAGCAATCTTTCCATAACACAGGGTTGCACAAGAACACAACCACTGTGTCATAGAAAAATTGACTGTATGGAGAAAATGCCAGAGATTGGCATTAGCTAATGATTCCTGTCTGAAGAGTGAACGCAGGGACAATAGGCCAAATGGGCTCCTTCTGCATTATAAATTTCTGAGATTCTGTCAGTTTGGCCTGTAATTTGAACTGCTTAATAGTTTAAAAGACTGTATACACAGTCTGTTCTGTTTAAAGAATACAAATCATACTGATATTGGTAGGTTAAACTGCACTCCAAATGTGCGTAGGATAAAATCCATGACAATATAAGTTAATATAAGTTAATATACTTACAAGTAATAATGACTCTGCAATAACAAGAACACAATAAAAAACACAAAGCATCAGTTCTGTTATTTTAATTATTATTAATTGAGGAACATAATCATAATAAATGTACACTGCCAAATATTAGGCAAATTACAGGTTTCATTGCAAGGGTGACCCTGTTACATTAATCCAATCAGTACAGACAATACTATAAAGAATGATCAGCATAAACCATTTTCTTTTCCTAAAGTGGCGACTAGAGGGTTTATGTTGTATCAACGAATAATGGAAAACAGATAAGAACTTGGGGAGACGGGACCAGGTGAATTCCGGAAGGATGTTTCCCTTTGTGGGAAGACAAAAAGCAGGAATAATTTAAGAATAAGGGCTCTCGATTTTAGGACAGGGACATGAGGATTTTTTTTTCTCTTTTTCAGGGATCCCTATTATGTGGAAGGCTTGGTCTTTGAAGCTATTCAAGGCTGAATTCAATAGATTTTGGATTGACAAGAAAATCATGGGTGATGAAGTGCCATCATAAAACTGGAGCTGAGCCTACAACTAGATCAGCCACGATTATCTCAACTATTGAATGGTGGAGCAGGCTGAAAGGGTCAAATTGCCCGTCCCTGCTCCCAAGTGGTTTGTTCCTATGGATACAAACTTTCCCCCGTCCTGCTGGAAGTTCAGAAGAAAACCCATTCAATACATCTAAACTGAAGTTGAGGTGAGGAAGTTCCTAACCATAAAAAAAATACTGGGAATTATCTTCTTTGAACTTGGAACCAGTAAAAATATTAGTGTAGGCATTAAAAAAAACTTGGACTAGTTCAAAAGGAATTTATCACCTTGCTTTATGCGCAATAACCTAGTGCTGTAAAATTCTTTAAATGAAATAAAATTGGTTATTAAAGTCATGCTATTAAAATAATTAATTTGATACAGTTCTAATTGAATTGCCTCCTTTCAAATAATTGAAGACAGCACTTATTTCCATTAATGGTCTAATCATATTCAATTACTGGTAATTAATAGTTGAATGTCATATAACTAATTTGAGACAGTTTTAGAGGTGATACTGGAAAAGCGTACATAGAAAAGTTTGTAAAAGGATTATTTGGAAGGGTACAGAACAAAGGATATTAAGATGATCATTAAGCAGGAAGATAGTAAAAGACAAACTAACAAAACCTGAATCAGTACAACTGATTCAACGGTTGAACATTATTTAACTTGTAACTACCTGAAACTTCATTTACAAAGTCCAAGCTAGAGATTTAATTTGGAAACTACTTATTATGACAAGCATTATTATAACCTGAAGAATTGCATTTTGTTACTGGTATTAAGTAATGTAATACTATGTGATTCTTGTTCTACCAAATATATTGTTATGGTGATTAGGGATGGTGCAAATTACTATGTTGATTATATTGTGTAGTTAAGTAAAGCAGTACATTCAATTTCATGTCACGTACCGAGGTCTTTCAGGTGTGACAAGAGTTGTTGGTTTATGCAGGTCAGATTCTACAATTTATTAAATCCTAAAGCCAAATGGTAACGAATACATGAAATGAGACATGGATGGTAACTTCCAATGCAATTCTCCTTAATCTTTTTTCAATCAGATTTTTGCTATAAATTGTGCTTCTAAAATAATCTGAAGTTGAAAACAAAGTAGGTAAAATTCCCAATGAAATTAATGAGCTTTCATTGTACTGCACTTTAATTACATTGTGTGCCCTGATACTCTTGGATATTACTAGAACTTCTTTTAAAGCACATCCAAAGTGCTGAATTTCATAATTACAAATATGCATAAACAAAATAAATACATTAAGAATGCAAAAATGCCCTGGTATATTTCACAAGCCTTTTAAAAATAAACAAGTTACATTTAGACTTCACCTAATGGCAGATGCGTCTTCAGCTGTAAAATCTCATTGACTGGCTGTTTTCTGTCCTGATAAAAATCAAGCCCTGTGATCAGCTCCACATCCCTCACTCGTGCTCTGTGGGCCCACATTCGCTTCTCAACCCACTGGGATTCCTCTTTGCCATCCTGCCAAAGAGTACAGGACTCGATCATTGACAGCTTAAGTGTCTAAATCAAAGTCTTCCAAAATTCCTGGAAATATAAACTTGATGGGCTTTAGAGCCAACCAAGGACCAATGCTTCAAATACCGAACAGGTAGTTTGTTACATTTATTTCTTCATAACAATTAGTTCTGTATTCGTTTAAAAATATTCAAAGTTTACTTAAAAAGACATAAGACACATTTTCTAAAAAGATTTTTAAAAACACTTATCCAAGCTGCCAAGATTAGTTACTTAATCTGTACTAGAGATGTCACAACACAATCAGTACTTCAGGTTTACTTACTGCACAGCTCTCACTGTTGTCAGGTCTGTGAGGCAGAATGAAAGCCAATACATCCACTGAGGTATTACACGTTAGAGGGGTTCTCAAGGTGTCCTTGCAATTGGTAAGGATAATGTAGTAGTGAGTTGGAATAGGGATTTCCATATTGTTAACTTTCCTTCAAAAACAAAATGATCCATTTGAACAAAAAAGTACTTTATTAATTTACTACATGATCAGTCTGATCACTTTTTAAGATTTATAATCTGCATGCCTACATCTCTTTGGTCTCCACTCTTACATGCATACTCAAAGGAGGGACACTATTTCTTTATTCTACAAAATTTGTTTTTTCACATTTGTTTGCAAAAAATATGCAGTAGTCACAAAGGTACTGACTTATGACTTCCTATTCTGGATCAATGGTGCTGGAAGAGCACAGCAGTTCAGGCAGCATCCGAGGAGCAGTAAAATCGACGTTTCGGGCAAAAGCCCTTCATCAGGAATAAAGGCAGAGAGCCTGAAGGGTGGAGAGATAAGCTAGAGGAGGGTGGGGGTGGGGAGAAAGTAGCATAGTGCAGTAGGAGAGGGACTCCCTGAGGTTCTTGTAGAGAGAGGAGGAAAACTTCTTCAAGGCAGGCATCCTTGCAAGAGGATTCGCAGTAGGGTTAAAATCAACTCAGGGAGTCCTTCTCCCACTGCACTATGCTACTTTCTCCCCACCCCCACCCTCCTCTAGCTTATCTCTCCACCCTTCAGACTCTCTGCCTTTATTCCTGATGAAAGGCTTTTGCCCAAAACGTCGATTTTACTGCTCCCCGGATGCTGCCTGAACTGCTGACCTCTTCAGCACCACTAATCCAGAATCTGGTTTCCAGCATCTGCAGTCATTGTTTGTACCTTATGACGTCCTATAATTAGTTCCAATTTTTCTTACATCTTGTTATTCCTGTAATTTGGTGTATTCAGCAAATTTGTATATCACTACGTTTGTTCCTATGTCACAATATTTATGCAAACAAAGATAAATGAAGACCCAGCATAAATCTGTGGGCAATCAGTATCCAATTCAGCCATTCTGAAAACAGTCATTTAATTTTACTGTTATTTTCCATTGCATAATTTATGTTATTGATGGGGAAGGTCCAGAAAGAGAGAGGTTATCCTGTGTCTTTATATGAGCTGGTTTGACCACACTTTGAGTATGGAGTATAAGCTCTGATCATCCTAGCTCAAGACAAACAGAGGTGCAGTGAGGTGACTGTAAAGAAATATATAAGAATGATCCCAAGTGGAAAGGAGTTATGTTCTGAGAAAATTCATGAAGAAAATTAAACATTGGAGTTTAGATAGAATATTAAGGAGAATCTCATTAAACAAAAAAGATAATATATGTTCTAGGTAAGACAAGTAAAGAATATTCTAGAGTATTAAAGTTATTGAGCAAGGTGTGTAATACAACCATGAACTTAAGTCAGTCAAAAAGTAAATTTTAAAAAAATGTGTCAAGCTCTTCTTTCTTCGTTTTGAGAAGTTTAGGATCATCTACTGGTAGGTATCAATATCTTCAGGGGCCTTCACGGGTTAGCTTAAGAGACTGAAACCCATTTCTCCAGTGTACTAAGGAATTGAAAGGCCTTCATTTTGCATACTTGACTCTAATGTTTGTTTTACTAAAACAAAAGGAGATCGTACCGGAATACGTATTGAACTGAATCAGTGATAGGAAGCAGAAGCTAGTGGTTTTTTAGCCTTAGAGATAGTTTGCAATGGAGCCCCTGAAGGGTCAGATTTGATTCCATGACTGTTCAATTAATATAAATGACTTAGGATAGTAAGTACCATTCCAATGTTAGATTATAATAAATATTTTCCAGTAGGATGGAGAGACAGGAGGATAGTTGTAGGTGTCACCAGGGCCAGGGCCCTGTTGTATCTCCTGTTTTTAGGACTCTTAGTCCATGTGATGGTATTAAATTGGAAAAAGTGCAAAAAAAAATTTGCAAAGGTGTTACGTGGACTGGAGAATTTGAGCAATAAGAAGAGGCTGGATAGGCTGGGACTTGTTCCTTGGAGCATATGAGGCTGAGGGGTGACCTTATAAAATCATGATGTGCAGAGATAGGTGATTAGCCAAGGTCTTTTCTCCAGGGTATGGGAGTCCAAAACTGGAGGGCACAGGTTTAAAGTGAGACAGGAAAGACTTATAAGGAAGCTGTGGGGCAACGTTTTTCCACACAGATGGTGGTGTGTATATGAAATGAGCTGCCAGAGGAAGTGGGAGAGGTGAGAGTACAATTATAACATTTATAAGACATTCAGACAGGGACATGGATAGGAAAGGTTTAGAGGGATATGGGCCAAATTCAGGCAAATGGGACAAGGTCAGTTTAGGAAACTTGGTCAACATGGACGAGTTGGGCTAAGGGGTCTGTTTCCATGCTGAAGACACATGGGCTTTGACGTAGAGGTGCTCTAGTTCTGTCGAGGATGAGTGATGAAGTTAGGGATCAGGCACTCGGGCCCTCACTAATGGGTGGCACGGTGGTTTAATGGTTAGCACTGCTGCCTCACAGTGCCAGAGACCCGGGTTCAATTCCCGCCTCAAGCGACTGACTGGAGTTTGCACATACTCCCCGTGGGTTTCCTCTGGGTGCTCCGGTTTCCTCCCACAGTCCAAAGATGTGCAGGCCAGGTGAATTGGCCATGCTAAATTGCCCGTAGTGTTAGGTGAAAGGGTAAATGTAGAGGTATGGGTGGGTTGCGCTTCGGCGGGTTGGTGTGGACTTGTTGGGCCGAAGGGCCTGTTTCCACACTGTAAGTAATCTAATCCTCTCCTTACCTTCAACACTAGCCAGAGACGCTGAAGGACAGAAATGTGTTCAACCCAACCCAATCCTGAGACCTGATGGACTGACAACAATTTGCTCACAGTTCATTAATGTGTGGGCTGACTGAATTTAATTCAATTTGATTCCTACTGGTTTTTCAGCTGCCCATCCAACCATCACCGTGGAGTCATTGTGTCCCCTCAATCCTATGGCTCTCAGCCTTGTTAGATACACTGACCCCTTCCAAATGTCAACCACAATCTGCAAGCCACTCCACTCATCTGGGTGCTTCAACAGGCGGCCCCCACTGGGGAACACATGATGCCATCATCTACTGGCAACTGGCAACCAAGAACTGCCTCACCACGACTCAATGCATGTCTGCCTGTACACATGATCCTCTCCCAAATGGATTCTTCATTTGTCACTGACTGTCTTCAGTATTATGAGCTCAAGACCCTCAAGTACATGGATTTGGGTGATTTTCATCTTGAGTAACTCCCTTGCCTAGGCTTTGATGTCAGAATGACAGAGAGTTTGGAGAAATGGACAGTAACATGATGGATGAAATTCAAAATCAAGTCAGATAGAGTCATAGAGATATAGAGATGTACAGCATGGAAACAGACCCTTTGGTCCAACCTGACCAGATATCCCAACTCAATCTAGTCCCACCTGGCCCATATCCCTCCAAACCCTTCCTATTCATATACCCATCCAAATGCCTCTTAAATGTTGCGATTGTACCAGCCTCCACCACTTCCTCTGGTAGCTCATTCCATAGACGTACCACCCTCTGTGTGAAAAAGTTGCCCCTTAGGTCTCTTTTATATCTTTCCCCTCTCACCCTAAACCTATGCCCTCTAGTTCTGGACTCCCCGACCCCAGGGAAAAGACTTTGCCTATTTACCCTATCCATGCCCCTCATAATTTTGTAAATCTCTATAAGGTCACCCCTCAGCCTCCGATGCTCCAGGGAAAACAGCCTCAGCCTGTTCAGCCTCCCCCTATACTTTGCGAGGATTAATATGGAAAGAGCATGATGTTGAACTGAGTAAAACTGCACAGACACCTTGACATCCACATTCACAAATCCATAAAAAGATGGCAAGATAGGTTTATCATCTGGGTTTAAAAATAGTTTATTTGGATTTATAAATAGAAGCATAGAAAAGAAAAATACAAAAATAGCTAGAATTTTATAAATCAGTGACAAGGCTCAGCTGGAATCTTGTGCACAATTATAGGCGCCACTCCTGAGGAGAGATGTAAAGGCATTACAAAGGGTGCAGAGGAGGATAGTCAAGGTAATGGCTGGAATGATTGGTGAGGAATACACTGGAAAAGACAGTATTGTTCTCCTTAGAACATAGATTTACAGGATTATGACATGTTTTAATTGAATAAATAGTGGCAAACTATTCCAAATGAAATATGAGTCAATAACCAGAGTTCAAAAATGTAAAATCTCTTGCAAAATATTCAGAGGGAATATAAGGAAAAATGTTCTCAATCAAATTTATTGGAATGGTCACCCTAAATAAGTGTAGAAGCTATTTAGATACTGGAGGATGAGTAAAGTGCAGGGATATGGACAAAGGCACGGTTGTGAGATTTGAGAGTGCTCTTCCGAAGAGTCATCAGAGAGCTTAGTGGATCAAACGATTTTGTTCTATGCTGTGAAGTTCTATGATTCATTTTACTCAATATAACAAACGTATTTTTAAAATATTCATGCTTCAGCAACACTGCCACAAGGGGAAATATAAAGTTTAGTGCATGACAACAAATTTATTAGTGTCTGCTTTGGATTAAATTCTAACATAACTCTCAACTCTCAGCCATTTCTATAAAGACATATAGTATTTGTGAAACACAGCATCACTGAAAAGTATTACTTACGCTTGGATTATGTCAGGAGTATCAAATCGCCCATCGTAATTTCGATCAAACACAGGTCCACTGATCACATTGATGCCATTTCTCTGCTCAGTATACTTCAACAGCAAAACATTGTGAAAATAATTCCATATCTCTGTCAAAGAAACAAGAAACAATGACTTTGATATCTTTTATCCTGCAGCATAATGCTAAACGTAAAATAAACAAAAAAAACTCAAAGTACTCCACTTTTCCACTAGCTAGTTATTAGGTTTCAACTAGACAAGACAACTTAATACATAAAAAGAATAGACAGAAAGTACTCAGGTTCCCACATGATTCAATGCGGATGCAAGCATCAAAGAAAAGAAAAATGTCTTGACTTCAACATTATCCACAAATGGGTATATAATTCCAATCACACTTTTCAGATAATGAGACAAATGGCTACAGCATGATCTGAACTTCAGTTGGTTTGGGTCTAATAACCAGTAGGAAGCTTATATATACATTTATTATTGTCGATACACTTCCAAATCTCAAATTATTAAAACTTTTTATTCCTACATTCATGGGATGTGGCTTTTGCTGGCTGGGCTATTTCTTTCCTATTCTGGTAGCTCTTGAGAAGGTGATGATGAACTGTTTCCTGAGATACTGCAGCCCATTTCATGTAGGTAGACCCAAATGCTGATAGGGAGGGAGTTCCAGATTTTAGCCAAGCCATACAAAGGTTGAAGATATATTTCCAAGTCGTGACAATGAGTGGTTTGGAGGGCATCTTGCAGGTGATGGTATTTCGATGTATCTGCTGCTTTAGTTCTTCCAGATGGTAGTTGTTGTTGAGTCAAAAGGTGCTGTCCAAGAAGCCTTGATGAATTCCTGCAGTGCATCTTATAGTTGCTACACACTGTTGCTACTGTGTGTTGGTGCTGGAAAGAGATGCTTGTGGATGTGGTGCCAAAGAAGCAGGCTGTTTTGTCCTGGATGGTGTCATTTATTAAAAGAGTTGCAATCATCTTGGCAAGTAGGGATATTCCGTCACGCTCCTGATTTGTACTTTGTAGATGGTGGCCAGTTTTTGGGGAGACAGGATGCGAATCACTGCTGAATACCTAACCTCTGACTTGCTCTGGCAGCCACTGTATGTGTATGGCTAGTCCAGTTCAGTTTCTGATCAATAGTAACCCACACAGGAGATTTAATGATGATAATGCCAGTGACTGTCAGAGTGTAATGATTAGATTCTCTGTTGGCAATGGTCTTAACATGGCACTTGCTGTATTTGCACATGGGCTGCTCCAGGACCTGAGGAATTGCAAATGGTGTTGAACATTGTTCACTGATGACCACACATCCCAACTTCTGATCTTATAATGAGGGAAGGTCATTGATGAAGCAGTTGAAAGGGTTTGGGCCGAGGACCCAACACTGAGTAACTCCAGCAGAGATATCCTAGAGCTGAGATGACTGACATCCAACAACCAGAACCATCTTCATATTGCCAGGTATGACATCAACCAGCACAGAATTTGCCCATCCCTCCCCAAATTCCCAATAACTCCAGTTTTGCTAGGGCTCCTTAATGCCACATTCCATCAAATTGAAATTGACGTCAAGGGCTGTCACTCTCACCTCAACTCTGGAATTTGGCTCTTGGTCCAGAAGGTCCATTTTCATTTTTTTTGATAGTTTACACATTGAGTGGATTGCTAGGGCATTTCAGAGGACAGTTAAGAGTAAAACACAATGCTGTAGGTCTAGAGTCACACAAGGGTCAAACCAGGCAAATACTTCAGTTTCCCTTCCTGAAAAGTGAACCAGATGCATTATGACCAACATTAGACTTTTAATTAAAGACTTCTATTAAATACAAATTCCATTATTAGCCGTGGTGAAATTTGAACCCAGTTCCCCAGCACATTATCTGGTTCTCTGAATTATTGGTTCTGCAACTATATCGCTATGCCACTACCTCCCCAAACTACAGTTCTGAGCATATCTATAATTCCTAAAGGTACAATCAGTACTTCACTTTGGTGATATGTATGAATAGCCTACAGGTAGTTTCCTCATAATATTGTAGTGAAAAACCTAACAGGGCATATTTGAAACAAACACTGAGAATGCCAAGAAACTCAGCAGGTCTGGCAGCATCTGCGGAGAGAGAGACAGAGTTAACATTTTGAATCTGGTATGACTCTTCCTCAGAACTGTTCTATTAATGTACAGTAAAGGAGTATATCATCATGTGATATTTTGTGAAAGTTTAAACAGTGATAAATTGCTTTTAATCATGTGTTCAAATGAGTCATAATAGCAGAGAGAGAGAGAAAAAGAGCTGATGTTCTATAAATCATAAAAAACTTCTCAAACTATAAGCTCCATTCTATTAGCTCATTATTATCCTCATAGGTTAAGCTACTTCTCATAAACAGTGAGAAGATTAGACTCCCTACAGAGTGGAAACAGGCCTTTCAGCCCAACAAGTCCACACCAACACTCCGGAGAGTAACCCACCCAGACCCATTTCCCTACGTTTACTCCTGACTAATACACCGAACACTCTGGGCAATTTAGATGGCCAATTCACCTAACCTACACATCTTTGGATTGTGGGAGGAAACCAGAGCACCCTGCAGAAACCCATGCAGACATGGGCAGAACTTCTCACAGACAGTCGCCAAAGGCAAGAATCAAACCCGGGTCCTTGGTGCTGTGAGGAAGCAGTGCCAACCAATGAGTCACTGTGCTGCCAAGTGATTAAGTGATGATTCAATACAAGTAATGAACACATTCAATTTAAATTCAAATTGAGCCACAACAGAATTGTCAAATGATCACAAAAAAAATCAGTTACTTCAGAAACAAAATTGTGCAGTTAGTCCATTATGATAATTACTTGAGTCAAGTAATATGAAATATTCTTTACTTACTTTGAAAGGCTTTGTACATAGGGACAAGGTTGCTGGTAAATACAGCTTCAAACTGATACTGTCCAGATTTCAAGTCTAGATAAAAAGCAGACATGTTTTAATGTTAAAAAAATGAAGCTTGGTGCAAATGAAAACACATTTGCCTGGATGATTTTACTTCATTAAATGACAAAACCAGCACCAACTGGGACTGATATCCTTGCAGGGTGATTTTCTATTGTTGTTGGGATGTGTTTAAATCAGCTTGTCAGGGCATGGGAATCTGAGGAGTAATCCAAATTAAAGGTAGTAAAGTTGATAGCAATTATTCAAAAAGAAACAAAATAAGCAAAGCTGATACTCTAAATGCAGAATGATGTCAAAAATAAAAGTCAAGGGCACTTTGCCTGAATGTATTCACAAGGTCAATGATCTGAAGACACAAAGAGACGTCAATGGGTATAATCTAAATGCTGTTATAGAAACCATAGCTGCATGGTGACCAGGACTGGGAAGGAATATTCAAGGGCATTCAAAATTTAAGAGGATATGTCAGGTATAAAGGGAGGCAGAGTTGCACTGATAATAAAGGACAGGACCAGTACATTAGTGAGGAAAAGTCTCAGATTGGAAGAACTGTGCGGAATCTGTTTGGGTGAAATTAAGAAATAGCAAAGGGACAGCAGAAACTGAATTAAGATATTCATAGCCTACCAAATAGTAGTGGTAATGTTTGGCATGGTATTAATTAGGAGGTGAGAGATGTAGCATTAGCTACACAGCTATCATGGGAGATCTCAATCTGCATATAGTTAAAAATCACACAACACCAGTTTTTGTCCAACTTGTTTATTTGGAACCACTAGCTTTGAGTGCCGTTCCCACAAACACCTCATGAAAGACCAGCTCTCCAAAAGCTAGGGCTTCCAAATAAACCTGCTGGACTATAACCTGGTGTTGCGAGATTTTTAACTTTGTCCACCCCAATCTAACACCAGCACCGCCAAATCATGGCAATCTGCATATAGACTGAGTAAGCTAACTGAACACAGCCTCAGAGTGAAGGGATGACCATTTAGAATTGAGATGAGGAGAAATTTCTTCAGTTAGAGGGTGGTGAATCTGTGAAATTCATTGCCACAGAAGGTTATGCAGGCCAATTCATTTAGTGTCTTTAAGACAGAAATAGATAGATTCTTGATGATTAAGGGGATCAAGGCTTATGGGGAGAAAGCAGGAGAATGGGGTTGAGAAAAATATCATCCATGATCAAATGGCAGAGCAGAGTTGGTAGGCTAAATGACCTAATTCTGCTGCTATATCTTATGGCCCTATGCAGCTTTAAAGCTGTGAAGGATGAATGTGCAAGGGATAGTTTTCTAGAGCAGTATGTTGAGGAGGCAAATATAGGACATGCTATTTTAGATCTAGTGTTATACAAGAAGGGCAAATTAATAATTTTGTTCTTAAAGAACTTCTGGGGATAAGCAACCATATTATGAGAAAATTTTACATTACAGTTGAAATAGAGGTAGTTTAATCTGAAGCAAGGGTTTTAAATTTGAATATGGCAAATTATGGAGACAAGTGGCAGTAACTGGTTGAGGTGGATTGGGAAAACGCATTGAAAGGCATAATTTTACCTAGGCAATGGATAGACTTTACAGAGCTACTAATGACTTATAGCAACTATACATTCCTTCCTGAAGCAAAAGCTCAAGAAAGTTCAACAATGGCTAAGAAAGGCAACTCAGGATTGCATAAAAAAAGGGCCAATATGGTTGTCAGAAATAGCAATAATTCTGAGAATTGGGAGATTTACACCATATAAGAAGCTGATAAGGAAAGGAAGAATAGAATACGGATGCAATCTCACAAGACATGAAAATGGTCTGTCACAGCTTCCGTTTGCACATAAAAAGGAAACTTTTGGCTTAACCATATATAGGTACATAACAGGAATAGTCAAGAGAATTTTTTAATAAGGACTAGAGAAATGGGAGAGAAGTGAAATGATTACTTGCTATCTATTGTCACTGAGGAAGATACCAGAAATTTCCCAGAGCTATAGATTCAAATGGCAACAGAGGATCAGTTGTTGAAGGAAATTAGCAGTAGTAAGATGGCTGTGCTGGAGAAATTGGGGCTGAAAGTTGATAAATTCCAGGACTCGACAGGCTACACTCCAGAATGTTGATAGAGGTGGCAATAATGCATTAGTGATTATCTTTTAAAATTCTCCAAATTCTAGAATGATTCCTATGACATATTCTATTGAGGAAGAATGATTTTAGGAAGGGGATAAGTCAACCATGGTTAATCAGGGAAAGCATTAGATAGAAAAAAAACACGAAAAAATTACTAAGCCAGAGAGTTGGGATATTTGTGAAACCCCGCAGAAGGCAACCAAAAAAAATCAAATAAAAAGAGGAAGAAAACAAACTGGAAGGGTAAACTTAAGTTAATTCAAGATGGACAGCAAGAGCTTCTTTAAATAAATAAAAGAGAGGAGAAGCCATAGTGACCATACGACACTGAGAGAATGAGGCTGGCAAAATAATAATAATGGGGAACAAGGAAATGGTAGAGGAGTCTTCACTGTTGAAGACACTAATAGCATCCCAAAATTACTAACTATTCAATGGGCAAAAGGTCAGGAAATAAATACAGTCATTGTCACTAGAGGAACTAAAGACTTTTAAATCCCCTGATCCTGATGAGATGCATTCTATGATAGTAAATGAGATAAGTGTAAGATAGCGAATGCCATTGGTTGTAAACTTCCAGGAATCTTTGGACTTTGAATAATTCCCAGAAGATTGGAAAACTGCCAGAAACTTAATTAGAAAGGGTAGGAGACACAAAATAGGTAACTATAGGTCAATGAGCTTAACATCCATTATTATAAAGTACTTAATAGCAAAGCATTCAGAAATGCATAATATGATCAAGCAGACATTGCTTCATGAAGGGGAAATCATGTCTGACAAATCTAAGAAAATTCTTTGAGGAGGTAACGAGCGGAAAAGATAAAAGGAAAGTAGATAAAGGGGATGTAGTAGAAGTAATATATTTGAGTTTTGCAAAAAGCACTTGGTATGGTGCCGCATATTGGCTATTTAATAGAATAAAGCTCATGATATTAGAGGTGGCATATTGCATGGAGAGAGGATTGGCTAACTAATAGAAGACAGCGAGTCTTAGAGGGGCGGGGGGCATATTCAGGCTGGCAACCTCGAAGTAGTGATGTGTCACAGGGTCCAATGTTAGGGACACAATTATTTACAATAATATATCAATGATCTGGATAAGGAAATGAACATACTATCGCTATGTTTACGGATGACACACAATTAGGTGTCACACAATGGTGTGGATGCTACAAAGACTCTGTCGAGCTATGTGAATGGGTTAAGTGAGTGAGCACAAACTTGGCAGATGGAATAGAATGTGGGAAATGTAAGGTTCTGCATTTTAGCAGAAAGGATTGAGGAGCTGAAAACTATTTAAATGGAGAAACACTACAAAAAGCTACAAAAATACAAAAGTGGGCGGCACGGTGGCACAGTGGTTAGCACTGCTGCCTCACAGCGCCAGAGACCCGGGTTCAATTCCTGCCTCAGGCGACTGACTGTGAGGAGTTTGCACGTTCTCCCCGTGTCTGCGTGGGTTTCCTCCGGGTGCTCTGGTTTCCTCCCACAGTCCAAAGATGTGCAGGTCAGGTGAATTGGCCATGCTAAATTGCCCGTAGTGTTAGGTAAGGGGTAAATGTCGGGTTTTGGGTGGGTCGCGCTTCAGCGGGGCGGTGTGGACTTGTTGAGTCGAAGGGCCTGTTTCCACACTGTAAGTAATCTAATCTAATCTAAACAGAGGGATTTGGAAGTTCTCACGAAGAGCTAGCATATAAATTCAGCACTTAATAGGGAAGGCAAATGAAAAGTTGGCTTTTAAGTCAAAGTAATGGAAAATAAAACTAGGGAGATTTTGTTATAACTGTACATGGCGCTCAGCAGTCCATAACTGTAACACTGAACAGTTTTTGAATGCCTTATCTAAGGGAAGAAATACTGGCATTAGAGGTAGACTAATGAGAGGGTTCTCTAGACTGATCCTAGTATGGAGGGATTGTCTTATGAGGAAAGGTTGAGAACATTGAGCCTGTTTTCATTGGAATTTCGAAGAATTAAAGATGACCTTTTTGATAGAAGGTTCTTACAGGACTTGATACAGTTGATGCAGAAAGGGTCTTTTTCTCTTGTGGGAAAGTCTATGAACAAAGGGCATTATTTCAGAAAAAGGGCTCATATATTTAATACAGACATCAAGAAAAATTTCTTCACTCAGGTTGGTCAAGTTGCAGACTCCTTTACCACAGAGGGCTGTATTTGTTGTGTTGTTAAATATATTCAAGGCTGAGATAGACAGTTTTTAAATCAGAAATGGAATCAAGGATAATAGGAAAATGACAGGAGAGTGGAGTTGAAGAGTATCAGATCGGCCATGATCTCACTGAATGGGAGAGTAGACAGGATGGGCTGAATAGCCCACTTCTGCTCCCACACTTATGAATAGACAGGGTAAATACAGGTTAGATTTTCCCCTGGTTGGGGAGTCTCGAAAGAATGAGCACAATTTAAAAATAAGGGATTTCCACTTTGGTCCATGATTAGGACAATTGTTTTACTCAGAGGGTGGTGAATCTTTGGAATTTTCTACTCCATTGGCCTGTGGAAGCTCAGTCTTTGAGTTTATTTCAAAGTTCAGATAGAAAGATTTCTGGTTACCAGTGTACAGGGTTAGAAGGATAGCATTGGTGAAAGGCATTGAAGTGTTCAATCAACCATAATTATATTAAATAGGGAGGTAGGCTTGATGGGCTGAATGGCCTTATCCTGCACTAATGCTCCTGTGTTCCTCTGATGACAGAATACTGACTTTGACTGACAGTAATATTCGCAATGTCTGAAACACAAGGTGTCATAATACTATTTCAATTAAAGCTATAATTGCAAAGATTAGTTTTCTTGTTGAATGTGCATTTCTGGTTTGGGCCTCAAAATGGTTTAGATTAATTTTACTGGCAGGCAGAAAGGACTGGCAGGGCCAATAATGTTTTTTTATATACAGATAGTAGAGATCAAATATCAGAGTCAGCCACCCCTACATAGATATGATGGGCCAGAATTAGTGGGAACCTTTGGAAAACTACCCCCATTTCCATTTCTCCTGTTTGTTGCTGTCAAACTGCATGAAAATGGGCATTGAAGCCAAGGGAGGGAAGAAAGGTCAACATATCCTGAGAGCTTTAATTTGAAACTGCAATAAGATGTAATGCTTTTATCATGTTGTGAAACTTTTTCAGGAACAGCTGAATTCTGCGACTGAACAACATAGTAACAAATCTTAAATTCAACAGAAAAATTACAGCAACAGAGGCAAACAGCAGCAATCCATCGCATGCTTCAGCTATTATGGAGTAACAGCAACTCTTCTTATTTACAGGATATCTCATTTCAGGTGTGAAATAACAGATTGAGCAAGTTGTAATGACCCTCTAGATAGCTCTAACCAAAATCTGAGGTATTCAAAAAGTTATATGTAGTTTGGACATGAATCAATGCTACACTTACTGGGTGGATAAAGGAATCCATAAGTTATGTCCTGATCTTCATTAATGTATGAAGTTTGGTTTACGGTAGAAGGAATTCGAACATCAGCAAGCACACAGTCTAAAATGTTTGGTAAAGGAGCAAGTGAATTTTCCTGTTAGTAAAACAAAATAAAAACCATAATGTGCAAAGAACTTTCAACAATAAATCAAACACTATGTAACATTAAGAATTTCACTAGAACAAGCAGGCAGACTTCCTTTCAGCTCTTTATCTATATTTTTTGGTTAGTGACAAAGTGCAAATGCACTTTCTAACAGTTGCCACAGACATGTGCATTTCTATCTTATAAATAAGTCTATTGATAAATGCAAGGTACACCCAGAACCTTTATGTTTGGCCTGGCCATATTTTTCATTTCTAAGCCACATAGAGAAATGGGAAAAACAACTAACTGCTGGATGACCCATAGTGTAGTGTGGCAGTAAATTGAAAACACACCATCACTTGATGTTTGGCTTGATAACTAAGAGGAGCAATAAACAGCTCTATGATAAATCAGTATTCTTTGATGTCCTTTCTGCTATCAAAATAATTTTAAAATTTCATCATTCTCACATTGCAACACCTTCAGAAGGTACCAATAGTACATCTAAAAAACATAGGAAAGAGGAACTTTATGAAATCCAACAATGTTATAAATCCAACCCTAAAGACCTTGAAAATTACAAAAATAAGACAATAAAACATAATAAAAGCTGCAACTCATTCAAAACAACTTTCATTATTTCTGCTTCTCGGCTCCAAACAATGCAGAGAGGAACACTAAACCTTAGTTACTGAATATTGATGTTGAATACATACGGAAAGTGTTACACAGAGGAGGAATCTCCTGATTTCAGTGATTAAACAGAATTGCCAAATACCTCTTCACGTTGATATAATTCATATTGCTCAAAATATTCCCATTACGTATGGCATTTACTTTAACTAAAGAATAATGTGCAGAAAAACCTACATCCTCTGGTTGTTGAAGCATCTGCCACTGAAAACAGTTTCTCCTTACTTAAGAATTTGAACCACCATTTGGGTAAAAATTAAATGACCAGAAATAATTAAAAGGAATTTTCACAGTGAAAGGAAATCATTTTTGGTAGTGATTAGAGTGTCTCAAACAGTATTAGAGTCATACAGATGTACAGCACAGTATTCTGTCACCTCAGCAAATTTTGCAAGGTTGAAGCTCAGTCATATTGTCATGATCCCTTTTCAGTGTGTTTGGGTGTGACATTGTCAGAGCAAGTAAAATTACTTCAAAACATCTCCAGTAGAAATTTCACTGCACCAAATCTCCTTGCAATCTTCTCTGCTTTAAAGAGACCAAGTTCAGTTTACAAAGCCATTCCTATAGCTGAAATGACAGTTGAATAATATATGTGGTGATATGTAATTCCTAATGTAAGAATGCAATTATAATGAAGTGTCACCCATCGCACTTACATAGTTCCTGAGCATTTATGTCTTTCCACGATATCAAAGCTCAGTCCGGGGGTCTGTAGCTGAGGCAGAGGGAGCATTCTAAGTGGTGGGTCTGGTGACTCAGGGTATTTGAAGCTAGAGGTGAAAGAGACCTGTCACCTTTGGACTATTCCAAGAGAACAGTTCAGGGAGACACATGTATGATTCCTCCTCTGTCTGGGTGCCTCCTCACAGCACCTTGTCTCCTCGAAGGGAAGGGGCTCCTCGAGTGAGGTCAAGGTCTCTTGTCCCCCTGTCACCATGCCACTGAGGGTGAGCTCCACTGGCTAAAATCGATTGTGTCGCCGGATCTAATCTAGAAAAGGCTGCTGCTGAAGTGAAAGTATCTGAGCCCCTGGAGGGTGCAGGAGAAAGCTTAGTTGGTGCATCCTCTGAGGTATCTGTGGTTTCTTACTCTGATGTGGAGGAGACCCTGAGTATCATTGCTGCCAGCATTAGGGAACAGACGTAATGAGTTTTGTACTCAGGATAGAATCTTGTGTACATTAAAACTATATTCACAGTGATGGCATTGGTAGAGCAGCATAACAACCCAACGAAGCTCACTTGATTGTCTCAACATGGAGGTACAACACCTGCACACGAGCAGGCTCAAATCTCTCCTGTAAACTCAAGGAATTTTCTCTTCTTAAATTCTCAAATGTCAGTCATAGAAAGTGATGACATCACCTGGGAATGCGGGATTGAGGGAAGATACTGAACAATACTGAGCACATTATATTAGTCTGGCTGAGATGTATATGCAATCATGCAGTTAGAGTGAATGTGAATGAGACAGCAGAGAAGATGGTGGCGGCCCTTACCCTTGCAGAGAGTACAAGGTCAATGACCTTCTCAGGGAATTGCTGGCCGTCCCTCCTCAGTGTCAACACTGCATTATTTGGACTGCTATTTCTAAGGCTTATTGTGAAGATTAGCTATTTCGCAGTGCTTGAACTGGAGTGGAGCTGCAGTTTAAATGAGGGGTCTGTGATGTGACCACTTTCACCTCTGACACTACACCTCACATTGAGAAGGGTGCCATGGACACCAGATGTATATTTAATGAGGTGAAAATTGACAGAAAAGCTACCCAAAAACAATATTTCCCCAAAATTTGCGAAAATTCAGTCACTTTTTTCTGTTTCCAGGTAAGTTGCATGACATTTTGTGTGATTTTTGCCTTCAAAATGGCTTTTCACCTGATGAGGCAATGCTTATTTTATTTCCCACAACACAAGACACTTATTGTGAATATCATGGATATCATGTGAATATCAATATTGAGCAGACATTTATTACAGCTAACTCTTACGGAAAATATTACGCACAACATCCTGCTAATAATAAGCATATCTTGCTTCAAATGATTGGAGATAAGATGGACTTGAAACCTTTATACAGTCCAGTCACATATTATGACATAGTGATAATTTCATCAGCATATCTCTTACAGATGTAGTCACATACTGGTCATAAGACATAACACAACAAAGTTGATTATCTCCAATAGTTCTTTTTTTTATTTTTAAGTCACAATACCTCCAGCTCTTTGTCAAGTTACCACATGAATCTTCTATCAGGTGTTTAGAGACAGCTATTACATCATCCCATTTGGTGGACCATGTTGTGTAAATACAAGAGGGATTTTAGAGGAAGAAACGCTTGAGTTCAGATTTTTTGGTTTGATTTTGAAGTATGGGGGCATGTTAAGTGACGACCAACGCGACATCTCCAGCAGTGAGATAATTCACTATATTTTGCACGCCTACTGGCTCAGCAAAAGATTGGGCTCCTCCTGTACAGCAGACTCAACATTAACCTATCAGCTGTCAGTTCCTAGCTCCAAACAACTGTGCCAATGGTCAAGGCCCACTCCAGTAAGGATTCAGTGGGGAGAAGGCAAGTCTTTCTTTTTCTTCTTCTTATGGGGTGGGACCACCAAGAGATGAAGATAAGAAGCAACAGCAAACTGGTGGTTTTAAAGACCACCCTTTTGCTTGCCATCCATACCTTCTATTACTCATAGACTGGGGCAGTTGGACATCACTCCCCCCAACCCCCTTCAGATTCAGCAGGTAAGTTGCTGACTTCCTTTCTTGCCTGCTGGGGAAGCAGATAATAAAGGAGGGGGTAAGTCGAAATCCTTAACTAGCCATTAGTTGAACACTCAAGGGCCTTATTTGCTTGCAATTAAGTCTCCAATAAACGTCCTCCCCCAGTATTTAATTGCAGGGCTGGCATGAAAGAGGCAAGTGTCCCATCAGTCCAGCTCACTCAACGGTTTCTCCTTGTCACCTCTCTGACTACGAGAACGTGAGGACTCCAGATGCTGGAGTTCGAGTTGAAAAGTGTGGCACTGGAAAAGCACAGCAGGTCAGGCAGCATCTGAGGAACAGGAGAGTCGATGATTCGGGCATACGTTCTTCACCAGCAATGTGGGGTTGAGGGGTATGCTGAGAGATAAATAGGAGGGTGGGAGTGGGGGTGGGGGCAAGTTAGCTGGGAAGGCAATAGGTAGATACAGGTGGGGGGTAGTAGTTACAGGTCGAAGGGGAGGGTGGCACGGATAGGTGGGAAGGAAGATGGACAGGTAGGACAGGTCAAGAGGGCGGTGCCAAGTTGGAGGCTTGGATTTGGGATGAGATGGGTGGGGGAGGGGAGATTAGGAAACTGGTGAAGTCGACGCTGATGCCATGTGGTTGAAGGGTCCCAAGGCAGAAGGAGAGACGTTCTTCCTCTAGGCATTGGGTGACTAGAAGTTGGCAGTTGGCGCTGCTCCCTCATCAGGTGATTGTGGAGGTCAAGATCATGCTCACAAAATTTATAGCCAAAGGAGTCCAGTGTCATGGAGATGTGATGCAGTAAACAACCTTAGGTTAAAACTTTCATCTTTTAGACTGGGATAAGTTGGTTTCTGCTCTGTTCTTACATAAATCCTAGAACTTTAGATTACTTACAGTGTGGAAACAGGCCCTTCGGCCCAACAAGTCCACACCGCCCCGCCGAAGCGCAACCCACCCATACCCCTACGTCTACTCCTTACCTACACTACGGACAATTTAGCATGGCCAATTCACCTAACCTGCACATCTTTGGACTGTGGGAGGAAACCGGAGCACCCGGAGGAAACCCACGTAGACACAGGGAGAACGTGCAAACTCCACACAGTCAGTCGCCAGAGGCGGGAATTGAACCCGGGTCTCTGGCGCTGTGAGGCAGCAGTGCTAACCACTGTGCCACCGTGCCGCCCACTTTAAATTACATTCTCGAGATAGCACAGCTTTTTAAACAAGAGGTGTGAAGTCTGTCGGTGTCCCAATGCTATGTCAGACTGACAAACCCTCTGTATAGAGTTTTACATGGATTCATGCAATTTTTCAGCAAAATAAAATGTAATTCTGCAAGAACAAGTTCCCCCCATAAGCTGATATGCGTGCGCATGTAGGAGAAGCGATAGATTGAGTGTGCATTTGAGTCAAAAAATTTCACGAATATAAAGTGATCATGTGCTGTATTTTGGAAAAGCAAATCTTAGCAGGACTTAGACGTTTAATGGTAAGGTCCTAGGGAGTGTTGCTGAACAAAGAGACCTTGGAGTGCAGGTTCATAACTCCTTGAAAGTAGAGTCACAGATAGATAGGACAGTGAAGAAGGCGTTTGATATGCTTTCCTTTATTGGTCAAGAGTATTGAGCACAGGAGTTGGGAGGTCATATTGTGGTTGTACAGCACATTGATTAGGCCACTCTTGGAATATTGCATGCAGTTCTGGTCTCCTTATCAGAAGGATGCTGTGAAACGTGAAAGGGTTCAGAAGAGATTTATAAGGATGTTGCTAGGATTGGAGCATTTGAGCTATAGGGAGAGGCTGAATAGGCTGGGGCTGTTTTCCCTGGAGCATTGGACGCTGAGAGGTGACCTTACAGTGGTTTATAAAATCACGAGGGGCATGGATAGGATAAACAGACAAAGTCCCCTCCCTCAGCTGGGGAAGTCCAGAACTACAGGGCATAGGTTTAGGGTGAGAGAGAAAAGATATAAAAGAGACCTGAGGGGCAACTTTTTCACACAGAGGGTGATACATGTATGGAATGAGTTGCCAGAGGATGTGGTGGAGGCTGGTACAGTCACAACGTTTAAAAGGCATTTGGATGGGTATATGAATAGGAAGAGTTTGGAGGGATACGGGGGCGGGTGCTGGCAGGTGGGACTACATTGGGTTGGGATACCTGGTCAGCATGGGCGAGTTGGGCCAAAAGGTCTGTTTCCACGCTGTGCATCTCTATGACTCTGTGATTTTTGTGTCTTAAGAATCAAATCAAAGTATGTCATGAAATATAACTGATTATTCTCATCAAACTTGTTTCATTTAGCATGTTGTTATCATAGTGATTAATGAAACTAGTAATACTAGAACATGCAGAAAAGAAGTACTTCTTAATCAAATTTGCCAAGGTAATTCAATAGTGTTTGGTTTTAGAATTGAAAGGATATAGTGTTTTGTATATTTAGGTGAGCAAGTGTTTTAAATGAGATATTTTCTTTGGATTTTGAAGCTTGTGTTCACCTTAGGGAGGCTAATGGAATGCTGTCTTTTACTATAAGAGGAATTGAACATGAAAGTTAAGATGCTATGCTTCAGTTATGCAGGGCATTGGTGGGACCACATTCAAATGTTGTGTGCAGTTTTGTCTCCTTATTTAAGGAAAATGTAAATATGTCAGAGCTGATTCAGAGAAGGTTCATTGAGACCTGCAATCAGTTTTCTGAGGCAAGGTTGGACAGACTGGGCTTGTTTCCACTGGTGTTCAGAGAGTGATGAGTGACTTGATTAAAGTATATAAGATTCTGAATGGATGTGGAAACGATGTTTTCTCTTTTGGATGAGTCCAGAACAGGTTGAGAAAGCATTGGCTTAGGATTAGGGGTTGCTTTTTCAAATAAAGGAAATTCTTTTTTTCCCTGAGCATCATGCAACTTTGTAATTCTCTACCTTAGGAAACAGAGTCATTGAATATTTACAATCAAAATATTGGAAGGAGATGGGAATGCACTTTTATTATTCACTTTATATGCATTGTTGACAAGGTCCCCTCTCTGAACTGACATCTTAAATAAACTGCAAGAGATTTTACTTATTCTGACAAATTTTGATCATATCTTTACATATATGGTGTGATCTGCCATTTTGACATACTGTCCTAATTATGTGGATCACTGTGGGAATTCAGTCTATGCACCTCTACAGAGACACCTTGTATATGATACGTGGAATTTGGAGCACAAACCGATCAGCCATGATCTTAATAGTGTAGCAGGGTTGAGGGGCTGAATGGTATACTTGTGGAATTCATATTTTGATAGTTATTCTTGCTGTTTGACAACAAGGATTATGTTTAGTGGCTTGGAGATGTAGTGGTCAGCGAAGAAGGTTACCTCAGAGTACAACGGGATCTTGATCAGATGGGCCAATGTGTTGAGGTGTGGCAGATGGAGTTTAGTTTTGATAAATACAAGGTGCTGCATTTTGGAAAAGCAAATCACAGCAGGACTTATACACTTAATGGTAAGGTTGCTGAATAAAGAGACCTTGGAATGCAGGTTCATAGTTCCTTGAAAAAGGAGTCGCAGGTAGAAAGGATAGTGAAGAAGGCATTTGGTGTGCTTTCATTTATTGGTCAGAGTAATGAGTACAGGAGTTGGGAGGGTATTGGGAAGATGTTGTAAAATTTGAAAGTATCAGAAAAGATTTACAAGGATTTTGCCAGAGTTGAAGAGTTGAGCGATAGGGAGAGACTGTATAGTCTGGGGCTGTTTTCCCTGGAGCATCGGAGGCTGAGGGGTGACCTTGTAGAGGTTTATAAAATCATGAGGGGCATGGATAGGATAAGTAGACAAAGTATTCTCCCTGGGGTGGGGGAGTCCTGAATAAGAGGGCACAGATTTAGGATAAGAGAAGAAAGTTATAAAGGGGACCTAAAGGGCAACTTTTTCATGTAGAGTGTGGTAAGTGTATGGAATGAGCTGCCAAAGATAGTGATGGAGGCTGGTACAATTGCAACATTTAAAAGGCATTTGGATGGGTCTATGAATAGGAAGGGTTTGGAGTGATATGGGGGCCAAGTGCTGGCAAAATGCGACTAAATTAGATTACAATATCTGGTCAGCATGGGTGATATGGACCAAAGGGTCTGTTTCTACGCTGTACATCTCCATGACTCTATGTTTTAAAAAAACATGCCTTGCTTTAAGGCACAAATGTCTAAAAGGAACAGCAAGAGAGCCAGGGCCAACAAAGGAAACTAAAGATAACGTTTTATGAAAGAGAGAGGCTTAGATAGCCATCAAAACCAGAGGAAGCCAGAGGATTGTGACAATAGTAGAATTCAACAACGAAAGACAAAGACATTGAGAAGGAGAACAGAATAGGATTGTAAACAGGAAGGAAAATAAAAATGGATTGTATCAGCTTCTATAGGTATGCAGAAAGTGAAATGATAATTAACAAAGCCAACGAGAGTCTGTTATAAATTGAGACAGATAATTGATAACAGCAAGTAGAGAAATGACCGAGAAGTTAAACAAGTACTGTTTCTGTCTTCACAGAGGAAGACACGAGAAATCTTCCTGAAGTAGTTAAGATCCAAGGATCTAATGAAAGTATGGAATTGAAGGAAATCAATTTTTTTTAAAGATGTGGTATTGGAGAAATTAATGGAACTTAAATTTAACACTTGCATTTTACAGCAAGAATACAATAAAATACAGTGAAAAGCTTTCACTTGTTGCCATGAAATGCCACCATTTTGAATAACTTAAGAATAAGGGTAAAAAGAAAGATATAGCTTGAAGAGAGTCCATCAGTCATGAGCTAGCTTATCACTGTCAATGACACCGACACCACCATCTCTATGCCGCATCTACACCAGACCCAACCAACACTGAAGTCGCTAATCCTTAGGGACAATTTTTGCCGCTGGGTTAATACTCCACCACTGCCTACTCTGGACCAACCGATGTCACAGAGGCGTCTCTCTCCACTGGACCTTACTCAATGATTTTGCCATGGTGCCCTTCTGCCACCACTTTGTCACTGCCACCAATGCTGGACCCAAGTGGCTGATCCTTGGGCACTATCCTTTACTGATGTCCTCTCTGCTGATTGTAGCAGCTGCCGATTTCAGGTCCTGAGCTTGCTTTGGAACTGTAAGTAGGAGCTCACTCTCCTCTGTACTGGGCCCAGCTCGAGACCATTTGAGATTTGTATGCTGGGTCCATGCACTAGGTTCTCACTGTACAAACTCAGGACAAGGTACATAAGTAAGAAAAAAAGAAAAGAGATGGGAAGAGGAAAAAATAGCAAAGTGGTTAGAGTGGATGAGCTTCAACAGAGGAGCCCTACTCTGCCACCATCATGGACCCACAGTTAACCTGTTGATAATCAGTAAGTGGAATAAGCAGGGGAGGTAGTCAGAGAGGTCAAAACATGTGGCGCTGGAAAAGCACAGCAGGTCAGGCAGCATCCGAGTAGCAGGACAGCAGACGTTTGGGCATAAGGTTTTCATCAGGAATATTGGAGGGTTGTGGTGGGGGAGGGGAGTTGGGGGGAGGGGGCTGGCTAGTGCTCCAAATAAACCTATTGGACTATAACCTGGTGTTATCATTTTTAACTTTATCCACCCCAGTCCAACACTGGCATCTCCAAGTCATAAGATCAGAGAACAAGAGCAAGAAGAGCTGAAACATGAGATTAGTTTGTTGCGTGGGCTAAGGGAACAAAAAGCAATTGAGGAATACTCATTGTGATACGAAAGGAGGGCTGAAGAGAAAAGTAGTGAAAGTGATGGAATGCAAGCAGAAAGGGAAGAAAAAGGCCCCAGTACCTAAAGAATGGCAGGAATTAGAAATAGCGTCGGACTCAGAGCCCGAGGGGGAATTATTGAGAAGCAGAGTCGGTAAAGGGAAAAAGGGTCAACAGGGAAGGATGCTACCACTCCTTATAAAAGAGTGGAGAAATCCACAATATGTTCCTTGGTGAACTCAGGATCTGCAAAGGCTGAAGAATGCGCTGCCCAGTTTACATGAGGGAGCAGGAAAGTGGATCAGGGCTTTTGAAGATGAAACCACAGAGCAATTGCTGGCTATAGGAGACTTGAAGGCACTATTGGTAGGGCTCCCAAAGCTAAAGGAAATAATGGTCCAAGCCAATATGAAATATGTGGCAGACAATCCAATGATTAATGGAGTCGGGTTTGATCGAGTGAGACAGAATGTATGACAGGCCTTAAGAGACTGCTATTCACCCAAAATGGACCCCCGGACTCTGAGAGGGGATCCACTGGGAGAAAGTGAAAACCCGGCTTTTTATTTAGAGAAACAGTTAAAGAAGTGGAGGCTGGAAACAGAGCAATCATAGAGACTAATCAGTTGCTGACCACAATGTTCTGAAATTTCATCATTGAGGCAATGCTCTCACAAGTCAGGTCAAGGCTGGAGGAAGTGGTGGGTCTGATATCATCAATGAGCCACCAGGAATTTAGAGATCATGTAGCTCATGCAGTTGAAAAGTTTCAAAAAGACAAAGAGAAACTATTTGAACAGCAGGAGGAGGTACAAAGGAAGCTGGCACAAATGCAGCGCAAAGAGCTTAAAAAGAAAGAAAAAGAGAAGGCTAAAAAGGTGTTGCCACAGTAAGCACCAACACAGTAATCAACACTGGTGTGAACCAAGTGCCGGAGCAAGGGGGGTCCTATCAGGTAGCCAGACAGGGGCCAGAAAGTCCCATGCCAGCAATGGAGGTTTTTAGAGAAGCTTTCCCACAGGTGACGTACCCGGGGCAGGGCAGATTTAAACAACAGCCTAAACAGAACTGGAATCCCCAAGGACAGGGACATAGGAATGGGGGACTAAGGTACATGATAAATAATCAAGGGGGGGCCAGAAATGATGTGCTGGGGTTGCCATTAACCAGGCCACTTTAGGAGGAATTGCCCTTATTCGATTGGGCCCTCTCTGCCCCACAGCGAGGCTAGACGGCGGGAATCCCCAGTGGCCACTTCCCAGACACCCACAGGCCCAGTTAACCCGTATGGGATGTGTTAGGGATGCCCTGAGAACCTGGGTGGGAAGGGGCACTACCCTATAGTAGCATGGGAGGCTGATCAAGAACCAGTAATGCAAGTTAATGTAGAAGGGCGGCAGACACTGGTGCTGATAGATACTGGAGCTACATACACTTGTGTACAGCCGCGGTATGTCTCTCACCTTCCCATGTCAAGTAAATTTGTTAAAACTGTAGGGTTCTCAGGGAAATCACAGTTAACCCAATTTACAGCTCCAGTAAGATTAGAAATGGAAGGTAGGGTGATAGTTCTGCCAATATTAGTGTCTAAAGACATGCCAATTAACTTGTTAGGTAGGGATGCTTTACTACAGTTAGAGGTAAGATTGGAGTGCACACAGCAGGGCTTGGTCATAGAAAAGACCAATACACAATTAGTGATGCAAGAAGTTAAAGATGTTAATGTTTATTGGATAGGGGATATAGCAAGTGATATTCAAGACATTTGGGGGATGTGGGAAGCAGAAGTGTTGACGATGTTGACTAAAGCAAGATCACCTAAGTCTGAGCTGCACTATACAGTGATATTTGATGAGTCTCAGGATGAGGTGTTAGAGAGGCAGCGGCAGCAGGAAGTCACTGCTCTGCAACATTTGGGAAGTGAAGCAATAGTATTAGGGGAGCAGGGAGTGATCCTGCAAATAGAGAGAAATGCGTTCCTGGAAAAGTGGTACCAGGTGCCGCACCACATGTAACCTTACTGATAAATAAGGGATATCAATCTAAAGACTTAGGACCTATGGCCAGGCATGTAGAAACAGTCAGGGAATGGCATATGCTCACAACAGGGGTTTGGGAATCTGGGGATGGCAGCTATATTAAAATCTGAGCATGCTGCAACTTGACAGAGAATCCGAAGGAAGTCAAGGTAACACCCCAGCGGAGCACGCCAGTGACAGTGGGGGAAGGTGATCGATATGGTAATGAGCAATTGGATGCATTACCTGCCACTTTGTGGTCACAACATGATACTGATATGGGAAGAGTAAAATCAGCTAGCCCAGTGGAAATAAGGTTGAAACCAGGAGCTGGGACAGTAGCGAAATTTCTGACGAATTAAGTTATCCTAAGGTTTGGTATACTGTTGGAAATTAGTTCAGGCAATGGGTCTGCCTTCATTCAGAAAGTAGTTAAGATGGTGCTGCAGTCTTTGAGAATCAAACAGAGATTTGGGTGCACGTATCATCCGCAGTCACAGGGTATGGTGGAAAGGATGAATGGGATACTGGAAGCCAAATTAAACAAATTCTGCACAAGCACCAACCTTAATTGGGTTGATGAGCTGGCACTAATGAGTTATCGCATGCAGACTAACCACATGACCAACCTATCACCGCATGAGATGCTCACAGGTAGACCTATGCCAGTGCCCAGGTGGAGAGGCCCATATGAAGGGCCTAGCTTGGAGTGGTTAAGCTTAGAACTTGAGCAATATAAGCAGCAGCTAACTATGATACATGAGACTATCCACCTGCAGGAAACACAAAGGGTACCGACACCTGTCATCGAGGAAGGACCTATTAAGCCCGGGGATTGGGTGTATGTGCTGGTTTTCCGAAGATGCTGGAATGAGCTGAGGAGAGAGGAACCTTTCAAGAGTGACTAAGGCATCATCTACTGCCATCCAAGTGGAAGGACGACACATATGGTACCACCTTAATCACTGTACTAAAGCTCTCCCACCAGCACAAACTAACTCTAACACTGAGGTAAGTGGAGCTGAGGCCGAGGAACTTGGACACGGGCAGGCCACACAGGAGGCTAGTACACCTCAGTAGGGTTCCGAAAAAGGTACAGGTGAAGTTCTTGGGGAGGCTGATCATTCTAAAAATGATTGTGATGGAGATGTGGAGCATGGTTCTCCTGGCACCGGGGATGGGGAAGGCATAAGGGATGCCCCTGATACCCCCCTCTCTGATGCCAGGCCTGCATACTCAGACTTGGAGACCATTAACTTGGCAGACCTGGAGTGGTAATAACAAGGTAAAAACAATGACTGCAGATGCTGGAAACCAGATTCTGGATTAGTGGTGCTGGAAGAGCACAGCAGTTCAGGCAGCATCCAAGTAGCTTCGAAGCCTTTTGCCCGAAACGTCGATTTCGAAGCTACTTGGATGCTGCCTGAACTGCTGTGCTCTTCCAGCACCACTAATCCAGAATCTGGAGTGATAATGCCAGGGTCACTCAGGCTGGGAGACAAAGACGTATTTGAAGTGCAGCTCTTGCTGCCAATAGACAATAGACAATAGACAATAGATGCAGGAGTAGGCCATTCTGCCCTTCGAGCCTGCACCGCCATTCAATATGATCATGGCTGATCATTCCTAATTAGTATCCTGTTCCAGCCTTATCTCCATACCCCTTGACTCCACTATCTTTAAGAGCTCTATCCAATTCTTTCTTAAAAGAATCCAGAGACTGGGCCTCCACTGCCCTCTGGGGCAGAGCATTCCACACAGCCACCACTCTCTGTGTGAAGTAGTTTCTCCTCATCTCTGTCCTAAATGGTCTACCCCGTATTTTTAAGTCGTGTCCTCTGGTTCGGCACTCCCCCATCAACGGAAATATGTTCCCTCCTGCCAGAGTGTCCAGTCCTTTCATAAGCCTATACGTTTCAATCAGATCCCCTCTCAGTCTTCTAAACTCAAGGGTATACAAGCCCAGTCGCTTCAGTCTTTCCGTGTAAGGCAATCCTGCCATTCCAGGAATTGACCTCGTGAACCTACGCTGCACTCCCTCAATAGCCAGAATGTCTTTCCTCAAATTTGGAGACCAGAACTGTACACAGTACTCCAGGTGTGGTCTCACCAGGGCCCTGTACAGCTGCAGAAGCACCTCTTTGCTTCTATACTCAATCCCTCTTGTTATGAAGGCCAGCATGCTATTAGCCTTCTTCACGACCTGCTGTACCTGCATGCTTGCCTTCATTGACTGGTGGACAAGAACACCCAGATCTCTCTGAACAGCCCCTTTACCTAATTTGATACCATTGAGGTAGTAATCTGCCTTCCTGTTCTTGCCACCAAAGTGGATAACCAGACATTTATCCACATTAAACTGCATCTGCCATGCATCTGCCCACTCACCTAACTTGTCCAGGTCACCCTGTAATCCCCTAACATCCTCATCACATTTCACCCTACCACCTAGCTTTGTGTCATCAGCAAATTTGCTAATGTTATTGCTGATACCATCTTCTATATCATTTACATATATTGTAAAAAGCTGCGGTCCCAGCACGGATCCCTGCGGTACCCCACTGGTCACTGCCTGCCATTTCGAAATGGAGCCGTTAATCACTACCCTTTGTTTCCTATTAGCCAACCAATTCTCTATCCAATCTAGTACTTTGCCCCCAATCCCGTGCGCCCTAATTTTACTCACTAACCTCTTGTGTGGGACTTTATCAAAAGCTTTCTGAAAGTCCAGGTACACTACATCCACTGGATCTCCCTCGTCCATCTTCCGAGTTACATCCTCAAAAAATTCAAGAAGATTAGTCAAGCATGATTTCCCCTTCATAAATCCATGCTGACTCTGTCCTATCCTGTTACTATTATCCAGATGTGCCGTAATTTCATCCTTTATAATAGACTCCAGCATCTTTCCCACCACTGAGGTCAGACTAACTGGTCTATAATTTCCTGCTTTCTCCCGCCCACCCTTCTTAAAAAGTGGCACAACATTAGCCGCCCTCCAATCCTCAGGAACCAACCCCGATTCTATTGAACTCTGGAAAATAATCACCAGCGCATCCACGATTTCCCGAGCCACCTCCTTCAGTACCCTGGGATGCAGGCCATCAGGTCCCGGAGACTTATCAACCTTCAGACCTAACAGTCTCTCCAACACCAAATCCTGGCAAATAGAAATTCCCTTAAGTTCAGGTCCTTCAGCCACTGTTACCTCAGGGAGATTGCTTGTGTCTTCCCCAGTGAACACAGATCTGAAGTACCCATTTAATTCCTCTGCCATTTCTTCGTTCCCAGTAATATATTCCCCTGCTTCTGTCTTCAAGGGCCCAATTTTTGTCCTAACCATTTTTTTGCCTTGGACATACCTAAAAAAGCTTTTACTATCCTCCTTTATATTCTTGGCCAGTTTACCTTCGTACCTCATTTTTTCTCTGCGTATTTCCTTCTTACTAATCCTCTGTTGTTCTTTAAAAGCTTCCCAGTCCTCCGTTTTCCCGCTTATCTTCGCTAAGTTATACTTTTTCTCTTTTAACCTTATATGTTTCTTTACTTCCCTTGTCAGCCACGGCCGCCCATGTCTCCTCCTGGGATCTTTCTTCCTTTTAGGAATGAACTGATCCTGCATCTTCTGCATTATACACAGAAATATCTGCCATTGTTCCTCCACGGTCTTCCCTGTTAAGGTATTAAACCATTGAACTTTGGCCAGTTGCTCCCTCATAGCTCCATATTTCCCTTTATTCAACTGAAATATTGTCACTTCAGATTGTACCCACTCCCTCTCAAATTGCAGATTGAAGCTTATTGTATTATGGTCACTACTTCCCAATGGCTCCTTCACTTCGAGGTCACTGACCAATTCTGGTTCGTTACACAATACCAGATCCAGAATCGCCTTATCCCTGGTCGGCTCCAGCACCAGCTGCACTAAAAATCCATCTCTGAGGCACTCCACAAAGTCTCTTTCTTGAGGCCCGATACCATCCTGATTCTCCCAGT
Organism: Chiloscyllium punctatum; assembly: GCF_047496795.1. NCBI lineage: Eukaryota > Metazoa > Chordata > Chondrichthyes > Orectolobiformes > Hemiscylliidae > Chiloscyllium > Chiloscyllium punctatum. The sequence goes on along the minus strand of NC_092741.1, from coordinate 92,203,012 downwards.
CTACCTGCATGTTAAAATCCCCCATAACAACTGTAGTAACATCTTTGCGACAAGCCAATTTCAGCTCCTGATTCAACTTACCTCCAACATCCAGACTACTGTTTGGGGGCCTGTAGATGACTCCCATGAGGCCCTAACATGGGTACGCGCCCGTGACAATCACTGGTATCAATGGGCCAACTATACGGCTGTAATGATGGCTAGACAGGACTGTTTTTTGTGTACGAAGGCAACCCCCTCATACTATGTTGTCCATATGCCTTATAACTCAACCACCTGTAATCAACGGCGTTTGTGACTCTCTAGCTGACCTCTTAACCCAGATGATCCATCAACTTGCCCGTTTTGGTGCCTCCTACTTCAGGTCTCTATGTTCTACGCTGGCAGCAACTCCAGCGATGGTGTGGCTTCCAGTAAGACTAATTACACGTTCCTGTGGCTGCTTTCAGGATACGGGAAGGGTTGCATTTTGAATATTTTAAACAAAATGGCTCCACACCAGTAGGCTATTTTAAGTTTCTTTGTGGGAATATGATTGAACTCGAAGTGGACACCAAATCTGGGGCTGTTTTAAATTCTCAATACATCCCACTGGCAGATACTTGGTGGCTGTGTGGTAAGAAAGGAGGTTTGCGCTCGATGTTGCCTGCCGACTGGAGTGGCAGCTGTGCCCGTGTAATGCTCCTAAACGAGGTAGTAATACCGACACACATGCAGCTTGATGCTACGTCACAGTCAGCTTTGCGCCGAACTAAGCAACGGTATGTCCCTGATTTGACGATTCGATTTGATCGCATAGGACAGCCAAGAGGTATTTCTGATGAGTTTAAGGCCTGCAATGAGATTGCCACGGGCTGGGAAGCTCTCATCCCAGTGATTGGGGTTATCAAGAATGCTGAATGGATGAATTACATTTATTACAACCAGCAGAGATTTATCAATTATACTGACGATGCCCTTGTAGCCTTGGGAAAATAATTGGATGTTACTACTAAAATGACATGGCAAAACAGATAGGCCTTAGATTGGATACTGGCAGAAAAAGGCAGGGTTTGTGTGATGTTTGGGGAGCATTGCTGTACCTTTATACCTAACAACACTAGCTCTGGGGGATGTTTTACTAAAGCAATGGAAAAACTAAATAATCTAAGACAGGAGCTAAAAGACAATGTGGGGTTTGGTCATCGGGCTTTTGATTGGTTGAATAATATATTAGGGTCTTGGGGAACATGGTTTGTCAAGATTAGTCTTATTGTAGGTGCGGTTTTGCCCGTAGTTGCCTTCGTCTTTTGTTGTGCCTTACCTTTTATTAAGTCCTTTTTAGTTCACGTCACGAAACAGCAACTTGTGGTCATTTCAGCTACCCCAGGAAGTGCTTACTCCTCGGCTGGAATCCCACCACTCTACTATCATGACCTAACAACCGCCACGGCGCAAGGAATATGTCCCCGCAGGGACGTCGATGATACTTCTGAAGAATGCGTGGGTCCAAGATTGTGAGGGATCTTGAGTCTTTTTTCCTGTTCTGGTTATTGGAGGGCAGGCTTTTGGCCCAAGGGACCCCAGGAATGGAGGAAGAACCCTTTAAGTCTCAGACTCCGCAAATTATTTAGTCCATGTTGGGACCTATATTGTTTGTATTGGGCACAAGAGAGGTTGAGCTTATTGTCTTCTTTCTCTGGGTGAGACCAGTAGGTCTCAAAGGGGGGGAATATGGAAAATAAAGAACATGAAAGCATGAGAAGGGTTAAAGCATGAAGACCACTGGGAATATGTATTCTGTGGAATGAAGGCAGGATGGGATAACCAAAGCAGAACATTCTTACACCAATTAGCTGAGTAAGGTTAAGGCTGAAAGGTCACTATGATGAGATGAGATAACACAAGTAATAAAGCAAGTTTCCCTGTTAAGTGTTATTATGACAGGATTGGGACAATAAATATTTGGGACTTTCAAGAAGCTATGAACCTGCACTCCAAGGTCTCTTTGTTCAGCAACACTCCCTAGGACTTTACCATTAAATGTATAAGTCCTGCTAAGATTTGCTTTCCCAAAATGCAGCACCTCGCTTCTAGCTGAATTAAACTCCAACCGTCACTTCTCAGCCCATTAGCCCATCTGGTCCAGATCCTGTTGTAATCTGAGGTAACCCTCTTCGCTGTCCACTAAACCTCCAATTTTGGTGTCATCTGCAAACTTACTAACTGTACCTCTTATGCTCGCATCCAAATCATTTATGTAAATGACAAAACGTAGAGGGCCCAGCATCGATCCTTGTGGCACTCCACTGGTCACAGGCCTCCAGTCTGAAAAACAACCCTCCACCACCACCCTCTGTCTTCTACCTTTTGAGCCAGTTCTGTATCCAAATGGCTGGATCTCCCTGTATTCCGTGAGATCTAACCTTGCTAATCAGTCTCCCATGGGGAACCTTGTTGAAATGTGGGAACTCACTGGAAAATTATTTAATGGGCTATTTGCCCCATTTCTTCTGGGCTCCCACTGATGTTCCACTGAAGTTGCAGCAAGAGATTGTGAGAAGCCCCGGCAATTGTTCTAGCTGGAATATTAATTCATAAAAACCATCCAAATCCTCCCAATATCCTTATTTCAGTTCTGTTTTTATGAATTGTAGCTCCAGCAGACATAGCGGGTTTGTGATGTCCTATTCTATATTGGGATAGGATTAAAGAAATTGAATATTATGATCATAAATATTAGATGTAAACCTTGATAGAGTGGTAATATCATATCTCTAAGACGGAAGGTCATGGGTTTAAGCAGCCTCTAAAATGATGGCACGGTGGCTCAGTAATTAGCACTGCTGCCTCACAGCACCAGGGACCTTGCTTTGATTCCATCCTTGGGCGACTGTGTGGATTTTGTACATTTTCCCCATGTCTGCATGGATTTCCTCCATTTGCTTTGGTTTCAATCCAAAGTTTAGATGAATTGGCCATGCTAAATTGCCCATAGTGTTCAGAGACGTGTAGGTTAGGTGCATTAGTCGGGTAAATGTAGGGTAGGGGAATGGGTCCGAGTGGATTACTCTTAAGAGGGTCAGTGTGGACGTGTTGGGCTGAAGGGCCTGTTTCCACACTGGAGGGATTCTAATTCTAAAAAAAATGCAGTATTATACTGTCAGAGCTTTGAAATGACATGTGATGTCTATCAAATCAAATGTCGAATTTTGGTTCCAGTTTCTTTGATTGTAACTGAAAGGGCAGCAGGAACACTAATACTGGCTACATACTTACTCTAAGCAAGAGAAACAGTTTACTTTAGGACTGCCTCACCTCCCGAACTTTGTATCTCACAGGACCTGACCGCGTTGACCTTGCCTCGTATCCATACCAGGCTATTTCTGTGATTCCGGCACCAAACTTCGTCCCTTGGAATGATCTGCCGGCATTGGCATTCTTGCTGCCATTTCAGGCCCACCCCATGTTCCGGGAAGGTCAGGTTCAACCTGATGCCGAGCCTTCTTCTCATCAGCTGCTCTGCTATAGCTGTCCCTGTGGGTGCGTGAGGGATGGTCCTAAAATCAAATGGCACTTGGCATGTTCAGACAGCTTCACACCATCCATCGTCCAACAGTCTGGCAGAAAGAGCAGTCCAAACGTTGAAGGCAGCTTTAAGGAAGAGCCAACAGCTTCACTCGATGCCAAACTCTCTCGGATCCTGTTCAAATACAGGAACACCCCTCATGCAACGACAGGAATAGCTCCAGTAGAATTGCTGATGGGGAGAAGACTCTACACCAAGTTAAATCTGATCTTCCCGGATCTGTTGGGGGGGGGGGGGTGAGGATGAAACGGCAGCAGGAACGCCAATACCAAACACATGCTTCCTCTAAGTGAGAGAGAAAGTTTACTATAGGGGACCAAGTTTGGTGCCAGAAACATGGGGAAGGGTGAAATAGCAGCAGGAATGTCAATGCTGGACACTTGCTGCCTCTAAGTAGTTTACTTAAGGGGACAAAGTTCGGTGCCAGAATCATGGAAATGGCCTTGTATGGCTACAAGACGAGGTTAGGTCTTGTGACATACAAAGTTATAGTCAGTGAGGCAGTCCTGAACAAACATGTGGATCACCTGAAAACTGCTACCTTGTAAATGGGCGGGTGCAAAAGATACCAGGCCCCTCAGAACAGCCAGAACGCCTATCGGAAACTATAGGTTCTTCCCCCTCTGCCCATCATCGAGGATCATCGAGGACACCTCATACCGTGAGATGAATGCAGCCATGATACCATTGCTGCCGGATGAAGAGGAAGAAACTCTACTGAGATGCTCCAGAGGCAATAAATGGGCCATGGTGCAGTACACCCCACCTGTGTCCAAGTCTGAGTCAGGGAAACCGCAGCTTGGGTGAAGCTTCTCCTGGGACGTTTATCAGAGAAAGATCAGGCCTACATCTCTAGACTTTGTAGAGGGTAGGGACATAGTGATTGGAACCAGGCCAATTTTAACTATGCAATCCTTGATTGGGGTTGTTGTCTGGTTCTTCTTTAAACAAGTTACAGACAACTCCAAGTAGAACGTTATGAATGAATTTACCAGATGACCCAGAATACTAAAGCAGTCAAATCAATACGAACACAAAGCAAAACCTTCCCACTTTATTAGGATCAAAATTACAATAACCGTTAATACTAAATAGACTATCCCTAATCCTATTTCACCCCTTAAGATTACAATACTTCCTTGTAAATTTACACAGTTGCTGTCTCTGTGGCTCTGCAATGCTGCTTTCTTCCTCTCTCTCTCTCTCTCTCTCTCGAGGTGGTCAGCTGGTCTCTACCTCTTCCCGTGCTGGCCTCCTCAGAAGGCATCAGATGGATCCAACAGAGCAGACTGCAGGTGAACTCTGTTTTTATACCTGTCAGATGGTTTTCTGGAACTTTCTATGAGTCTGGCCAATCACAAGTAGTCTGGACAAAGTGGAAAGGAGAAACTGTTCCCACTTGTAAATGGATTGAGGCCCAAAGAACACAGTTTTAATGCATTTTGGAAAAACAAACACAAAAGAGAGTTGGGAAAAGATTTTTCACATAGGGAGTGGCTAAGATCTGAAAAGTGCCTGGAAGTGTGGTGAAGGCAAGTTCAGTTGACACATTCAAGACCGCATTGGATGATTGATTGGGATTGTATTATAGATCCCATAATAGTCAGAGGGAAATTGAGAAACAAACCTGTAAGGAGAGCTCAGTTATCTGTAAGAATAATAGGGTGAATATGATCGGGGATTTTAACTTTCCAAACATAGACTGAGATTGCCATAATGTTAAGGGTTTAGATGGAGAGGAATTTGTTAAGTGTGTACAAGACAATTTTCTGATTCAGTATGTGGATGTACCTACTAGAGAAGGTGCAAAACTTGACCTCCTTTTGGGAAATAAGGCAGGGCAGGTGACTGAGGTGTCAGTGGGGGAGCACTTTGGGGCCAGCGACCATAATTCTATTAGTTTTAATATAGTGATGGAAAAGGATAGACCGGATCTAAAAGTTGAAGTTCTAAATTTGAGAAAGGCCAATTTTGACGGTATTAGGAAAGAACTTTTGAAAGCTGATTGGGGGCAGATGTTCACAGGTGAAGGGACAGCTGGAAAATGGGAAGCCTTCAGAAATGAGATAATGAATGTCCAGAGAAAGTATATTCCTGTCAGAGTTAAAGGGAAGGCTGGTAGATATAGGGAATGCTGGATGACTAAAGAAATGAGAGTTTGGTTAAGAAAAAGAAGGAAGCATATGTAAGGTATAGACAGGATAGATCGAGTGAATCCTTACAAGAGTATAAAGGCAGTAGAAGTATACTTAAGACGGAAATCAGGAGGGCACAATGGGGACATGAGATAGCTTTTGCAATTGGAATTAAGGAGAATCCAAATGGTTTTACAAATACATAAAGGACAAAAGGGTAACTAGGGAGAAAATAGGGCCCCTAAAAGATCAGCAAGGTGGCCTTTGTATGGAGCCGCAGAAAATGGGGGAGATACTAAATGAATATTTTGCATCTGTATTTACTGTGGAAAAGGATATGGAAGATATAGACTGTAGGGAAATAGATGGTGACATCTTGCAAAGTATCCATATTTCAGAGGAGGAAGGGCTAGATGTCTTGAAATGGGTAGAAGTGGATATATCCCCAGGACCTGATCAGGTGTACCCTAGAACTCTGGGGGAAGCTGGGGAAGTGGTTGCTGGGCCTCTTGCTGAGATATTTGTATCATCAGTAGTCACAGGTGAGGCGCCGGAAGATTGGAGTTTGGCAAACGTGGTGGCACTGTTTAAGTAAAGTGGTAAGGACAAGCCAGGGAATTTTAGACCAGTGAGCCTGACGTCGGTGGTGGGCAAGTTGTTGGAGGGAATCCTGAGGGACAGGATATACATGTATTTGGAAAGGCAAGGACTGATTAGGGATAGTCAACATGGCTTTGTGGATCGGAAATCATGTCTCACAAACTTGATTGAGTTTTTTGAAGAAGTAACAAAGAGAATTGATGAGGGCAGAGCAATAGATGTGATCTATATGGACTTAAGTAAGGCGCTCGACAAAGTTCCCCATGGGACACTGATTAGCAAGGTTAAATCTCATGGAATATAGGAAGAACTAGCCATTTGAATGCAGAACTAGCTCAAAGGTAGAAGACAGAGGGTGGTGGTGGAGGATTGTTTTTCAGACTGGAGGCCTGTGACCAGTGGAGTAGCACAAGGATCAGTGCTGGGCCCTCTACTTTTTGTCATTTACATAAATGATTTGGACGTGAGCATAAGAGGTACAGTTAGTAAGTTTGCAGATGACACCAAAATTGGAGGTGTAGTGGACAACCAAGAGGGTTAAAACAATGACTGCAGATGCTGGAAACCAGATTCTGGATTAGTGGTGCTGGAAAAGCACAGCAGTTCAGGCAGCATCCAAGTAGCTTCGAAATCGACGTTTTGGGCAAAAGCCCTTCATCAGGAATAAAGGCAGTGGGCCTGAAGCGTGGAGAGATAAGCTAGAGGAGGGTGGGGGTGGGGAGAGAGTAGCATAGAGTACAATGGGTGAGTGGGGGAGGGGATGAAGGTGATAGGTCAAGGAGGAGAGGGTGGAGTGGATAGGTGGAAAAGAAGATAGGCAGGTAGGACAAGTCCGGACAAGTTATGGGGACAGTTATTGAGCTGGAAGTTTAGAACTAGGGTGAGGTGGGGGAAGGGGAAATGAGGAAACTGTTGAAGTCCACATTGATGCCCTGGGGTTGAAGTGTTCCGAGGCGGAAGATGAGGCGTTCTTCCTCCAGGCGTCTGGTGGTGAGGGAGCGGCGGTGAAGGAGGCCCAGGATCTCCATGTCCTCGGCAGAGTGGGAGGGGGAGTTGAAATGTTGGGCCACGGGGTGTTGTGGTTGATTGGTGCGGGTGTCCCGGAGATGTTCCCTAAAGCGCTCTGCTAGGAGGCGCCCAGTCTCCCCAATGTAGAGGAGACCGCATCGGGAGCAACGGATACAATAAATGATATTAGTGGATGTGCAAGTAAAATTTTGATGGATGTGGAAGGCTCCTTTAGGGCCTTGGATAGAGGTGAGGGAGGAGGTGTGGGCACAGGTTTTACAGGTGGCAGGGGAAAGTGCCAGGATTGGAGGGTGGGTTGTTTGGGGGTGTGGACCTGACCAGGTAGTCGCGGAGGGAACGGTCTTTGCGGAAGGCGGAAAGGGGTGGGGAGGGAAATATATCCCTGGTAGTGGGGTCTGTTTGGAGGTGGTTTCACGACATGGTTGAAGAGCTTCAGGGCAGAAGGTTACCTCAGGTTACAACAGGATCTTGACCAGATGGGCCAATGGGCTGAGAAGTGGCAGATGGAGTTTAATTCAGATAAATGTGAGATACAGCATTTTGGGAAAGCAAATCTTAGCAGGACTTATACACTTAACGGTAAGGTCCTCGGGAGTGTTGCTGAACAAAGAGACCTTGGAGCGCAGGTTCATAGCTCCTTGAAAGTGGAGTCACAGGTAGATAGGATAGTGAAGAAGGCGTTCGGTATGCTTTCCTTCATTGGTCAGAGTATTGAGTACAGGAGTTGGGAGGTCATGTTTTGGCTGTACAAGACATTGGTTAGACCACTTTTGGAATATTGCGTGCAATTCTGGCCTCCTTCCTATCAGAAAGATATTGTGAAACTTGAAAGGATTCAGAAAAGATTGACAAGAATGTTGCCAGGGTCGGAGGATCTGAGCTACAGGGAGAGGCTGAACAGGCTGGGGCTGTTTTCCCTGGAGTGTCGGAGGCTGAAGGGTGACCTTATATAGGTTTACAAAATTATGAGGGGCATGGATAGGATAAATAGGCAAAGTCTTTTCCTTGGGGTCTGGGAGTCCAGAACTATAGGGCATAGGTTTAGGGTGAGAGGGGAAAGATATAAAAGAGACCTAATGGGCAACTTTTTCACACAGAGGGTGGTACATGTATGGAATGAGCTGCCAGAGGATGTGGTGGAGGCTGGTACAACTGCAACATTTAAGAGGCATTTGGATGGGTATATGAGTAGGAAGGGTTTGGAGGGATATGGGCCGGGTGCTGGCAGGTGGGACTAGATTGGGTTGGGATATCTGGTCGGCATGGACGGGTTGGACCGAAGGGCCTATTTCCATGCTGTACATCTTTATGACTCTAAGTCATCATAGGTCTAAAGAATCCCTGTAGTGCTTCAACCCCCACCGTTTATGTTAACAATTGAGGGTGTCTTTGAAACCATGGAATTTAATAGAAAAGTGTGGAGTTCATGTGGAGTTTGTTAACTTGTAAACAAATAAATGTAATTGCTGCCAACCAACAAACATGAAACTCAAATATGACTGTATAGTTTCAATTTGAGTCAATGGTCTTTGTTTTTTGTCAATAAACAACATGCAAACAACTGAATTTTTTTCAAAAGACAATTCTGTAATTATGATATTTATCCAAAGGGAAATTTTCAAACAATATCACATAAAAGCAATGTGGATAACAAAACAGTGATACTAATTGGAAACTTACTGTATTGTTGACTGTATATGCACTCCACAATGGCATTAGAATGTCATGGCTGTATCCACTTACATAGAAATGTTGATGCAGGAGACACCACTTACTATTGTTCTGCAAAACTCTTGGTCGTCCATATGGCAAGTGATGCTCATTAGCCCCTTTAACTATGAAATATAATATACAAAGTCAGCAACGTTTGTTTAATAGAAGTAACCTCTACTAGTTGCAATGCAGTCACTAGACCATTTGTTTTTTTTAACTGTAGTCTAGCAAGAAATGTCATGCAGTTTAAATAAATTTAATCACATTGATTAGAATATAAAATGTTGGCATATGGGCCATAAACACTAGCTTATAATTTGTTACTCGAACTGCATAAAATATTCAACAATTAAGTTCTTGATGAATATCTTTATGGGTATTTAAAGAACTTTAGAGAAAAAAAGAACATGCTGCACTGTAACAGCTAGCATTTATATTCATACTTAAAGTTTCAACTTGCAGAAGTGACTCTTTGATGTTTTAAATCAACCATTCATCATCAGGTGAGACAAATTGCCTTCAAGGTATAGTCACTTTAATTTCTTTTAAATCATAGAATCTCTACAGTGTGGAAACAGACCCTTTGGCCCAACGAGTCCAAACCGACCCTCCGAAGAGTAACCCACCCAGACCCATTCCTCTACCCTATATTTACCCCCGACTAATACACCTAACCTATGCATTCCTGAACACTACGGACAATTTAGCATGGCCAATTCACCTAACCTGCACATCTTTGGATTGTGTGAGGAAACCAGAGCACCCAGAGGAAACCCACGCAGACACAGGGAGAATGTGCAAACTCCACACAGGCAGTTGCCCAAGGCTGGAATCGAACTCAGGTCCCTGGTGCTGTGAGGCAGCAGTGCCAACCACTGAGCCATCGTGCTACCCCGGCAGGGATTACGTGGATTTTTTTTTCTCACTGGTGCTTGAGAATAAGTAATTGACTAGAAGGAAGATATGATGCAGAAGATCAATATCTATCATAGTGCTCACCCAACTTTTCTCTACCTACTGCATACAGATAATTATGTCCAAATCAAACCATATAAAAAGACAGTATTAGTAAGGAAACAAATCTGACAAAAATAGTCAAAATTACACACTTTGAGACCATCTCATTTAATTAGGAAATTAAACACGAGTAAAGAATCCATTCTGATCTTATTTGCTTTTTAACCAAAGAGTCAAGAACAAATTACTTACCCAAGAAACTATTCAGAAAAACAACGAAAGGCCAGAAATAGTGCATTCTTACATTAATACTTATGGCTTGTACGCACTCCCACAGTGGGACCAGGAACAGTTTGCTAACTGCAAGTCATTGTATTCACTCAAATTGATTACATAAGCTGGTAACATACTGGCATAGGGCCCTGTTAGTGTAACAGATTTGATTTGGTGCTGCATTTATGAAACTCTTCTCATGAAGCTACAAATGAGAATTGATGAAATCATTTCTAATGATTTCAACATACATCAATTGGTATGAAGTATGTGACATTTCTGTAGGTTTATGATCCAAATTAATGGAGAAGTCAAATCACAGAGTGAAACCTGACTTAGTCTTCATTGTTAGTCAGTCACTGGAAATACTCATGAGGCTGCCAACATACTTATAAATAAAATAACAAGCATATAACATGAAATAAAAGAAACAAATGTGATAAAAGACAATTTGCAAATAACTTATAAACAATGAAAACAAAATCTCAACCCTTTTTCCCAGCAATATACTTTATAGGTTGTCAACCTCAGTGAAGTACCACTCCCATCTTTACTCAATAATGTTTTGCTGAACTGATGAGCTAGGGTTTGTTTTTGTGACTTCCTGCACATTCACCAAATGCTATTCTCTGTGCCTCTCCTGAAGACGCACAGATAAACACTAACTTAGTGTGGGATGTCTTACTGCAATTGTACAGGGCCTTGGTGAAGCCACAGCTGGAATACTGTGTGCAGTTTTGGTCTTCTTATCTGAGGACGGATGTTCTGCCAATGGAGGGATAGCAAGGGTTTACCAGACTGATTCCTGGGTTGGCAGGAATGATTTATGAAGAGAAACTGGATCGGTTAGGACTATATTCACAGACGTTTAGAAGAAGGAACAGATCTTGTAGAAATCTATAAAATTGGAACGTCCAAAACTAGAAGGTTATAAATTTAAGGTGAGATGGGAAAGATTGGAAAGAGACGTTTTTCATGCAGACAGTGGTGCACATATGGAATGAACTACCAGAGGAAGTGATGGAGGCTGGAACCACTATAACATTTAAAAGGCATCTGGATGAATATGCGAACAGGAAGGGTTTCGAGGGATATGGGCCAAATGCTGACAAATGGGACTAGTTTAATTTAGGATATCTGGTCGACATGGACAGGTTGGACCAAAGGGTCTGTTTCTGTGCTGTACTTCTCAATGACTCAATGACTCTATGACTAGACAGGGTACATGCGGGAATGATGTTTCAATGACTGGGGAGTCCAGAACCAGAGGGTCACAGTCTAACGATATGGGATAGGTCATTTTGGACTGAGATAAGAAGAAATGTCTTCACCTAGGGCAGCAGTGAGTATGTGGAATGCACTACTACAGAAAGACATTAAGAGCAAAACAGTAAATGTTTTCCAGAAGGAGTAGAATATGCACTTAGGGCTAAAGGGATCAAAGGATATCAGGGAAAAGCAGGAATAGGGTATTGAGTTGGACAATCAGCCAGAGTCATATGAATATCAGACCAGCTCAAAGGGCCGAATGGCCTACTCCTGCTTCTATTTTCTCAGAGAGTTGGAAGGATTTTTCCAGTTACGTTTGACCACTGTCAGGCTGTGAAACAGCACCATCTGCTGGTATAAATCTTTTCTCCTAAACTGAAGAAGTTTCTGGCCTCTGACGTTTCCATCCATCTTTCTTTCTGGGTTATACCATCTCAACTTAGCGAACATTAACAATTATCTCACCAGTTAGCTTGTCAAGGAAACAAGGGGGAGAATGCAAGAATATTCTGGGGACGGGGGGCACAAGGAAGAGGAAATCTATCCCCGGCACACAGTCACAATCTCACGAGGTTTCACCAGGCCCTGGGTAAAATCCCCAAAGAGGAAGGGAAGGTGACATAAGCAACCAATAATTGGTCTCAGAGGAACCTTAATTTATCCATGGGTGAGCAGGTTGCCAATACCTTCTCCATTCTAGTAAAATACTCAACCAATGGGCAGGGGCAAGCAGATGGTAAATATGGTTTCATTGGTATGGCATACTGTTTTACACTGCCCGAATCACACTAGGAGGAAAATTAAAAATCAGCCCAGTGGCCTTGTAGTAGCAATTTTTGTTAACATCAGAGAACAGAGCTTGCAATAAATGGTGTATTACAATATTAGTTTCATTCTTTCTAATTATGGTCTGAGTTCAAAACCAGATTAAAACAAAATTTGGTTGAAAAGAAATTATTGATCAATTCAGGAAAGGGACATTGCAACTTATTGGGGACAATATTTCATCCGCACTAACACTCAACACTGGCACCCTCCAGGGGTGCATACTCAGCCCCCTACTGTACTCACTGTATACCTATGACTGCGTCGCCAAATACCAGACTAATGCCATTTACAAGTTCGCTGATGACACCACCATAGTCGGTAAAACCTCAGCTGGTGACGAAACAGACCATAGACGGGAGGTGGAAGACCTGGAAAAATGGTGCACTGAGAACAACCTGCTCTCAATGCCAGCAAAACCAAGGATCTCATTATTGACTTTTGGTGGGATGTTACTCATACCCCCCTACACATTAACAGCACAGAGGTGGAACGAATGGAGAGCGTCAAGTTCCTGGGAGTGGTCATCCACAATAAGCTTTCTTGGGATCTTCATGTGGAAGCACTGGTTACAAATGCCCAACATCTCTTTTTCCTCAGGCAGCTGAGGAAAGTTGGCATCACGGCAAATACCCTTGCCAATCTTTTTAGGTGTGCTATCGAGAGAATTCTTTCTGGATGTATCACTACCTGGTAGGGCAACTGTACCATTCAAGATTGGAGACGGTTACAGAGTGTGGTGAACCCGGTCTGAACAATCACAAAGGCCAATTTCCCATCTACAGAATCCATCTACCAGGCCCACAAAGAAAGACCGCCAGCATTCTCAAAGATCCATCCCACCTTGGCAATGTTTTTCTACAATCTCTACCACTGGGGAGAAGGTACAGAAGCCTGAACACACACACCAGCTGGTTTCATAACAGTTTCTACCCTACTGTTGTTAGAATACTGAATGGACTCACAAACTCTTAGCATTCACCTGTACCTGTGTTTTTGTTGCTGTTTACCTATTATTTACTTATTTATGCTATTTAACTACGTGATCTGCCTGAATTGCTCACAAGACAAAGTTTTTCATTGTGCCTTGGTACACGTGACAATAAATTCAATTCAATTCAACTTTAAGTTGTACCAATACAATATGCTTCCACATGTGTAATGACAACACCCAGCTATACCTCACTGCAGCCTCTTTGCTGTCTTTTCAAACTACTTTTCAGGTCACTTGGTCTGACGTCCAGTTCTGAATGTGCAGAAATTTCCTCTGACTAAATATTGTAAAGTCTGAAGGCATTATCTCCAATTCCCACCACAAACACCACTTCCTCTCTCTATAAACTGTCTACTACTGAAACAGATGTTTCATAATCTTGTTGTTATGTCTGACCCTTAGATGAATTTCTGACCATCATCTGCATCAAGGTGCTAACTTTTACCCCCATAACTTTAGACAACGATCCTTAGCTCTGCTCATCTGTTGCTTTGTTACCTGCAGATCTGAATATTGCAATGTTCTCTTTGCTGGCCTCAAACTCAAGATCATCCAATTATCAATGGCTGTATCCTTTATAATTCTTGTGAAATGCCTTGGCATATCTTACTGCATTAAAAGCACCACATAGTCAGGAATTGATGTCGCTCTTTTATGCAAAATCACAAAGTGTTGTTTGTCCATTATTCTCAATATTTGCAGAAGTATGTCCTGCATCATAAATAACGAGTGGGAGGTTGGGGCGATTACTATAATTAATTATAATTGAATTATTACAGGAGTTATTGGATAGACAGTAACCCAGCTGGATTTTTGAATAAGTGAATGTGCAATTGAAACTGCAAAACCAATTTGAACATGGAAGCATATGTTTACCTTCACTGTGGGGCAACACTTCTTCAGGAAGAATGTTGAACCCGACTGATTTTATTCTGCTGAAACCAACAGAATAATAGCAACCTGGCTTTTGCAAAGGACGAATAACCCGATCTGCTGGATACCACCCAGGCAATAAAGATGAAAATCCCAGTTTATAAGCCAGAATAGGCAACATTTGGTAACAATTATACAGTTACATTTTGTGTGGTAGTTTCCTACCTTCAGTTGAGGAGAGTTTTAATTCCTTGCATGCATCTGCAGGTAATGATTCCTAAAAAGTGGAAATATTTGTGTAAGACACCAATGTAACAGGTTCTGAAAGCAGTTAGTCAATCGTAAGATAACAATTGAGATTAAATATCATTATAATTACCACAGAACTGCATAAGCATTTTGTTTGTGGAATTACAGTTGATATAAAGTCTGTCGAAGAGCAAGATGTTGCTGAGGATTTTTCCTTGGAATGGGTAGGGTTGTAGACAGGTTTCTTTAAAAGGTGATTTAGACTTCCATGAGTCCCATTGTTGGGTGCAGGAATGATCTGCAACAAATCTAATGTAAGGGATAATTAAAACCTATACAAAAAACATACTGCTGGGTCTTTCATTGAAATATTAATCTGATTCTGTACTTCAACATGTGCTGATATTATAACATAGCAGTTTTCTTGCCCTCACCATCTGTAATTTTCTTCACTTAAGTTATGTGGTAAAAGACACATATGACTTATAATCATATATCGATGCAGACAATCATGAAATTAGACATGATATCAGCGTTCCTTTGTGTATTACAAAGAAATTACAACAAGTAAGGATAACTCAATGGCCAGTAATGCCAAAAAAAGGACATTTAATACAGCAAAGCTCATTGATTTGGAAGGTGATAATAAAAAATAGAAACAGATAAACAAATCTTTTTGCATATCGTTAATGCAATATAACACAAAATAAAATGAGCCATGTGTAGATTTTTTGGTCAGTTAAATTCACAATGGTTACATTATTTCATTTCTTTTATTCAAAAGGATCATTAATGGCTATTGTTTTTGGCTATTGTTGGAAATACAGCAGCAAACGAAAGGCCCACTGTCATTTTGGAGCATTCTCGCTCCCGGCCTTTCTTCAGCTTAAGATGGTGATTATCAGAACTTTATCAGCCCAGTGCTGTATTCGATAAGTCCTTACGGTTGGGTAGCTTGTTTCATTACTGTAGTTTTGAATAATGCAGAAATACCACAAAAATCCTACTCATAACATTTAACTGCAGCAGCAGACTAGCCAAAACCATGGATCTAATTGCTTCTAATTATATGGTTCCCATTACGAATAGTTAGGTAATTATGGGTGGTAATGGAGATGGATATTGAACTCTGTAAAATAGTAAATAAAGCAGATGTACATACAAACCCAGAGGTATAGGTCAATCCACTCTGAATTTGATAAGTGCAAAGAAAATTACAGCATAGGAACAGGCCCTTCGGCCCTCCAGGCCTGCACCGATCCAGTTTCTCTATCTAAACCTGTCGCCTATTTTCTACAGGTCTGTATCCCTCTGCTCCCTGCCCATTCATATCTCTATCTAAATACATGAAGACATATATGACTTATAACCATATATCAATGCAGACAATCATGAAATTAGACATGAAATCAAAGTTTCTTTGTGCATTACAAAGAAATTACAACAAGGAAGGATAATTGAATGGCCAATAATGTCTAGATACATTTTAAAGGTGCCATTTTGGGCGGCACGGTGGCACAGTGGTTAGCACTGCTGCCCCACAGCGCCAGAGACCCAGGTTCAATTCCTGCCTCAGGCGACTCTCTGTGTGGAGTTTGCACATTCTCCCCGTGTCTGCATGGGTTTCCTCCAGGTGCTCCGGTTTCCACCCACATTCCAAAGATGTGCAGGTCAGGTGAATTGGCCATGCTAAATTGCCTGTACTGTTAGGTAAGGGGTAAATGTAGGGGTATGGGTGGGTTGCGCTTCGGCGGGGCAGTGTGGACTTGTTGGGCTGAAGGGCCTGTTTCCACACTGTAAGTAATCTAATCAAATTATGCCCACCTCTACCTCCTCCACTGGCAACTCTTTCCGGGCACCCACAACCCTTTGCGTAAAGGACTTTCCATGCATATCTCCCTTAAACTTTTGCCCTCTCAACTTGAACTTGTGACCCCTAGTAATTGAGACCACCCTGGGAAAAAGCTTCTTGCTATCAATCCTGCTTACACCTCTCATGATTTTGTAGACCTCAATCAGGTCCCCCCTCAACCTCCCTCTTCCTAATGAAAATAATCCTAATCTACTCAACATCTCTTCATAGCTAGCGCCCTCCATACCAGGCAATATCCTGGTGAACCCCTTCTGCACTCTCTCCAAAGCATCCACATCCTTTTGGTAATGTGACAACCAGAACTGTATGCAGTATTCCAAATGTAGTCAAACCAAAGTCTTATATACCTGTAACATGACCTGTCAACTTTGGCTTAAGGGGCTGAATTCCATGTTCTAACTCCTAGTTCTTGTGTTCTTATCCAAATCCACTTTAATTTCAATTCTTTGAACCAAAAATGAAAAAACTGTAACATAACCTGCTAACTCTTGTACACAATACCCTGTCCGATGAAGGAAAGCATGCCATATGCCTCCTTGACCACTCTATCAACCAGAGTTGCCACCTTCAGGGTACAATGGACCTGAACACTCAGATCTCCCACTGTACATCAATTTTCCCCAGGGCTGTTCCATTTACCATACAGTTCGCTCTTGAATTGGATCTTCCAAAATGCATCACCTCGCATTTGCCTGGATTGAACTTCATCTGCCATTGTTCTACCCAATTCTCCAATCTATCTATATTCTGCTGCACTCTCTGACAGTCCCCTTCACTATCTGCTACTCCACCAATCTCAGTATCATCTGCAAACATGCTAATCAGACCACCTATACCTTCCTCCAGATCATTTATGCATATGACAAACAACAGTGGTCCCAACACATATCCCTATGGAACACCACTGGTCACGGTTCTCCATTTTGAGAAACTCCCTTCCACTACTACTCAGCCTCCTGCTACCCAGCTTGTTCTCTATCCATCGAGCTAGTACACCCTGAACCCCATGTGACTTCACTTTCTCCATCAGCCTACCATGGGAAACTATATCAAATGCCTTACTGAACTCCATGTATATGACATCTCTAGCCCTTCCTTCATCAATCAACTTTGTCATTTCCTCAAAGTATTCCATTAAGTTGGTAAGACACAACCTTCCTTGCACAAGACCATGTTGCCTATGACTGATAAGCCCATTCTCTACCAAATATAAATAGATCCTATCCCTCAGTACCTTCTCCAGCAGCTTTCCTACCATTGACATCAGGCTCACTGGTCTATAATTACCTGGATTATCTATCTTAAACAAGGGGACAACATTAGCAATTCTCCAGTCCTCCACAACTCACCTGTGTTCAAGGATGCTGCAAAGATCATGGCTGATTTGACTGCAGCCTCACTTCCACTTTCCTGCCTATTACTAATATCCTATGATTCTAACGTTGGTCAAAAAATTATCTAACCCACATTAAACACATTCAATGATCCTGCTCCACCAATCTCTGAGGAAGAGAGCTCCACAGACTCAGAACCCATACAGAAAAATAAAATCACCTCATTACTGTCTTTACACTCTTTACTTGTAAACTGCAACCTCAAGTTTTAGTCTCTCCCAGAAGGCGAAACAGCCTTTCAGAATCCATGCTGTCAAGTCCCCTTCATAATTGAGTAAATATCACCATAAAAATCTCCACATTCTTACCGCACATCAGATTATAGACTTCAATGTTTAAAAAGGGTTGAACTTCAGTTTTGGTTTTAAATGCAGGCCCATGGGCTAAAAAGATGGCCTGTTAGTGAAAGAAAATGAAAATACAATTACTGTTTAAAGCAATAAACTATATTCCAAAACCTGCAACAATATTCAAACTATGTCCTTAGTATGCAAGCGTAATGCAAGATACAGGATGACTCCGATCCTAAAAATCGCACCTTACCTGCATATTCTTGAATTGATTATCAGAACCATGAAATCCCCCTGTACAATATTTCATCGGTGGTTTGCTGAAAAAAAGTATGCAAACAATTGCCAGGTTAGCTTGAATTACAAAACCATGTATGTGAAACTATTGATTTATTTTAGAGGAGGCAAAGAAGCCTAAATTTGTTCACGAAAATGAACATCGAATCCTCCAAAAGACAACACAAAGTGAAGGTGGAGCATAGTGAATTGGATGAAATGCAATGAAGTAATATACTGTGTGCATATTCATCAACGTTCCTGTGGAAAGAAAGCTACTTGGGCTCTCCTGCTTTCATAAAACTACAAGGCTCTATCTATAACAAAGGCACATTTGCGTGGTGGTAAACACTATAAAGGCTAGGTCGATGTGCACTGATGGTTAGAAGCACGAGAGGTGACCTTATTAAAACATACAGGTTTCTGAGGAAGTTTACTGGACAGAAGCTGCTTTCGCTGTTTATCCCCATCAGGAACCCTAGAATTAGGAGGCATAGTCCCAAGGTAAGTGGTTTCCCATTTAGTTTTGGAATTCTCTTCAAAAAAGAGAATTGGGTTAATGAAAACAGATTTCTGACTTGCAATCAAGTCAGATTTTAAGAGCCTTGGAGCAAAGTGGAGTTAAAATTACAGTGTTTAGTCAGGATCTCCATCATTGGAAAATTAGACTAAACAGTTCAAAATACCCATTCCTCTCCTATTTCTTTTGAACCTACAATCCTAATATGGCCAAAACCACTGCATGCCTTTGTTATGTAAGATTTCATGAGTCTGCAGTGTTAAAGAAACACATGGTTGAATACTTATTCATGACTTATGTTTGTCAATATTGAGATTAAATTCATTTCACATATTACTGCCATATTGATACAATGTTGCTAGTGAAGGTTTTTGCATATGTTCCACACTTATGGAATTTTTTTTTCACCATTTGTTTAACATCTTTTGGATAGTGTCCCTCAAAATGTATTTATATACTGATTCGAAGGCTGAACATCTGTAAGACTGGCAGAAGTAACTGCCACGTCAGTATCATGGACTACATTGTCGACAAAGTGGGATTTGAACATAGATCAAATGAGCAAACTTTCTTTTTTGACCATGCCCTCCAGGTCTCATATCCCACACTTCTTTCATTCATTTCTTGCAACTGCTTTTCTCTATCAAGCCTGCCTCATCAACATAGATGATGGCATTTTTCTGAAATTTCTCCTTCGGGAAGAACTTTACCAATGAATATCACTACTGGCTTCAATTTTCTACCATCTGCCATGATTAAACCACTACAAAACAAATGGCCAATCATTTTCACAAAATGTTTTCATTTCCCCCACCAGCCACAGTGACAGTCTTACAGGTATGTTGAATTTCTTTAGTATTTTATCTATATTTCCGATCTAGACCAGCTGATCTGTATTCAACTCTTGATGTCAGATGACAAAATGGTGGAGTTATATGATCTTGCTGCTCAAATTCCTGAAGAAGGGCTTATGCCCGAAACGTCGATTCTCCTCCTCCTTGGATGCTGCCTGACCTGCTGAACTTTTCCAGCAACACATTTTTCAGCTTGTCGTTTAAATGACAGGTGCTGTGAAATTTTAATTTTCGGACAAAATGCACCTTTCCATGAACCTTGTGCACCATCCCATATTAGCTCAGAATCCTGAAATACCACCTTTCCTCACTTCTCAAAGGGTGTGGAGGCGGATGGTTCATTGGTTGAGAATATGCCCATTTTGCCATTTCTCATTAAGCCACTCTGAGACTTCTTTCTCAAGTTTAAATTGACTTGAAGGCTTGTTATTCCTTCACTTAGGCATCACGATAGATCACTTGGCAGAGTCTTGTTGATTTGTCGGAATATTGCCTTTAGAATTGGCAAATAGAATATCTAAATGTCTCACACATGCCTTTCAATGAGTTCTGGCAATCACCAGTAATTACACCCCACTTGGCTAATGAAAATCTAGGTTTCCACAATGTAGGTCAAAGAAAAATTGGCTGTAAAAGAAAAATTGGGTCTGGTTCAGAAAAGATTTACCAGGATGTTCCCGGGACTGGAGGGTTGAAGTTATAAAGACAGGCTGAATAGGCTGGGGGTTTTTTCACTGGAGCATAGGAGGTAGAGGGGTGATGCTATAGAGGTTTATAAAATCATAGAAGGGCACAGATAAGGTGAATAGCAAAGGTCTTTTCTTTAAAATGAGGAGTTCAAAACTAGGGGGAATATTTTTAAGGTGAGAGCAGAAAGATTTAAAGAGAGACCTGAGCAGCAACTTTTTCAGACAGGGTGCAGTTCATATCTGGAAGGAACTACCAGATGAAGAGGTAGGTGCAGGTACAGTTATAACATAAAAAACATTTGGACAAGTCCATGATTAGGACAAGTTTATAGGGATACAGGTGAAACACAGTCAAGTGGGACTAGTTTAGTTTGGGGAAACTTGGTCGGCATTGACGAATAGGACTGAAGGGTCTGTTTCCATGCTATATGACTCTGTAAAGGTCATGGGCTTGACTTTGACATATATGGTATTCATTGCTGTGACATTACTGACAAAGAGAAATAGGAGGGCCTCCTTTATTAAAAGCAAATGGAACACCTGTTTTCCCAGGAGATATTAGATTAACTGAGACAGGTAGGAAAATTTACCAAACCAATTAGCAATTGCAAAATGTAGCCCTCATTCAATGATTCCCATAAAAAGTCACGTAAAACCCATACAAACCCCATACAGAAAGATGAGAGAGGTGTTACTATGATGCCTGCTTATAATTAGGTTGTTTGCAGCAATCATGCTTGAAGCTGAAATCATTACTTTGTGATTGATTTTATGCCTATTAGAATGCACCATCTACAAAGAATTACCCATCTGCAAATAATTTAACAATTAAAACTATGTTCAGGCAGCATCTGAGGAGCAGGAGAACTGACGTTTCCTACATAAGCCCTTCATCAAGAATGAGGCTTGGGGCCGGGGGGCTGAGAGATAAATGGGGGGGGGGGGGGGGAGGGCTGGAGTGGGGGCGGGCGGGTAAGGTAGCTGAGAATGTAATAGGTAGATGAAGGTGAAGGTGGGGGAGAAGGCGATGGGTTGGAGAGGAGAGTGGAGCGGATAGATGGGAAAGGCGATGGACAGGTAAAGAGGGTGGTGCCAAGTTGGAGGCTTGGGACTGGGATGATGTGGGGGACGGGAAATGAGGACACTGGTAAAATCCACATTAATCCCGTGTGGTTACAGGGTCCCAAAACCGAAGATGAGGTGCTCTTCTTCCAGGTGTCGGTGGTAAGGGTTTGGTGATGAAAGAGGCCCAACACCTGCATGTCCTTGGCAGAGAGGGAGGGGGAATAGAAGTGTTCAGCCATGCCGCAGTGGGGGTGGTTGGTGCATGTGTCCCAGAGATGTTCTCTGAAATGATTCGCAAGTTGGTGTCCTGTCTCCCCGATATAGAAGAGACCACATCGGGTGCAACAGACACAGTAGATGACATTGGTGGAGATACAGGTAAATCACTGTAAGATTTGGAAGGATCCTTTGGGGCCTTGTACAGAGGTGGGGGGGTGGGAGGTGTGTGCACAGGTTCTGCTGAGGAAAGAGATGCGAATGTGGTAGCGAGTCTGCTTCAGGACGTGGCTGAAGACCTTCAGGGCAAAGGAGATGTCCTAGGGGGTGCAGTGAGAGAGGGCCTCACTGAGATCCTTATACAGAGAGGAGGAGAACTTCAATGTAGGCATCCTTGGAAGAGGTTTCGAGGTAAGGTTGAAATCAACTAGGAGGAAGTGAGGCCTGCAGATGCGGGAGATCTGTATCCGTTGCACCCGATGTGGTCACCTCTACATTGGGGAGACAGGACACCAACTTGCGGATCGTTTCAGAGAACATCTCTGGGACACATGCATCAACCAACCCCCCACTGCCCCATGGCTGAAGACTTCTACTCCCCCTCCCTCTCTGCCAAGGACATGCAGGTCCTGGGCCTCCTCCATCACTAAACCCTTACTACCTGATGCTTGGAGAAAGAATACCTCATCTTCTGCCTTGGGACCCTGCAACCAAACAGGATTAATGTGGATTTCACCAGTTTCCTCATTTGCCCTCCCCCTACATTATCCCAGTCCCAAGCCTCCAACTCGGCACCACCTTCTTTACCTGTCCATCCCCTTTCCCATCTATCCGCTCCACCCTCCTCTCCGACCTATCACTTTCTCCCCCACCTTCATCTACCTATCACATTCTCAGTTACCTTCTCCTCAACCCCACCCCCCCTCTCCCATGTATCTCTCAGCCCTCCGGCCCACAAGCCTCATTCCTGATGAAGGGCTTATGCCTGAAATACTGATACTCCTGCTCCTCGGATGCTGCCTAATCGGTTGTGTCTCTTCAGCTCCGCACTCTCAACTCTGATCTCCAGCATCTGCAGTCCTCACTTTCTCCAAGTAAAACTAAGTTACAAAGTTAAAGCAAGGAGGTTGGATATAGTCTGTCAGGCAGAATTTGTGGAAACAACAGCAACAATCAGCATTGTATATAGAATCCTTTTCCCAGTTCTACATTAGAGTTGGATGACTGTTTGTAGGTTTTCAATAGGCATTGCATGACATGCTGTGTTTCCAGTGGTTTCTATTTATCTTAGATTCTCAATACCTGTAGCATTGGGCTTTTGCTTAAATTGACAGAGAAGCAAAGAATACAGGAGCAGGAGTAAGCCTTTTGGACCTTGAAGGCCAACCTGTTATTCAGTATGATCACAGCTAATCATCCAATTCAGTATTCTGCTCCTACCTTCTCCCCATATTGTTCAATCACTTACTCCTAAAGAACCATATCTACATCTTAAAAGACTTCAGTGATTCGATTTCAACTGTGGTAGAGAATTCCACAGGCTCACCACTTACAGGCTGGCCTGCCATTGTGGATCCAAATACAAATGAACGTCTTCAATTCTTTTACTGTTGGCATAATGGAAGCGCTTTGGCAAGAATTGCTTCAGATAGGGCGTAAAGTGTTGATTTGGTGACCTGCACTAATGAAACATCAAAAAAAAACTGTCAACTGTCTGCATTACATTTCAGAATTACTACATTAGAATTTAGAAGATTTCCCATCTCAAAAGATTCACAAGGCAAACAGTGCACATGGTTATATTCATTTTCATTAGTTTGTTTTCCCTGGAGCGGGTCACGAGCCTGAAGGTGACAGGAATAGATTGGAAAGCATGACTGACCAGGAGAGTATTTTGTTCACTCGTGGAATGTGGGTGTTGGTGACTGGGTCAATGTTTATGCCTGTCCCCAGTTGCCCTTGAGAACGTGGCAGTGAGCTACCTACAGTGAGCAGTCCATGTCCTATAGGTAGACACACAATGCCATTAGTGAGGCACTTCCAGGAATTTGACCCAGCTACAGTGAAGGAACAACAATATATTTCCAAGTGCGGATGGTGAGTGACTTGGAGAGGAACTTGAAAGTTGTGGTGCTTCCCTTGTCTTTCTAGATGGTAGTGATCATGGGCTTAGGAATTGTCTTTGAGAAATCTACGATTGTTTCAGGCCGTACATCTTAAGTGCATGATTATAGATGTGGTGCTAATCAGATGGGCTGCTTTGTCCTGGATGGAGTCAAGCTTCTTATCTGTTATTGGAGCTGCACTTATCCAGAGAAGTGGCGTGTATTCCATCATACTCCTGACTTGTGCCTTGTAGATAGTGGACAGGCTGTGGGGAATCAGTAGGTAAATTATTTGCTGCAGTATTCCTACCTTTTGACCTGCTCTTTTAGCTACTGCTTTCATAGGCCAAGTCTAGTTGGCTTTCTGGTCAATGGAAACCCCAGGATATTGACAGTGAGGGATTCAGTGAAGGTAATACCAAAGACTGTCAAGGCAAAGTGGTTAGATTTTTAATGGTCTGACATTAGTATGGCACAAAAGTTCTTTCTCACTTGTCAGCTCAAGCCTGGATATTGACCAGATCTTGCAGGACTTGGACACACACTGCTTCAATATCTGAGGAGCTGCAAATGGTGCTGAACATTGTGCAATCGTTGGTGATCATCACCACTTTTAAGTTTATGATGGGGGAAAAGTCATTGATGAAGCAGGTGAAGATAGGTGTGCCAAGGATAATGCCCTGAGGAACTCTTGCAGAAATGAACTGGTGCTGAGATGAATGAACTCCAACAACAACAATAACCATCTAACCGGGTATGACTCCAACCAATGGACATTTCCTCCCCTTCCAATTCTCATTGATTCCAGTTTTGCTTGAGTTCCTTTACACCATATACAGTCAAATGCAGCCTTTATCTCAAGAGCAATCACTCTCAGCACATCTCTGGAAATCAGCTCTATTGTCCATGTTTGAACTGTAAAGTTGTGAGCTGACGACTCGTACCAACTACCATAAGACTGGAAGGGTTTGAAGGTTGATAAATTATCCCACTTGGCCAACTTTCACAATCAAGTTCTGGTGTAGGACTCCAACAGGGAGCTTCTGGCACAGAAGCAAGGGTACTCCTACTATATCACAAGAACTTAGCTTCCACTTTATATGACTCAATCATAATCACAATTATTCAAGGAATATAGGAAACCCATCGCTTTTATGAGAAAGTTGTGAAATTTACTTACAGTAAGGTTTTTTACAAGACCTTCTGAATCAACTGCAAAATAAAACATGGAATTAGCCACAACACAAAAGATTGGTTAGAAAGAAACACATCCTGCTGCTGATACACACCTCACAGCTATCATTCAAAAGGACAAGCTGAAGTCAGTCCTATCAATGTCATTCAATGAATATACTTGGCCAGGAGGAGGCGGCTTCCTTTATTTTTCTACCCTATCCCCCAGGCGACTAAGCTGTCCAGCACTACTGAAATGTCTCAGCCAATTTAAGTCTTTGGGTGGTCAATTAAATGGCCACTTAAGGACCTCATCCCCCTTGTGTTGGAATTCCAGGGGTAGCCATGTGGGAACATCACATTGTGGGTAATCTGCCCATGGCTGGTGGGAAGATCTGGGTAGTGTAGAATCCTGTTCAGGCATCCTTTGATCAAATGTTACCCTCAACCAACCGAGGCAAGAACCAGGCCCCACAAGCAGAGCCCTCCTCACCCTTCAAAGTAATCTCCCCTCAATACCCCTTCATAGGCTTTCCCCGACTGGCCCTGATCTCAAGGCAAACGCTGCCAAATGGAACTGGGTCAGATTGCAATGCTTTGTCAACGTGGCTGAGCTGGACCGAAGGATCTGCTTCCGTGCTGTGTGACTCTATGATTCCAGTGTTGTTCGTCTGTCCCCTGGACCCCCTGCACTGGGCACAGCTCCTAGAGGCTGAGGCAGGCCATTTCACCTGGAGGCTCAAAGAACCCTGCTGGCAGGTGGGTGCCTGATCTGCCTTCAATTGCTTTTGGGCTCCTAGGAATGGCCCCTACCACTTAGCCACCAGCCAGCTCTCCAGTTGCTGGCAATGAACATTAAATTCAGCCCCCAGATTTTCAGTGAACCTCACATTCCACCCTCAAATCCATACCAGAGTCCCTCCCCCCACAAAACGCAGATTCACACTCCACTGTCACGGTGGATCGAAGAGCACCCCATCATGGACTATCAACTTGCACACCACCCGTTTCAGTTCAGTATGAATTCACTCCTTATAGCCAGGCATACTGAATGACTGCTATCCCCAGCTTCACTTGAGGCATATCTCAGCTTTAAAACTGGTAAGGAATAAGCATCAAATACACATGCTGAAATAAATAAATGATGGAAATGAGCACTGCAGCTCATCTGCACGGAATAGTAAACAGCACTGTGGATGTCAAGCTTTAAAGCAACAGTATAATTCGCTGATCATTAATAAAGTGAAATATGAATTACCCACTCATTATGAACCCATATCATAATAGCTGAAGGCAGAAAAGGTTGTGGGCCCTGAAAATATCCCAGCTGTAGAATAAGCCACAGCTTTCCAGATCAGTTACAATGTTGGCATCTAACAGACCGGGTAAAAAGTTTGAGAGAAGATTTGTAGCTCTGATGCTCGTTGTTGTGGTTCTATTCGCCGAGCTGGGAATTTGTGTTGCAGACGTTTCGTCCCCTGTCTAGGTGACATCCTCAGTGCTTGGGAGCCTCCTGTGAAGCGCTTCTGTGATCTTTCCTCCGGCATTTATAGTGGTTTGTCTCTGCCGCTTCCGGATGTCAGTTCCAGCTGTCCGCTGCAGTGGCCGGTATATTGGGTCCAGGTCGATGTGTTTGTTGATAGAATCTGTGGATGAGTGCCATGCCTCTAGGAATTCCCTGGCTGTTCTCTGTTTGGCTTGTCCTATAATAGTAGTGTTGTCCCAGTCGAACTCATGTTGCCTGTCATCTGCGTGTGTGGCTACTAAGGATAGCTGGTCGTGTTATTTCATGGCTAGTTGGTGTTCATGGATGTAGATTGTTAGCTGTCTTCCTGTTTGTCCTTTGTGGTGTTTTGTGCAGTCCTTGCATGGGATTTTGTACACTACGCTGGTTTTGCTCATGCTGGGTATCGGGTCCTTTGTCCTAGTGAGATGTTGTCTGAGAGTGGCTGTTGGTTTGTGTGCTGTTATGAGTCCTAGTGGTCGTAGTAGTCTGGCTGTCAGTTCGGAAATGCTCATGATGTATGGTAGTGTGGCTAGTCCTTTGGGTTGTGGCATATCCTCATTCCGTTGTCTTTCCCTTAGGCATCTGTTGATGAAATTGCAGGGGTATCCATTTTTGGCGAATACATTGTAGAGGTGTTTTTCTTCCGCTTTTTTTGCAGTTCTGGTGTGCTGCAGTGTGTTGTGGCCCTTTTCAACAATGTCTTGATGCAACTTCTTCTGTTTGTGTTGGGGTGGTTGCTTTCATAGGTCAGGACTTGGTCTGTGTGTGTGGCTTTCCTGTTACCTTTGTGGTGAATTCTCCATTCAGTGTTCTCTGTACCATCACGTCTAGGAATGGGAGTTGGTTGTCCTTTTCTTCCTCTCTAGTGAATCGGATTCCTGTGAGTGTGGCCTTGATGATCTGGTGTGTGTTCTCTATTTCTGTGTTTTTAATGATTACAAAGGTATCATCCACATATCTGACCCAGAGTTTGGGTTGAATTTGCGGTAAGACTGTTTGTTCTAATCTTTGCATTACCGCTTCTGCGATGAGTCCAGAGATGGGTGAGCCCATGGGTGTGCCGTTGATTTGTTCATATATTTGGTTGTTGAATGTGAAGTGTGTTGTGAGGCACAGATTCTTTCAACAAACACATCGATCTGGACCCAATATACCTGCCACTGCAGTGGACAGCTGGAACTGACAACCGGAAGTGGCAGAGACAAACCACTACAAATGCCGGAGGAAACATCACAGAAGCGCTTCACAGGAGGCTCCCAAGCACTGAGGATGTCACCTTGACAGGGGATGAAACGTCTGCAACACAAATTCCCAGCTCGGCGAACAGAACCACAAGACCGGGTAAAAATTTGCTTAAATATGCCTGATCACAGAAAGCAGGTCAAACCCAATCCAATCACCACACAGACTACTCTCAAACATCAACAAGTGATGAAAGGTGTCAGCAACAAATTCTATCAAGCAGCACTTATATTGTAACCACTTGCTTCCTGATGCTCAGACAGTGGTCTGCAAGGAATCTGAAGCTCATGACCTCCTGACCTTGGCCTTTGTCCAAACATGAAGAATTCAAGCATATGATACCCCTTACATCAAGCAGATTTGACTGATCTGAGTTTTTTTGAGGAAATAACCCAAATGATTGATGAGGGTAGTACAACTGATGTAAACTACACAGAGGTAAGAACGACGTAAGGTAGACTGGTTAATAAAAAAAAGGAATCCAGGGCTGGATACAAAGTCAGTTTAGTAGCAGGAAATGTGATGATGTTGCTGTGCTTGGCATTTTTTATCCAGACAGGTCATAAAAACAGCGATTCCAAAAGGTCTAGGTTTGAAGGGTTATAGGGTCAATTTGATTATAGCTAACAGATACTACCTCAGGAAAAAGGCTTTCAAGTTTTCAAAAAAACACTTATACAATGAAAGGGTAGTGGCCAGTTCTCCCAGCTCAACTTTTCTCTGGGTTGGTTGCCTGGCTGTTCACCGAAAGCAGTCAGGCAGTGTGAAGTTGCTGGACCCAAAGAAGCAGGTCCATACTGATCCTCCCCCCTCTCTCTCTGGCATCTCTCTCCCGTAAGAACCTGCGTTTGATTTTTCCTTTTTTGCCAAGGGGTGTTTATGGGGATTGTTGCAGGAATTTGGACTGCATCATTAAGTTGGGTTCATTTGTTGGGTTTTCAGATAGGTTAAGTTATTCCATGTTCTCATTTGTTTGTGTTTCACTTGGTAAACTTGTAAATAAAATCTGTTTTGCTTAAAACTAAGTGGTCTGACCAACTTCATCACTTCTGGAATATCCGTGTTACACCTGATTAAAACAACTAGCAAACTAGTTACTTTCTTGAAATGATTTCAGAGGATTCACCTGGTCTGTAACAGAATCAAAGCATAATTACCAATGGATGTTTTTGTGACTCAAAGGCTATTTCCAATAGAATTCCACAAAGCTCAGTGCTCGGTCCTCTGACTTTTGTGATATACATTAATAATTTGGACTTGTGCAATATCGAGAATTTTTAAGTGACATAAAAATTGATTGTGTGGAAAACAGCGAGGAGGGCAAAAGAACCAGTGTAGGCTGGTCTGTCAAGTCTGGTCCATCATTGTGAAATCAGACTATATCTGATCTTTAGCTTAATTACCTTCAACCATCTTTGCTCCTTAAAACTGAATATTGTGATGAAACTGAGATATTCACAAATGTATTCTAATATCATTTACTGCATGTTTAGGCTCTTTGAATTCTAAGTTAGATATCTGTGCTTGTCAGTGTGTTTGGAGTTAGCAATTAGCCTTTTAAAAACGGCAGCAAGCATAATTTCAAAAAGTGGAAGCCATCTGGAGTTCCGAGGCGACTACCCAAAGGACTTAGGATGAGACCTTCTCTGTGTTGGGAAGTCATTTGAGAGAGAAGCATATATTGAGCACTGACATACTGAAAAGACTTTTGATGGAGTAACATGTGCTAAGCAGCTTTCCTAAGAAATGGAGTTAAAGTAAAGAAAGCTTAGATTAAGAAGTTATTATTAATCCCAAACTGGAGTTCTGAGATACAGTCAGTGGAAGTGAAGTTTTCGATTATTTTTAAAAAGAAGAAACCAAATTGAAGCTACATAAGGAATAATGTTGTACTTGAAAGAAGCTAAGACAGGAGGAAGCAGAGGATGATAATGGTAATGATTATGAAATATACTAATAGTAATAAAGAAAGAGTTATCAACAGTTCCAGATGAATTAAAGTTTCAATTACTTCAAGCCTAAAGTATTAAAAAATAAAAGAATCTCTCTCATCATTGGACATGTGCAGGACTGGGTCCTGCTAGAGGTATAGTTAGATCATCTTAGAATTGTAACAATGTCTATATGCTGTGCCAGGATGCACTTATTCTAATATAAAACTAGTCTTCTGTTCAATCTATATTGATTGTTTGGGTTTTTTTCTACTGTGTTTAAACATCTTTGAATCAGAGCTATGAGGAAATAGAGACTTTCTTTGGTTAAGCTTCATTTCTATCGTTCATAAATTTTTGATTTATTGTTAAAAGAAAGGTGGTTATGTTTTAGTAAAAGATCAATTTGGTTGCAAAAAAAAATCCATCTAGCCAGAATTCTGTCAGGAATCTGACTTGTCTGGTACTAACATCAACTGAGCTTACCTCATAATAACTGGGGCCACTAGATCATAATAATATCCTAACTTAATAATGCTAATTTCAATATTGAAATCGCAAACATCTCACGAGGCATTCATAGCTTCTGGGAGAGAGCCTTTTGTCACATGCAATGTTCCTAATTTTCCTCTCAAAATGCTTAGCTTGAATTTAAAAATCCCTGTTCTCAACGCCCTCAGAGCGGATAACTGCTTGGATTCTATTCCATCAACTCGTTTTGACATTTTAAGTAGCTCATTCGCATCATCCCACAATGTCCTACACAATAAAGCACTATAAAGTTCCACATTTATGCAAACTGCCCTCACAGTTTGAACATATGAGGAGTTACCTTGAGAAGGTTCTGACAACACAGCAATCCCCACACACATTAGGTAATAAACTTCAATACCACGAGCACCTCGGGATTATACTAATTATGGTAACGGGGATTGGAAAGTAAGTATTCTCAGCATCTGCCTTACATTCCCTTTCGTTTGGATGGTATAGACACGATGGATTATGCATTGTGCAAACTGTCTCCTATCATTTCCTTGCAGATAAGATACTGCTGCAGTAGTTCGGTACATTTTTGTTGATTCTGAAAAAGTCAACAGCATAAATCGTTTGCATTCTCTTGTTATGATTGGGAACATAGATAATATGATTTCACAAAAACAAAATGTAAATCTTCTTTGCTAATTGGCTGCTTAGATAAGATCAGAAATGCTTAATACTTTTGATTACCTACATGTGTAATAATCCTCGGGGACATTTTTGGCTCTTATTCGAGCAGCTGGTCCATAACGCATCTCAATGTTTTCGACTTTATCTAAGTATTCGCTCATATATACAACCTTGTTACAGTCAACTTGTTCCATTCCTGCAAGATAGAAAAAGTCAAGGAAAGCCAATGGATTTAGAGTGAATATAAAATTTCTGTAAAAGAACAAAACTTTATTATAAATTTTATCATCTTTGGAATAATATCCCTTCAAAAGTTCAACATGCAAATGAGCTAAGAATCTGGGATCACAGGCTCCATCCACGCTAGCATTCGAGGCAAATGCATACTGCATTGACTAAGATCATTAGATTAGATTAGATTACTTACAGTGTGAAAACAGGCCCTTCGGCCCAACAAGTCTACACCGCCCCGCCGAAGCGCAACCCACCCATATCCCTACATCTACCCCTTACCTAACACTACGGGCAATTTAGCATAGCCAATTCACCTGACCTGCACATCTTTGGACTGTGGGAGGAAACCGGAGCACCCGGAGGAAACCCACGCAGACACGGGGAGAGTGTGCAAACTCCACACAGTCAGTCACCTGAGGCGGGAATTGAACCCAGGTCTCTGGCGCTGTGAGGCAGCAGTGCTAACCACTGTGCCACCATGTCGCCCTGCAATTAGGAAGGTCTTGCCTTATAAATCTTGCCCCTTGCCTGCAGCGTGGCAACCTAGGTTAAACTCACCACCAATTGCCCCTCTGTGATGAGTAAGCAGCCTGTGATCCTCTGGATCTGTAGCAACTTTAAATTTTTACTGATGTCATGTAGAGACCACTATTAGAGTACTAATAGTACTCTACCTATTAGTGTAGCTGCAGCATAGACCTTCAAGTAAATGGTTATCCATGTACCTCATTTGTGCTGAATTTAGATAGCTGAAGAATACTCTTACATAAACTGACTAGTCATCTCATTACACTGTACAAACAACTAAAACAGGTCAATTTTTGAACAAACAATAAAAGTTTTTGTTACCAGATTCTCTATTTTCCACTAAACTATCAACAGAATGCTGTAAATGTCACCTCATGACCAAGCAGCTAAAATGATGTTTACCTTTTGGAAAGGTACAAGAGACAAATTATAGAATATTCCAAAGACAAAATCTCAGTAAAATACTGGAGCTGCTTCAGAAATTTAAAGAGAACAGAGCAGTCTTCATTTAAGTCAATGAAATTGAGAAAGAAAATGCTGAATGGATGCTTCCCCTCATAGTGAAGTCTAGGACTAGGGGGCACACTTTAAAATAAGCTTTGTCCATTTAGATCAGAGACAAGGAGTTATTTTTCTCCCCTCAGAGGGCTGTTAGTCTGTGAAATTCTTTCTGTAGAACACAGCGCAGGCTAGGTCATTGGATACATTCAAGGCTGACCTAGATGGACTTTGACCAACAAGAATTATGGACTGACAGGAAAACAGACTCAAATCCCCAATTCTAGTAGCCAAGATCTTATTGAATGGCCCCTGAAACCTGCTCAGCCAAATAGCTTACTTGTGCTCGTTATGAAATTGGTTTAGATAATATCAGAGATACTTAATACTTTTGATTACCAACATGTGTAATATAACTCGGGGACATTTTTGGTTCTTATTCAACCAGCTGGTCCATAACGCATCTTGATGTTTTTGACATCATCTGATTTTTGAGTTCTTATGAAATATTAAATAGCATTTTGTCAAATAGATGAATTTTTTTTGTTTTTCTTGGCACGTGATGATTGTAAAATTTGTAACCCATTCCTAGCATGTTTTAAGATGATTGCAATGAGCTATCTTCTTGAATTACTACAGTCCGTATGGTATAGGTATACTCACAGTGTTGTTCTGAAGAGAGTATCAAGATTTTGATTCAGTGATAGTAAAGGAATGTGATACAACTCCAAGTCAGAATAGTGTGGAGCTTTGGAGGAGAAGTTTCAAATGGTGATTTGCTCATGTGTCTGTTATCCTTGTCCTTCTGGTTGGTAAAGGTCATGGGTTTGGAGAGTATTGCGGAAGGATCCTTGAGTTGCTGTATTACCTCTTGTAGTTATTACACACTGCTGTCACTGTGCATTATTGGAGAAGACAGTGAATATTTAAGATGGCGGATGGAGTGCTGATTAGGAACAGCTTTAAAATAAACTAGGACCAATGGATGAGAACACAAAATGAAATCAATGAAATGTAAAATTAAAAGAGGAGACATTTAGAGAAGACTTCTGAAAGATGATAAATGTTTGCAATAATCTGCTAATAGAGTTGAAACCACATTGTAATATAGTTCAGGGATGAACTTCAATGGGCTCAATGACCATTTCTCATCACTGACTTTTCTTTTGCTCTTAAACACTCTGACTGTGAAGGGAGATAGTCATACCAAGGTAAAATTGGACAGATGTGACCAGATTTCCAGTGTCTTCCTCATTGTGCCATCCATTATCTGCAAATAACACCAAATATTGCAGGGTATTGACAATGAGAGACAACACAGCTAAATCTAATTACATTTTCACTGATGTCAAACTGGGTCCTTTTGTTCGGACGTTTTGGGAACCATTGTACAGGATCATGGGTGAGCGACGAAAACTGGCCATGACATTACATAGACCAAAGTCCCTCCTCTGTTCCCATTCGCTATGCCTTCATCTCTAGTAGAACCAAACAAAGCCACTGTGGGCTCTTTAAAAGCTCTTTTCCAGCAAGTATTGCCACTTTCAGAGAGGTAGCTGTAGTTCAGCACCTGTCTAGTATCAGAACAGCTGCATGTAAGGCAAGAGCATGTCATGAAGTCGGAAGGAGTTTCAAATTTTTAAAAAAAGTTTAAAGTGTTTATCATACAGGTCAGAAGGGCCAGAATTAAGAAGCAAAAATAGAAATTGCTGGAGAAACACAGAAGGTCTGGTAGCATCTGTGCAGAGAAAACAGTCAAAATTTTGGGTCTAGTGACCTTTCATCAGAACTGTTTTTCCAGCAATTTTTGTTTTTGTTTCCTAATTCTAGCATCTGCAGTTCTCAGTTTTATTTTAGCCTGAATTAAGAACTTCGCTAGTTATCAACGTTCAGGGGTTATCACATTCCTGAGCACCAGAAAGGCTGTCACTGCTAATGACTTCTGCAACTTCAGAAATCAAGATGAGATTGAAGATGAGGAGCTCCCGCCTACAAAGGGCAGTGCCCACCATCAGTAGGCCAGACCCAAGGATCCAATCACAATTCATAGAACATTGTACAGCACAGCACAGAATGTTGTGCCAAACATGATGCTAAGTTAAACTAATCACCTCTGCCTGCACATGGCCCACATCCTGCCATTTCTTGCTTATTCATGTGTTTATATAAAAACTCTTAAACGTTCCAATCACTGCCACTGCGTTCCAGGCACCTACCACTCTGTGCCCTTTACATCTCCTTTGAACTTTTCCCCTCTTCCTTTAAATGCATGCTCTCTCGTATTAGACATTTCATCTCTGGGAAAAAGATTCTGACTATCGCACTATCTATGCCTCTCAGACGTTTATAAACTTCTATTAAGTCTCCCATCAGCCTCTGCCACTCCACAGAAAACAACCCTAGTCTCTAATTCAGGCAGTATCCTAGTAAATCTCCTAGAGTTACTGAGATGTACAGCACAGAAACAGACTCTTCGAGTCAACTCATCCATGCAGACCAGATATCCTAAATAAATCTAATCCCATTTGCCAGCATTTGACCCATATCTCTCTAAACCTCTCCTATTCATATACTCATCCAGATGCCTTTTAAACGTCTGTAATTGTACCAGCCTCCATCACTTCCTCTGGCAGCTCATTCCATTCCCTTAGCATGACAAGGTTGCCCCTTAGGTCCCTTTTATATCTTTCTCCTCTCATCTTAAACTATGCCTTCTAGTTTTGGACTCCCCACCCCAGGGAAAAGACCATGTCTATTTACCCTATCCATTCCACTCATGATTTTATAAGGTCACCCCTCAGCCTCCAACGAAAACAGCCCCAGCTGATTCAGCTTCTCCCTGAGAACTGTTGAGAAGCCATTATGCATGCAGTATATCATGCTTCCACTTGGGAGGCCACAGCCTAATTATATTATCGCTAGAATATTAATCCCAAACTCAGGTAATGTTCCAGGGACCTGGGTTCAAATCCTGCCATGGCAGATGGTGGAATCTGAACTGAATAAAGTATCTGGAATTAAGATTTTAATGTTGACCATGATGCCATGGTTGATTGTCAGAACAACCCACCTGATTCAACTAATGCCCTGTAGGGAAGGAAACCTGTCATCCTTACCGGGCCTACATGTGACTCCAGACATACAGCATTGTGATGGGCAATAAGTGTTGGCCCAGCCAGTGACGCCCTCATCCCGTGAATGAATAATAAAAAAGAAGTATGGTCATTAAAAGGTCAGCTTACCAGAATTAAGTTCCCTTTCCCAACTAAGTTCTCCAGGTGTGAGTAATACCAGCCTTCTGATCCCTGACAGTATAACAGGTCAGCACCAGGTGAGGTCTTGTCATAGCTGGACTTGAGGTTAGCAGCAGCTCTTTGGGCGTGCTCATTCATGTTACGCTGCTTTGATTGAGATTCCAATGATCACACACTCAGCTGCACAGGGCTCGCAGGATTCTAAGGCAAAGAGACTGACCTCTAACTGGAGGCAGACCAGCAGGGGTTGGGAGGCAGGTTGACCAAGGGAGGAACCTGCAGTGTGTGAATGCATGTCTGGCTGCCCATTAAATATGGTAACAAGACTTTCAGGGCCTTACACTGATCATAGCAATATGGACCTCCTGCCACCACTGCTTCAAGATTTCCCAAGATGTTTGGACACACACAGGTAATGAACTGGGATTAGGGCAGTAGCCTAAGATAGTCTGTCCCTGTGTAGACTGGATGCTCCCTTCCACATTCACCACTGAAAATGGGGCTACATAAGGTAAGATTCCAACCTGCTGAATTATTTGTAGAACAATGGAATTGATATGGGGCAATCCAATAGATGTAATTTATATCAGTTTTCAAAAGTACCTGTTAAGGTACCATGGAAGGCAAAGGGATACAAAGTTAGGAGGACTTTGGCAACAGGGACATGGATCTGGTTGGAAAGAAGAGAGAAAAAGACAAAACTAAAAGGATAAGAAGAAGTTGAAAAGATAGAATAGATAATTGCACACAATTCTTCCTTTCAACTGGTCATATTTACTGTAAATCATCACCCTGTTTATGGGAACAAAGCAAACAATATTGAAATTTGCTAATGATATCAATAATGCAATATGGAAAACTGTGAGAAGCAATGGGAAGCTTTGCAGGAGTTTTGTGTAGCTCCAGTATCATACCATGGTCAGATATCAGAATAAGGTTGACACATTGTGTTAGATTTCTTTGCTTGAGCCCATCCATCAGCATTCCAACTATCATGTCCACCTTTTCTAGTGCTTTTGCCATCTATATGTTGTGAGAAAGGAAAAAAAACAAAGAGTGTTGACTTTGTAATTCAAACCAAGGCTGAAATGATCTTCACAATCTCTTTGTCTTTGTCTTTCATGTTATTGCTGCTGCTGTTCTTCGTCCTAGGCCACTGTTTATTTTAGCTAAGCAAACAACGTTTAATCAGCACTTAATAATGAGAAATAACAAATAACCTAATGTTCCTAAGATGATTACTTAAGTGGTCTTTTTTTTAAATTGAAATTTGTAACTATGCCAAATATTATAGAACTTCAAAAATAGTTTTTTTACAGAGTCCTTGACTGGGTTTTTACAGGGAAGCTAAGTATTGGGGAAGGGATTTAAGTTCTGGGTCATCAAATTGCCCCTGGAAACTTTCCAAATCTTGTCCAAGGTGAGCACTTAATCGGTGAGGTGACAAGTTCACCAGCCAATTGGTGGCCATGGGCATGGCTAACGGAGGTGGATTGCTTCTGGTGTGGGGAAATTGCAAATAAGTAAGGGTAGCCATTGTTGTGGGTGCCGTTTGCCAGCAAGGAAATAGCAACTGTTAATAATTAAATGGCAGTAAGTTTAAAATATTATGAGTGGTCTCTTATTATTTGAGCAATGTTATTAACAGCAATATTTTCAGAGTCCCTTCTCTTAATGTTCAATAAGGTGCAAGAAAAAGCTTCTGCAAGTCTCTGATTTTCTATCTTCAATTTCCTTGAGCATTGTAATGTACAAGTGCATCTCCAAAGAATCTGGATGAATCTTGAAAGCTTGATCCTTTTGTTCTTGGATTTGTGTGTAACTTGAGCGTAACTGATCAATATTACAAATGAGAACACAAAACCTACAGGCAAAATTAAGTACCTTTGTAATAATGGTGTTTTACAGAGCTTGGACCAGTCTGTTCAGAATTTGCCCAATAATTCCTGTAAAATACATGAAGCTCTAAACAGGCCAAACATGCTAGTGGCTCAAAAAAAGAGCTGGAGGGGAGACCTGTTGGCTCCAGTGACAGCTTCCCACAATCCATTGGGAGCTCTAACCAAGGGTCAAGGATATAACAGTAGGAAACAAGGGCGCCACAACTCAGCTCCCTCATCGCCCTGGGCTCGTAGATAGAGTAATCAGTAATGCAGGGTCCAGTGATGAAGGCTGCCTCTGCAAACAAGGCTGTCACAGGAGAGGTTCAATGGGTCACTTCACAATGAGCATGGGGTTGCCACAGCAATCAGAAAATGAGTAGGCCATCATTGATTCCTCCAAGGCAACAAGGGCACAATTGCAGGGAAGAGACTGAATGTGGAGAACCTCGCTTTGGGCAGATAATTGAGTGGATAATTGCAGAGTTACACTGATGTGGACTGTTCCTTTTGTGTTCTCGCTGCACTGTGTACAAAAGCACCTATTGTTAAATGGAGATGCAAGATTAGATTGATTATGCTCAAACAGTAAACAAAATGGGAGCTCCTCACAACAGAGTAGTCCAACTCCCTGTGATGTTAAGACTCCAGAATCTTCACTTATAGCAACTATTGGTGCATCAGCGCAGGTTTGACACAATGACATTGATTTGGCAGGCCGTCAGGCCTCAAGCATTGATTAGCTACACCTTTACAAGATCAGCTTGATCGCATTTACATCTTCTTGGCAAAATTTCATTCTGTACCCCAAGCCTGATTACCTTCTGTTTAGCTGAATATGTTCATATAGTAAAACAATCCCCTTCTGCATCTCCCATCCAATCCGTGCCATGGCCGAGTCATCCTCTTCCTCCGATGAGATCAGCCCTTCCAATCTATTGGGAGTCTGTGAACCCTTGAAGTTCACTCCTCTTTATTCAGCTATATTATTAAAGACGAACCATTTATGAGATCTTATTAATGTAGGGGGCTATCCGATTAGTCCAGATAGAAAATGCAAGTTTTTGGCATGTTGATCTCATTAATGAAGGTTTGTGCAAATATGCTTATACAACTGCATGTCTTATGGCTGTGTGTAATTCTGGTCTCCTTTCTATCGGAAGGATGTTTTGAAACATGAAAGGGTTCAGAAAAGATTTACAAGGATGTTGTCAGGGTTACAGGATTTGAGCTATAGGGATAGGCTGAATAGGCTGGGGCTGTTTTCTCTGGAGCATTGGAGGTTGAGGGGTGACCTTATAGAGATATATAAAATCATGAGGGGCATGAATAGGGTAAAGAGACAAGGTCTTTTCCCTGGGGTAGTGGAGTCCAGAACTAAGGGCATAGGTTTAGGGTGGGAGGGGAAAGATATAAAAGGGACTTAAGGGGCAACGTTTTCACACAGAGGGTGTGCATGAATGGAATGAGCTGCCAGAGGAAGTGGTGGAGGCTGATACATTTACAGCATTTTAAAGGCATCTGGATGAGTATATGAATAGAAAGGGTTTAGAGGGATATGAGCCAACTGCAGGCAAATAGGACTAGATTAGAATATCTGGTCGACTGGATGAGTTGGACCAAAGAGTCTGCTTCCGTGCTATACGTCTCTATGACTCTATTTCAACCCAGATTTAATTCTGCTATTACCTGACATTTACACAAACGTATTATTGACAGGGGTCAATGGGCTGATTTTTAAATTTGCTTTCCTTGCCCAGGGAACAATGTAGCACTCTCTACTGAGCTTGATTAAATAAGGTCATTCATCTTGCAGCATGCAACTGTGATAATACTTATTACAGGAAGATTATGCAATGTTGTCCACTGTTAACATGCATAATCTCATCTTGATACAGTTTATAAAATTACTGAATTAACTTAATCGCTTTATAGAATAATAAATCAAATATACTTACTTTATTGCTATTAGGCCCATTTATATGCCCTGTGTGATCTGGTTCACTCAAATACAGCGTGTAAAAGTCAGGCCTAAAACAACAACAAATCTATCTTGAAAGAACACATACCTAATACCTCTTATCAACTGAATAACACTGGAACATGTTGACACTTAAAAAATCTGTAATCACTTGTTCTGGTCAATGGAGTATATTGACAGGTATTAATAGATCTCTCCATTGCTGGTACCAAAAATGTAAATTAACGTCCTCTGAATATAACTAAAGCATTAAGGGATCAGCTGGATTTTTTAGAACACTGCACATCATAATTTATTTAATCAAAAATAATTGCAAAAAAGGTTGTCAGTACAGGGAACATCACAGCTAATCCCTTTTAGATGAAGCATTCAGAACTTGCAAATATAGGATCATTTTTAATCTCGGGGTATGAATAATGAGTGTCATTAAGAGGCAAGAATGATGAGCACAAAGACAATAAAAAAGACAAATCACATTCTGGGGGTTCATACAAATTGGGACAATGAATTTGTTGTTATCAATGTGATTTTGAGTACAGATGTGTGTATGACAATGCAATGATATACTTTTGTAGATTAGATTTGATTACTTACAGGGTGGAAACAGGCCCTTCGGCCCAACAAGTCCACACTGCCCCGCCGAAGCGCAACCCACCCATACCCCTACATCTACCCCTTACCTAACACTACGGGCAATTTAGCATGGCCAATTCACCTGACCTGCACATCTTTGGACTGTGGGAGGAAACTGGAGCACCCAGAGGAGACTCACGCAGACACGGGGAGAACGTGCAAACTCCACACAGTCAGTTGCCTGAGGCGGGAATTGAACCCGGGTCTCTGGCGCTGTGAGGCAGCAGTGCTAACCACTGTGCCACCGTGCCGCCCACACGGCAACCTCTGCAATACGTTGGGTGGCATGGTGGCACAGTGGTTAGCACTACTACCTCACAGCGCCAGATACCCAGGTTCAATTCCCGCCTCGGGCAACTATCTGTGTGGAGTTTGCACATTCTCCCAGTGTCTGCGTGGGTTTCCTGTGGGTGCTCCGGTTTCCTCCCACAGTCCAAAAATATGCAGGTTAGGTGAACTGGCCATGCTAAATTGCCCATAGTGTTAGGTGAAGGGGTAAAATGTAAGGGAATGGGTCTGAGTGGGTTGCTCCTCGGAGGGTCGGTGTGGGCTTGTTGGGCCGAAGGGCCTGTTTCCACACTGTAAGTAATCTAATCTAATCAAACACCACTGCAATATAAAGGAGGGTGTGAGAAAGAATTCCCTCCCCACAACCAGAATGCATTGCAGCATTAATGTCTATTGGTGATTTACAAAATTACGGTCAGTTTTATGGAAAAAAGTAAATAATTATTTCCGGAGGTTAGTCGATTGATGAGAAGAGGGAAGAAGTTCCAAAATATCACTAGAAGAATGAGAGAGAAGGTCAGATGAAACACTTTCATACCGTCGATTATTCAAAAAATGAATTGCCTTTTCACAAGCAGCAATTGAGACACAAACTATGAAAGTCATTTTACAAAGAAAAGAAAATATTTGGGGTCCATAATTTGGGTTCCCACACTTCCAATATGTGCTGTCAGTGAGTAAAGCTCTAGATCACTAACAATTAATGTTTAGTTGTAACATCAATAGTTTCACTTAGAAATGTGACCGTACTTGAGAAAGATTCTAAAGGATGCAGTGAAATGCAAACAAAGTAGACAGTTTGTCTACAGTTACAGTTAGCTGAAATTTTTAAGATGAATTGGAAAGAAGGGTTTGGTGAGATCTCTTAGCAAAGAGATTACTAACTGTACCTTCTGTTTGACAAGAGAGTATTAATCAAAGACCAACACCTACCAACTTCCTGAACATATAATTTATAATGTCAGAAGACCACAAGTGTACAAACACTTGATCTTAATATGGGTTTAGAATGTTGACAGCTAAGTAATAGAATCATCCACTTTCCAAAATAATGCACATTCAAGATTCCTTCATAACAATGTGAAATTGG
Source organism: Chiloscyllium punctatum (assembly GCF_047496795.1). Lineage (NCBI taxonomy): Eukaryota > Metazoa > Chordata > Chondrichthyes > Orectolobiformes > Hemiscylliidae > Chiloscyllium > Chiloscyllium punctatum. The sequence continues at coordinate 92,161,839 of NC_092741.1, read as the reverse complement.
TAACACAACTAAAACCTGAAATTGTTTAGGGCTGGAAGAGATACAGGTGGCAAAGTGTGACCTCAAAGTTGATATTCCTCACCAGACAGTTGCCATTCAGGGTGGCTGGGACTTACATCCTGGAATGCGAGCAATTTAGCATACTGACTTGGCTGAATACCTTTGGAAGCCTGTTCTTACTGCTGGGATACTCATAATCATATCCACAATCTCTACCTATTAATAATGAAAATCCCTAAGTTCATCAAACCTTCCAACCAAAACAATTCTCATCTTTTGGATCGTGCTGTGTACTGATGACAGATCTGCCAACATAAATAGCAGTCACCGCACTCCAAAACAATTCACCATACATGAAGCACTGTCAGACCTACATAAAATATGCTAACTAAAGCTGTTAATTCCAAATTTTCCCTCCAGTCCAAGATGTCTAATTTTCTATCATCAGGAAATAGTAGGAGCAGGAGCTACTCTTTAAAAAACTCACTTAAAGGGAAAGTTGGATAAATAATTGAAAAATTAGGCACTTCCATTATTTTTCAGTTTCCTTTTTATTAATCAGCAAAATTGTAATGATCAAAGGTGGTGTAGGGTGGGAGGGGTGAGAACAGAACAACAATTTCTTAGAAATAAAAACTGCCAGTTTCAAACAAAATCATTGTTTTCAGTGCTTCTTTTCATTTAAAGGAGTGAGCTGTTTCTAACTGACTCACCATGTAAAATTGCAAATTGTTAAACGGCATTCTGGAGATTAAAATCTGGAAGTTTCCTTCTGTTCAGACCAGTGTTAGGGCAATGAGAATAAATAAACTCATAACTATGCCAGCCAGCTGAATAAACACAATACTGGAAAAGTCATTAAAGCAGCCAGCAACAAGTTGTGCTTTTCTGCTTCAAGAATTCCACATTCATGGTAAAGAGGATTAGTTATAACATGTTGTATTCCTAAAGTTCAATATGTAAATATACTGTTTCATGTGGTACTGAGAGGTCAGAGACCAGGAAGCATCCTATTTTGAACGCCTGACTTGTGCTAAGTTAGCTGAAGTCAGCTTAGGACCAAAGGATATCAAGGGGTCCCTGGATGGAAGCGTGGGCCATAAATGTGAGCAAGACTGAATACAGCTGTGTTTTGACCCAGAAAATCTGCTAACACTTCCTGCAAATTCATACATGAACAGTCATTCGGATGTCTTCTTGGACTGGTAACCAGTGCCTGTGGAACCACACCTCAAATCAGCACAGTGACTTGTTGGAACAAAGGAAAAGATAATTCAAAACTTATGACCAGTTGTGTTTTAATGGACTAAACAGCAATAAGAATGATATATTTCAAACATTCTGCTTAATCGTGCCAACCAAAGATTTTACAAATATGAATAATTACCTGCTTTCCTTTGGCAAATCAAGCCATTTAAGAATAGTGAAAACTCTTTCTTCATATGGAATAGAGCTTAAAAGAAGAAAAATATGCAATTCTGTAGTTATTCTTAAGTTTCAGTGCTAAATGAAAGACAAGTTTTACGACCACATAACTAGGATATGATCTTTAATTCATAATAACCCCAAATAGATGAAAGGTCATTTTCATTTTTACTATTTGGGTTATTAAATCATTGGAATTTACTTTCTATTTATTGTAGAACTTACGATTTTCTACCCTTGGTGAATCTGCCTTTCATTGACAGCTACAGATCTAGAGTCATCCACTGATTGTCACTGAGAACCTCTGGTCGAAGCATTCCCCATTGGTGTCATTAGGCCACATGGAGAAACTGTCCAGTATTCGTGATACAGCAGGAATAGGTGCACACTACGGATGGTAAAGGACGTATGAGGAGAAAGTGAGGACTACAGATGCTGGAGATCAGAGTCAAAACATGTGGTGCCGCTAAAGCGCAGCTAGTCAGATACCATCTGAGGAGCAGAAGAGTTGACGTTTTGAGCATAAGGTCTTCATCAGGAATGTGGGCATGTTCCCAAGTGGGCTGAGAGATAAATGGAAGGAGGGTGGGGCTAGGGAAGGGACCTAGGAATGCAATAGGTAGATGAAACTGGAGGGTAATGGCGATAGGTCAGAATGAAGGGTGGAGCAGATAGATGGGAAGGAAGATGGCACGGTGGCACAGTGGTTAGCACTGCTGCCTCACAGTGCCAGAGACCCGGGTTCAATTCCCGCCTCAGGCGACTAACTGTGTGGAGTTTGCACGTTCTCCCCATGTCTGTGTGGGTTTCCTCCGGGTGCTCCGGTTTCCTCCCACAGTCCAAAGATGTGCAGGTCAGGTGAATTGGCCACGCTAAATTGCCCGTAGTATTAGGAAGGGTGGGTATGGGTGGGTTGCGCTTCGGCGGGGCGGTGTGGACTTGTTGGGCCGAAGGGCCTGTTTCCACGCTGTAAGTAATCTAATCTAATCTAATCTAATCTAAAAATGGGCAGGTAGGACAGTTCAAGCGGGCGGTACCAAGTTGGAGGACGGGGAGAGGAGAAAACTGCTGAAATTGACATTGATGCAGTGTGGTTGGAGGATCCCAAGGTGGAAGATGAGGCGTTCTTCCTCCAGGCATTGGGTGGTGAGGATCTTGCAGTGAAGGAGGTCCAGGACTTGTATGTCCTTGGCGGAGTGGGAGGGGGATATGAAGTGTTTAGCTACGGGGCGGTGAGGTTGATTGGTGTGTGGCCCCAGAGATGTTCTCAGAAACATTCCGCACATTTGTGTCCTGTCTCCCCAATGTACAGGAGACCACATCGAGAGTAACGGACACAGCAGATAAGGTGGTTGGAGGTGTAGCAAAATCTCTGGATGTGGAAGAGTTCTTTGAGGCCTTGAATGGAGGTGAGGGGCGAGGTATGGACTCAGGTTTTACACCTTTTGCGGTGGCAAGGTAAGGTGCTGGGAGTGGAAGGTGGGTTGGTGAGGGATGTAGACCTAACAAGGAAGTCGCAGAGGGAATGCTCTCTGCGGATGCTGAGAGGGGTGGGGAGGGAAATATATCTCTAGAGGTAGGGTCTGAGTGTAGGTGGCAGAAATGGCAGACGATGGTGCGTTGTATCCGGAGGTTGGTGGAGTGGAAGGTGAGAACCGGAACCGGGGGGTTTTGTTCTTGTTGCAATTGGGGGGGTGGGGTTCAAGGACAGAGGTGCGCGAAGTGGAGGAGATGCGCTGGAGGGCATGGGGGGGGGGGGTAGGAAATTGGGGTCTTTGAAGTAGGAGGCCAACTGAGATTTTCTGGAGTGGAATTGGGCCTCCTAGGAGCAGATGTGGCGGAGGCAGAGTAATTGTGAGCAACGGATCGTGTTTTCAGAGGAGGGATGGTTAGGAGGAGGTGTTGTGTTGATAGCTGTGCGAGTCGCTGGGTTTGAAGTAGATGTCCGTATTGAGCTGGTCACTGGAAATGGAGATGGAGAAGTCCAGGAAGGGGGGGGGGGGGAGGGTCGGAGATTGTCCAGGTGAACTTGAGGTCAGGGTGGAAGGTGTTTGTGAAGTTGGTGAACTGTTCAATCTCCTCATGGGAGGATGTAGGCATCCTCCAACAACACCTTGCCTTGTCAAAATAAAGTACAAAGATAATGACACTGCCTCCACTAACGTAAAAGGTAAACTGAATGATATTTTGGTAAGCAAAAAAAACATAGCCATTGTTCTACACACCCATCATACACTTTGTAAAAGTTTGGATATGTTCCATTTATCCTGACTTCAGATCCAGGCCAGAAAAAGGTACCGGTCTTCAGACCCTGATACATTGCTGTCAACCACAACTATAAGAAGAACAAATAAAGTTAGTAACTAATATCAAATCTCTGTACAACCTTTAACAGAATTCACAAACATTCCTATTTATTGTGAAAGAAAAAGAAAATCATTTATTTTCATTCATGTAGACACAAATAACCAAATGATGGGTGCTTGGCAGCAGCAGGACATTTTGGGCTGAATCTTACCTTTTTTTCCCTCTGTCACTCTCATTGAATTTTATGGAGGATTTCTCTCCATGAGTCCAGTAAGCTTTCTCGAAACGTCTTACAAAACCCATTTTCCCTCCTTTAATGCTGCCTTTCTCTCATTCCAAGCGGAAAACAGCCCACAACAGGACAGAAAGCATCCAGACGGCTGGCGCACTGCCCAGCATTCAGTTCATCATCCCTTACGTGGGCAGCATCCTGACCCTGAACAAGCCCCTCAACCGTTATCAGAGGGTCCCCTCAACTCACTGTCCCAGGACCCCTTACTGCGAGCTCTCTCTCTTGACTTAATTGAGAACCACTGATAGCCATAACAAACCTCCAGGCTTTGACTCTGCGCTTTATGGCACAGCAGAATTGTGAGCCTCTGTGATGTATCTCATGCTAAGAGGTGAGACACAAAATGTCAAGGTAAGGCAGGGGTCAGATTTGGCTCAAAGGAGTAAGTACTAAAACATCAAGTGAGTCCATGAACTAGTGCATTGAGTCATACAGCATGGAAACAGACCCTTCTGTCCAATCAGTTCATGCCAACCATAATCCCAAACTACACTCGTCCCACTTGCCTGTGCTTGGCCTGTAACCCTCCAAACGTTTCTTATTCATGTATTTATCTAAATGTCTTTTAAGTGTTGCAGTTGTACCCACATCCACCATTCCCTCTGGAAGCTCATTTCACATACGAACCAGTGTGTTCAAAAAATTGCCCCTCATGTATTTTTTAAATACTTCTCCTCTCACCTTAAAATATGCCCCCTTGTCTTGAAACCCCCTACCCTAGGGAAAAGACACCTGCCATTCACCTTATCTATACCTCTGATGATTTTATAAACCTCGATAAGGTCATGCCTTAACCTCCTACACTCCAGTGAAAGAAGTCTCAGCCTAACCAGCTTCTCCCAATAACTCAAACCCTCTATTCCTGGCCACGTCCTGATAAGTTCTCTTCAAGTTCACTCCAGCTAAATAATATATTTACTAAAATCGGGCAACCAGACTGGACACAGTACTCTAGAAGAAGCCTCACCAATGCCCTGTACAACCTCAACATGACATCCCAACTCGTCTACTCAAAGGTCTGAGAAATGAAGACAAGCGTGCTAAATGCCTTCTTAACAACCCGACCTATATGTGATTCAAAGTTCAAAGAATTATGTACCTAAACCCCTAGGTCTCTCTGTTGTACAACACTACCCAAGTCCCTACTTTTTACTGGATAAGTCCTGTCCTTGCTTGTAATGCCAAAACGTAGTACCTCACATTTATCTAAACTAAACTCCACCTACCACACCTCAGCCAATTAATCATGTCCTCTTTGTAATCTTAGATAATTTTCTTCACTGCCCACTATACCACCAATTTTGGTGTCATCTGCAAATTTACCACCCATTACTTTTATATAAATGATTTAGATGAGAATGTAGATGACAAACAAAAGTAAATCCAGCACCGATCCCTGTGGAACACTACTGATCACAGGCCACCAGTCTGAACAACAACCTCCCAAGACCACCCTCAGCTTTGGACAGAAAGATCCCGTTATACCTAGAAATCAGTACGAAGGCTCCGCCCAGAATGATAAGTAGTTTCTGATAGAGATCAATGACTGTGACATAGACACATGGAGTCTGGTCTGAAAGTCTGCAGTTGACAAAAAAACTCTACAGTGTTAACAAATGCGGGTAGAATACAAATGTATTGGTAAAATAAGCAGACACACAGATGGAATTTAATAGTGAGAGAAAGTGTGAACTGCGACATTTGATCATTAGGTGAAGAGAGGCAATTTAAAATAAAAAGTACAATTTTGGAATGGATGTAGGAACAGAGACAATGACTTTCCCTTCTCTAAGATGGTGACAGTAATGACAAGTATGGTGAATTAATTGGGCGAGAGCTCTAAAATCAGATTCTTACTGTCAAATTGAACTGTAGCTCTCAATGGCTTTGTGTAAAAGTCAAAAACGAGGTGTGTTCAGTGAAGAGAGGGTAGAGTTGAGGCCGGGAGTATTATCACAGTCAGTCCAGGGGCTGAACCATTTGTAGACCACAGGGTTTGGCCACTGTCAATAAGGCAATTGATCCAACACAAGTCTGGGAATTGGGTCAGTGTTAGTACTGACAAGCAACTGAAATCAGTTTGGACCTTGATGGTTGGTCAGTCATATCCTATTGCAAAATCAGTCTGGAGATCATCCAGGTGTTCATACATGCATTCAAACTTTTCTATCTTTGCCTGATGGAAGAGGTGGAAGAGAATATAACTGGGGTGGGAGGGGTCGTTAATTATGTTGGCCAAGGCACACAGTCTGAAGGAATTCCAACAAATAAATTGTAGTTGTTTTATCCTACACATAACAGAAAACTAGGACATGACTACTGATCCAAGAGGTGGGGTAAGGGGAAAAGAATATGAGAAGGGACCCTCTTGGCACCTCCTTGGGAATACGGATACTTTGTTAGGTCATCTTGAGTTAAAAGCACATCGGTTAAATTCTTCTTCAGTGCAATTGGCTCCTTGCAGAGGTTCTGTGCTATCCTCAGAGAACATAACACGTAGCTTCATTGCGACAGATTTTAGGAACAGGTGTCCCTTTCATAAAGGCTGTGTGCTCTATCTTACATTTATCACAGATCTGTTTCAAATGAGATTCAATGATTCAACCTAGAAGCTAGCATTACTGCTTCTATTACAAATACTGTGAAACCTCCAGATGCAGAAACATCAGCACATGATCAATTACAGACCAGCTTTATAGCGTGGAACGGACTTTCAGGCTTATTTTTATTTAAAAGTGAGCATCACAGGCTGGGCCAGCATTTATTGCCAGTCCCTAAATGCCCTCAAGAAAATGGCGGTGAACTGCATTTTTGAACTTCTGCAATCTGTTTGGTGTATGCTGTAAGAAAGGGAGTTTCAAGATTTTGACCCAATGACACCTAATGGTGATATATTTCCAAGTCAGGATGGTGGGTGACTTGGAGGGGAACTTGCAGGTGTTGCTGTTCCAATGTATCTGCTGCCCTTGTCTTTCTAGATGGTTGTGATCGTGGATTCAGTGCTATTGAAGGACCCTTGGTGAATTTCTGAAGTACATAACACTGCTACTGTACATCAGGAGTGAGTGATTGTGGATATATTACCAATGTGGCTACTTTGTCCTGGATGGTGTCAGGTTGCACACAAGTGATTCTTTCCTGACTTATGCCTTTTAGACGGTGGACAATCTTTGGGGAGTTTAGAGATGAATTACATGCTGCAGGATTTCTAGCCACTTTGAAAGCTTAAGTGTTTACATGGATGGTCCAGCTGAGTTGTTAATCAATGGTAACACCAGGACATTGATTGTGGGGGATTCAGTGATGGTGATGGTCAGATACACTCTTGTTGGAGATGGTCATTACCTGCCACTTTCCTGGCACAATGTTACTTGCCACTTGACAGCCCGAATCTGGATATTGTCCAGATCTTGCTGCATTTGGACCTGGACTGTTTCAGTACCTGACAAGCAATGAATGGTGCTGATCATTCTGCAATCATCAGCGAACATTCACACTCCTGACTTTATAATGGAAAGAATGTCTTTGATGAAGCAGGATAGGTGGTTGGGCCTAGGACACTACACAGAACAACTCCTACAGAGACATCTAGAGCTGAGGTGACTGAACACCAGAGTTCAATCACAATGATCTTCCTTTGTGCCAGGTATGACTCCAAACAACAGTTTTTTTCCCATCATTCCCATTAACTCTAGTTTTACCAGGGCTCCTTTATGAAGCACTTATTTAAATGCAGCCTTGATGTCAATGGTAGTCAGTCTCTTTTCACCTCCGGAATTCAGTTCCTTTGTCCACATTTGAACCAAGGCTGTAATGAGGTTTGGTGCTGACTGGCTCTGATGGAACCCAAACTGAAATCACTGAGCAAGTTATTGCTTAACCAGTGCTGCTTGACAGCATGTCGATGATGCCTTCAATCACTTTGTTGATGGTTGAAGTAGACCTATGAGGTGGTAATTGGCCACATTGGATTCGTCCTGTGGCCCTATTAATCCAGAAATTCAGATAATGTTCTAGGGACCTGAGTTCAAATCCAGCCATGGCAGAAGGTATAATTTGATTTCAGTAAAGAATCTGGATTTCAGGGTCTAATGATGACCATGAAAGCATTTTCAATTGTTGGAAAAACTCATCCAGTTCATTAATGTCTTTTATGGAAGGAAATCTGCCATCTTTACCTGGTGTGGCATACATGTGACTCCAGACTCACAACAATGTAAGTGACTCTTATCTACCCTAGAGATGGACAATAATTGATGGCCTAGCCAGCAAAACTCACATTTTGTGAGTGGATAAAAATAAAGACAGGACATTGTTCCTATTTTACAGGATGCTAGATCAATGTTTCAAGTATCACAAGAGGATCAAATAACATTGTCATTTTTGTCAAATATGTTCACAGCTGTGTCAACCAATACTGATACCAATGCATACACATATATAAAATTCAACCTGAAGAACTAAAATTAAAAATGGCCAATACCAAAAATGTAAAGATGACCTATGTGTTACCTTGTGATTTTTTTTCTGATTAGTGTTAGCAACGTGCTATGCATATCTCATGTGTCCAATTTTTATTTCAATGAGGGAAACAGGCATTTTTCAGTATTTTACAAATTGAAATTATTTATCATTCCCTTGGGAGAAAGAATTTACGAATGAAATGCATCATGAGAGGAACTGCTGCATTGTAATATTTTCTGGAATATTTTTGGTATTGTTGACTTTAATTCTCAAGTCAAATAAGGTCAGCCTTAATAAGCTGAACTTGAAATGATTGGATAATTTTTAAACTGGTCATCTGATAGAATATCCTCTTGTTAGAGAGGGAATACCATGTTGTTAAAGTGCTGTTAAAATTGATTTTAACTGAAAATGCTTTAAGCATGGAGACAATGGATTCACTATGATAGCTGACAAAGAATAACAAGCAGTGATATTGTTTTGCAAGTGAATTGAAGTAAATCCCTTACGTTGTGTCCAAAGCAGCTAATGCGAACACAAACTTAGAATCATTGCAGATTCAGGCGTCATGTGACAACTATTTTGAATTAAAAGAATAAACAATGCCAGTACTGGAGATTTAGGTTCCTCAATTCGACTTGAGCACATTTTCTTCACACAACAAGCAGAAAAAAATTGCAGACTTAAAAACCAGTTTTTGATCGCTCAGGCACAGAATTCTGCTCACATTAGCAGATGCCAAGAAATGTGGTTATGTTTACCTTCCCACTCATCTGGAGCATGATACAGAGGATGTGGAGATGGGAACTAAATAAGTACAGTATGAACATTTTTACTTTTAAGAAGTGACAAAATTTAACACTACACCCACAATCAGAAACCACTGTCAACTGGGATAAGCAATTAAGTAGAAACAAAAAGGCACATGTCGATATGGTGCAGAGTTAATATTTAACCAGTAACACAGAATATTTTGTGTCATTTGAAAGGTCGTTGCATTATCTCTGCACAAACCAAGCCACTGAATTGTTCCGTGATGTTAGGTGCAGAATTTCACGCTCCTCTGGAGGGAGAAGGTACAGTTGGAGATGGAATCAACAGTAAAGGGGTATTTAAACTGTGCAATATGCTAATAAGACATACTACCACAGGAAGTGATGTAATGTCACATGGTCTTAGTCACTGAGCCCTATGGCAAGATGAAGCCACAGGAAGAGGTTTCTTAGCTGAATTATCCTTTCCTTACATCAGCAGATTATGTAAATACCAAGACCAACAATATTACAGAGACCCCTGGCCCTCACAATTTCACCCAGAGCTTAATCACTGGGAGGTGGTAGTTAGTGGTCAAACGATGACCGTTAAATGTCTACGAATAGTAATTCTAGCAATGACCAGAACTGAACTCACTGCATCAGGAACAATTGCTCAACAAATCCTATTGAGTTTTCCCATGGTCAGCTAAAGGTGGGTCCATCATGTACATACACTCGGGGCCCACTTTGTGGATACAGCATCATGGAAGGCTGGCACACCCATGTGATTTACTGTCAGCTACACTTTTGCCACCCTTTCTAGCATCACCCACCCTGGAAGCTGTAAAACCTCTCAGTTACTTCTCTCCTAAGATATATTGGCAGTCCCTGATGAAGACAGAGTGTTTTTCGAGAGCAGACATTGCTTTAGCTGCTAGTATTGGACAGTTTCAGGTGTCAGCTCTTGCTGTCTGCTGTCAAAGGGAATCCAGATCCTGTCCAAGTACCAGCCTGATCCTTAAAGTTTCAGAGGACCTCAGGAACTGTTCAACACTGGGTTCCAGTGAATGCAGTCCCCGTGCAAAATGTCAACTGAATGTACATTTCTTCTTTACGCAAGATTATATTGGATGTAAACCACAAAAAAATGTGCGTGTTTGTGAGAGAAATTAGCTGGAATGTGTGTTTGTGAGAGTGAAATTGATTGGCGTGTGTGTATGAGAGTGAGAGAAATTGATTGGCACGTATGTGTGTGCGTGAGAGAGAGAGAGAGAGAGAGAGAGAGCGAGTACATGAGAGACAGCATGAGAGATTGGTTGGGAAACCCAGCATTTATGCTCCACATGGGTGTCCTCATCTCTATCAATCATTGTAAGCCTCTATTCCCTTCTCCACCATAATGTACTCTCATTTTCTGGTAAATGCATCCATGCCATACACTTCAACCACTCTCTTTAGGAGCAGATTTTCCTTGGTGCTCCCTGTCAGCTTCCTGCCTGACTAAATAACTACCCCTCCAACAAGAGGAAATTAAATTCCCTTCTGTGTATTACACCATCAATTTTACTGTTCTGATACTCAAAATATTATTGAGTTCAATACTCACAGGCTGTCCTTTGTACCAAAGGGGATTGAATTTCTCCTCTGTTCGAAGGCTAAAAGAGGCATTCATGTCCACATCATACATGCGATTGCCAATTACACCATGAGATTCTGGATATAGACCCTGAAATCAAAATTAATAGCACAAGACCATTCTGACGTTTGTATTAACAAATGAGAATTGAAAACAACATTTCAGATCATGAACAGTTGAGAATACATGAAGAGAACTGGCTTCCAGTGACTGATAGGTTGACAATCAGGGACTATAACTTTAAGGTAGTTAATAAATGAATTCAGATAGAAATGTGGATAAACCTTTCTCTTTTTTTCGACATCAGGTGGTTAGGAGTTTGAAGCGAAGACTGAAAAGAATCACAAGGTTATTTGGAAAGAGTGGTGACTAACTGGACCACACCCTGAAAGTGCTAGCATTATTAGGTAGAAATAATATAATGCTTAAACAAGAAATTAGCTTGCCTTGCTCACTTCAGGGGAACCTAAAGGTTCAATGTGATGAGTATCGTGCATTCTGTACTTGAGATGCACAACTTGTCACACTAGTAAAGCCAGTCACATTCTCACAGCCCAACCGTGAAATAACATCAATCGTTGTTTGTTTACGGTCATAAAGTCATACAGTTATACAGCATGGAAATAGATCCTTTAATCCAACTCATCCACACTGACCAGATATCCTAATCTAACCTACTCCCATTTGCCAACATTTGGCCCATATTCCTCCAAATCCTTCCTCTTCATATACCCAAAGAAATGCCTTTTAAATGTTGTAATTGTACCAGCCTCCACCACCACTTCTGGCAGCTTGTTCCATACACTTGCCACCTTATGCATGAAAACATTGCCCTTCTTACCTTAAACCTATACCCTCTAGATTTGAACTCCCTTACTCTGGAAAAAAAACCTTAGCTTTTCATTCAATCCATGCCCCTCATCATTTCACAAACCTCTACAAGGTCAACACTCAGTCTCTGACGCTACAGGGAAAACAGCCCCAGCCCAAACGGCCCCTCGCGTTAGCCCAAATCATCCAAACCTGGCAATAACAACATCTTTCCTATAGCAGTGAGATCAGAATTGAATGCAGTATCCTAAAAGTGGTCTAACCAATGTCCTGCGCAGCCACAACATAACGTCCCAACTCCTAGATCAATGCACTGACTAATAAAGGCAAGTATGCCAAATGCCTTCTTCACCACCCTGTCTACCTACAATTCCACTTTCAAGGAATTAGGTATTTGTTCAGCAACAGTCCCCAGGGCCCTACCATTAACTGTATCCAAGTCCTCTATCCAAAATGTTTTGACAGATGACCACAACCTGTGCTTGTGGAAACTAATGTTTCTTTTAAAAAGTGACTTATCTTAGCTAGAGCTCATTTCACCCCTCTACAATGACCTCTTCCAGCTTAGCGATTTCTTAGAATGGTAAGTTGCCTCAATTGCCCAGAGTGAATCCAGGAGGTTGATAGACCTATATTTTGTGCCAGCCGATGTCCCTTTGGAGCTCCACACTATCCTCACAGTTCACAATTCTTCCAAGTTGCAAGTCATCTATACATTTTGAAACTGTGCAGTGCACACCAATTTCTAGATTATTACAATGCATTGGGAAAAGCAGGGGCACAATAGTGATTCTGGGGGATCTCCACTACAAACTTACTCTCAGCCATAAAATATTCATTGACCATTATTTTCTGTTACCTGCACATCCACCAATATCATTTATTGTATCCGTTGCTCCCAATGCGGTCTCCTCTACATTGGGGAGACTGGACGCCTCCTAGCAGAGCACTTTAGGGAACATATCTGGGACACCCGCACCAATCAACCACACCGCCCTGTGGCCCAACATTTCAACTCCCCCTCCCACTCTGCCGAGAACATGGAGGTCCTGAGCCTCCTTCACCGCCGCTCCCACTTCAACCCCAGGGCATCAATGTGGACTTCAACAGTTTCCTCATTTCCCCTTCCCCCACCATACCCCAGTTCCAAACTTCCAAATCAGCACTGTCCCCATGACTTGTCCTACCTGCCTATCTTCTTTTCCACCTATCCACTCCACCCTCCCCCCACCTCGTCCTATCACCTTCATCCCCTCCCCCACTCACCTATTGTACTCTATGCTACTTTCTCCCCACCCCCACCCTCCTCTCATTTATCTCACCACCCTTCACGCTCTCTGCCTGTATCCCTGATGAAGGGCTTTTGCCCGAAATGTTGATTTTACTGCTCCTCGGATGCTGCCTGAACTGCTGTGCTTTTCCAGCACCACTCTAATCTAGACTCTGGTTTCCAGCATCTGCAGTCATTGTTTTAACCCATTATTTTCTGTTTTCAATCATAACTAATTTTATATCGACATTGCTTAAATGTCTTTTATTTCAAGACCTATATCTTTCCTCCTTGTGGAAGTCCATGTACACCATATCAATAGTCTCTGTTATTAAGTCTGCTTTGTCCTCTTAAAGACTCCAGCCAGTTGGTCAAGCACAATTTTCTTTTTCAGATATCCATGCTGACTCTTCCTAATTGACCCATCTTTTCCTTTGTGAGTACTAATTCTATACTGAAAATTTATTTCTAAAAGCTTTCCTATCACTGAAGTTAAATTCACTGGCCTGCAATTGCTGAACTTATTGTTACAACTTTTCTTGAGCATGATCATGATGTTTATAGTTGCGTCTTCTGGCACCTCTTCTTGAGAAGATGAAAAGATTGTGGTCAGGTTCACTGCCACTTCCTTCACTATTCTTGGATGCATCTCATCTGGTTTTAATGCCTTGTCAATTTTACGATTCAAAAGACTTTTCAACAATTCCTCCTTATCAACCCTCCTAGTGACAGAGTTGTCTCATATCACAATGAGCCAAGCAGATTTCTTTTCAGTAATGACAGATACAAATATTCATTCAACATCCCACCCAAGCCCCCTGACTCAGTGTGTAAATCCTCTTTTTACTCTCTAATCAGTGCTCAGCCTCCTTTTCTCACTCTTTTACTATCTATATACCTAAAGAAGACTCCGGATCACCTCTTTGTATTGGCTGCCAGCCTTTTCTCATTATCCCTCTTTGCTTCTCCTATTTGCTTTATCTACCTGCCTTCTGAACCTTTTTATATGCTTGCTGTATTCTCCTCAGTTCTTAAATGTATTATCCAACTGAAATCTACCCTAAGTACATTTTTTTCTTCTTCATCTTAATTTCTACTTTCATTGCCTTCTCGGCAAGCTCTGTGTTTGTATGTTCTAACTTTCACATTTGAGGGAATGTATGAGGACTGTACCCATATCATTGCTCATTTGAAAGTAGCTCATTGTGCAGTTAATGCTTTTCCTATTAACTGCTCATTCTAGTTTGCCCTTCTCGGCTCTGACTTTGTCCCATTGAGGTCAGCTCTCTGTTGAACAGATTTTATTTCCATCTGGGTTGACTGATGTCATTGTCCATCCTTATTGTGAACTTTACTTAACCACGATCACTGTCTCTGACATGTTCTCCCACTGACACTTGAGCCACTTGGCCTACTAAATATCTAAAGACCAGGCTCAGAAAGTGTATCCTTTCTTGTTGGACTGGACACATACTGCTGTAGGAAATTCTCCTGAACTCAACTAAGAAAACTTGCCCCTCAATGCCCCTTACTCTACCAGTATCATTGTCTATATTTGGGTAATTGAAGTCAACCCTTTATAACTACTTTATAATGCTGGCATCCCTCTAATTTCCCTGCTCATTTGTTCCTCCACATCCTTCCCACTAGTTGTTGCTCTATAGACTACATGTAGCAATTGATTCTGACCTTGAACCCTTTGAGGCACCCTTTCTTAAGCACTGCAACATTCTTCAATCAATATTCCATCCCTCCTCTTTTCCTTCTTTTTCTACTTTTTCTGAACAACTTGTACATGAAAACTCAACACCCAGTACTGCCTTTCCGTGAGCCAGATCACTTTTCTCAATAGCGTCATATTTTCATATTTCAATCTGTGCCTGTAACTCTCTAATCTTATTTACTGTGTATTCACATACATGCACAATAACCCTGATTTATATTTCATCTCTGCCTTCCTCATTCTGATATCACCTATTAACTTGCTACTCTTAATGCTAGTTCAAACTGTATCTCCAAGTACCTTATGAATCATGATAATCTTTTCTAATATTGTCTCTTGGTTCCTGCATCCCTGCTAAGTGATTTCACCAGCCCCTCGACTCCACACCAATAGCACTTGTAAATTGCCTCATGAGGAATGCAGTCTCAGCTCTATTCAGGTACAGCTCTTGGACAGGTGCCATCTTCCTCAGTCCCAGTGTCCAGGAGCCTAATGTCCTCCCTTCTGCACCATCTTTCCAGCTACGCATTCATCTGCCTTATTTCAATTCCACAGAGCCTGATTTTTATTTTAATCCAATGAAAAGAAAGACATTTTGAGTCATGAATGACTGTTACATGGAAGGAGAGAAAGAGTTGAAGAAACAAAGACAAAATTGCATTTCTATAATGACAAATAGTTCTCATACAACTTTTGAATACTTTACATTAGAATGTGCTACTTTTGAAGTGTACTGATTGTTTGAAAGAGATCAGAAAATTAAAACTAAACAGTTTGTAAAAAGTCATGAATGATGGATGACTGATTGGCTACTTGCCCAGAGGTCTGGAAATGTACTTCAGCTGCTTAACTCTCACATATATCATATCCAATTCCTACTGCCCTAACCTGCTACCTATGCTGCACCTCCAAAGCATGGTTTATTCTGTATACTCTTAAGTGTTAGTAAGAAACTGATATGATTTTATCTCCAGCAAGGTATTTTACTTCATGTGGCAATGCTTATGTTATAAGAAAGGTGGATGGATACTGTGGTATTGAAGAATCCAACAAAAGTTATTGCAGCTAACTATCATATGTAAATATTAGATTACAACAGGGAACACCAGTAGCAAGTCATATTTCAAATGATCCCATTTAAAATTGTTATAAGACCTTTATCATCCAAAGTCTTATGCTATGGTGCATTGATGTCATTAGCATGTCTCTTGAAGGTATAATGACATACTGACCATGTGACCCAGCATAACAAATATTGTATGTGGCATGTCACAAGCATGGCTGCTTTTGCTGAGCTTGGATTTCTACAAACTGACTAGAAACAGGAACTGAACATTTGAAAAGACAGACCTTTTGAAACAGACTAAAGTCATTTCAACTTATACTAACTTACATTCTATATTCCAATTATATGGACAGGTGACAGTGAGTCTATGAAACTCACAATTCCTACCCGTCCTATAACCCCACCCTGGAGACTGTAAGATCTTCTATGTTACTCTACTGGCAAAGCATCATTCAAAATCACCAGCAGTATTGAACACCTGGGGAACCAATGATTAATGGCTTGACCAAAAAAAATCCTTGATTTGAAGACAGCTCCCTGACGAGTTAATCAAATATGGTCAGAATATACAATGATGTTTGAATCACTGGCAGGTGAAGGGATCATAACAAGCCCAAGTCTTTATGTGTGGATTAAGTATACTTTTTTTCAATGAGTAGATTGAACCAGCGGTTGAGGTAAGTGGATTCTGTGTCCACCCCAGCAATTAATTTAGTTTCCATTTTGCAGTTGATGGAAATTTATTTAAATAGTTCAGTTCCACAGCAACCCAGCAGTGTCTCCAGAAGGTCAGACAGGCCAAGAACTGCTTTAAACTGCCTCAGTTTTGATAGGGACAACTGGTTTGGGCCAGCCGCAACTCCAAACTACAATATGTGAAACTCTTAGTTCCTTACAGACTGTAATTTGGCCAAATTTATCCTCCCACATTGTAGCCTTTATTTGAATGGGAGCTTCAAATTCATTACAAAAAGGTGCAAATTACACTAGCCTTCATCATCAAATTGGTGGTGCGGGGTGGTAATGAGGTAATACCTTTTCAATAATGTTCTTCCCAACTATCAAATAATCTGCCACTTCAGAATTCTAAATGTTATCACCTGTAGCAGGGGGTCAGGAAAATCCATAGGAAAACTGGATGATTTGTGCCTAAATGATGTTTTCTTTTTGAAAAGTTGACTCTGAACAACTACATAGGATGGTTGTTAGGATATGAAACAGTGCCACAAACAGAATTTAATGTAATAAAATACTGGACAGGGAAATGAACGGAGTCCCTCACAGACACAATGGGCTGGAGCAGCTCCTCTGTGCAACAAAATCCTATTTGAAGGGGAACGAGCAATTTGTACCAAATGCAAACCTTTCTCAGGTTGGTGTCCCATTTAAGTATTTTGGGTAAGCTGCACGTAACAATTGCTCTTGAATTTTAAAATGATGATTTTTGTGTAAAAATATAAGTGAAACAAGATTATCTAGAGTGAAAATGCAGACGACAGCAGCTCTTCAAACTAAGTGAAGCTGCTTATGACTGAGACATAATATTATAGGAGATTTTGTCAGCATGAGTTTTGTCAGCAGACATTTAGTATTAAGAAGCAACACAGGTAACAAGAGGTGCCCCCAATGTCATGAAACTGCATACACCTACTTACTGTGATGATTGTGTAGTGGTTAGGAAAGGTTTTGGATGGGTACACTGGCGTCAAATATGGAGCATGCACACCACAGGTACCTGCCAAAAATCATAAAGAAAATCAACTTGCTTTTATTCCATCTACTATAACTCACCTTAAATACATTAATTTGTCAACATCAACAGACTTCAGAACTGAGTTTCAGATCCAAGGAAGGTTCCATTATAGTGGAAAATAGTGAACGTAGTTCATTTAAACAAAAGCTGAGGTAGATAGAAAGCAGCAAACAACACATCAGCTAGCTTCATGTCTGTTACAGTGAAATATTAGAAACCATTTTTAAAGACATTATAAAAGGATAACAGAAAAACACAAGGTAATCAGGCAGAGTCAATATAGTTTTGTGAAAGGCAGAAATGGGTACTGCAGATGCTGAGTCCAGATTAGAGTGGTGCTGGAAAAGCACAGCAAGTCAGGCAGCATCTGAGGAGCAGGGAAATTGACGTTTTGGGCAGGAGCCCTTCATCAGGAATGAGGCTGAGAGCCTCGGGGGTAGAGAAATAAACGGGAGGAGGGGGGTGGGGCTGGGGAGAAGGTAGCTGAGAGTGCAATAGTTGGATGGAGGTGGAGATAAAGGTGATAGGTCGGAGAGGAGGGTGGAGTGGATAGGTGGGAAGGAAGATTGACTGGGGGGGTGGAGAAGGTCATGAGGATGGTGCTGAGCTGGAAGGTTGGATCTGCAATAAGGTGGGGGGAAGGGGAAATGCAAAAACTGGTGAAGTCTATATTGATGCCATGGGGGTTGAAGGGCCCCAAGGTGGAAGATGAGGCGTTCTTCCCCCAGGCATTGGGTGTTGAGGGAGTGGCACTGGAGGAGACCCAAGACCTGCATGTCCTTGGCAGAGTGGGAGGGGGAGTTGAAATGTTCGGCCACGGGGCAATGGGGTTCATTGTTGCGGGTGTCCCGGTGATGTTCTCTGATAATTTTGTGAAAGAGTAATCATGTTAATCAATTTATTAGAGTTCCTTGAGGGGGCAACATCTCATAGATCATAGAATGCCTACAATGTGAAGACAGGCCATTTGGCCCAACAAGTCCACACCGACCCTCCAATGGGTAACCACCCAGACCCAGTCCTCCACCCTATTACTGTACATTTCCCCCTGCACTAATCTACACATCCCTGAATACTATGGGCAATTTAGCATAGACAATTCACCTAACCTGCACATCTTTGGACTGTGTATGGAAACCCACTCAGGCACGGGGAGAATACGCAAAGTCGCCACAGACAGTCACCTGAGGCTGGAATCGAACCCGGGCCCCAAATGCTGTGAGGCAGCAATGCTAACCACTGAGCCACCGAGCTGCCCTGTATCTACTAGATAAAAGGGGAACTAGTCAATGTATAGTACTTGTATTTCAAGAAGGTATCAGAAAAGGTGGCTCTTTAAACATTTATGGTGGAAAATAAAAGCTCATGGGGTAGTGGATAATATATTAGCAGATTATATATCTGCTCAATGGAACTCAAAGGTTTACAATTTAAATGATTAAGTTGAATGAAGAGAGTGGAAGTATGATAACTAAATTTGCTGACTGTTAAATTATCCATTTTGGCAGACTACTAAATAACTATAATTATTTAAGTGGTCATTGAAGCATCCTAGTGTATAAAATGTAAATGCTATTATGGAGGTACAACATGTAATTAGGAAAGCTAAAAGGATGCTATAGCACATCGCTGTTATACAGGGCTTTGGATGAAAGCACTGTGTACAGTATTGATCTCCTTATTTAAAGGAAACTCATAAATATATTGGAAGCAGTTCCGATATAATATATTGACTAATACTTGGGAGTAGATAGCTTGTTCTGCGTGGAGAGGTTGGACAAGTTGGATTGGTATCTACTGGAATTTAGAAGAGGAGGCAGCAGTTGGATCGAGAATATAAGACTGCAGGGTCTTCACAGGATGCACGTGGACAGGATATTTCCTCTATGGGAGAACTTTGAACTCAGGTTCCTTTTTAAAAATTATAGGCCGCCCATGTAAAGCAGAGATGAGGAGAATTTGTGTTTTCAGAGAGGGTGATAAGTCTTTGGAATACTTTTTCTCAAAATTTAATGGAAACAGAGTCTTTGAACATTTTTAAGGCAGAGATAGATTCTTCACTAACAGCCAGTTATTAATTTGTACCTGTTCCCTTCACACCCACCTCATTTCTGTTGGTAAAAATCAAAGTGTCGGAAATGGGGAGGGATGAGACTTCTAGAGCTGGGTTCAGTCCACCATTTTAAAGTTTCACTGAGTCTCCATGGCTCTGTGAAAATGTGACCAAACCATCAGATTCCATCAGGTGTTGTAACATGCCCATGTCTTTATTTCAGTGATGATGTTGTGTTCTATAATTCATTGCCTCCTCAAGTCAATCACAATCATGGCATGATGTGGAGGAGCCAGTCTTGGATTGGGGTGTACAAAGTTAAAAATCACAACACCAGGTTATAGTCCGATAGGCTTGTTTGGAAGCACTAGCTTTCGGAGCACTGCTCCTTCATTCAGCAGCTACCCGATGTAGGAGCAGCGCTCTGAAAGTTAGTGCCTCCAAATAAACCTGTTGGAAATTAACCTGGTGTTGTGTGATTTTTAATAAAAATGACAGTTTTCTGATCAATGTTTGCTCTCTAAACACAGTAAATGACACCTTGAAAAATAAAACTAAAATAAACTGAGAAAGGTTCAGATTCAAAATGGAAGCCACTTAAATTTAATATTTTAAAATTTAAAGCATTTTTGTTAGACAGTTTACTTCAAATACTCAATGGTATCCCTGTATAAATAAATACATTTTGTGTGTTCTGAGAATTGCCAACAAGTAACAAACTCAGGGAGCTAAATTGAATAGTCTCATAGGTGGGCAAGGGGATCAGAAGACATGATTAATTCACCAGGTAAAAACTAGGTAAAAACTCTGCCCTGAAGCTCTTCAACTATGTCCTGAAACAGACTTGCTACTTTGCTCCTCGGATGTTGCCTGACCTGCTGTGCTTTTCCAGCACCACTCTAACCTTGACTATGATGAATTCACCACACCAGTTACTTAAAATGCATGCATATTTAAAATGCTACTATATTACATGCTACCACTGCCTGCTTACCACATTATTCATTGGCTGCAGAGCTCAGCATGGAGCACATAATCGCAATATCCTAGTGCTTTTTAAAACTAGCACAGCTTAAAATTGGCCCACATCTTTGAAAGAAAAAATGCAGTGTGGCTGGAGCTGGGAATCAAGCAGAAGTGAACCTGGCTTGGAAACAGATGGAAAATAGCAAAAATGTTGAGAGATTGGGCGCCACTGATTTTCATTGCTGCGTTGAACATCTTGACTAAGGTAGAAAGAAGAAGGTCCCAATGACAATCAGGGGTTCCTACTGAAACAGGGCCAAGAACAAGCAGAAAACCTAAATTGTGCGATCCAGGTCAGTAAATACATCTTAGGTATCACATCCCACAAGGTGCATCATTAACCTCAAACTGCTCAATATCCAATACTCCCCATCTCTCTGAGTCACAGAGATGTACAGCACGGAAACAGGCCCTTTGGTCCAACACATCCATGCCAACCAGATATCCTAACCTAATGTAGTCCCATTTGCCAACACTTGGCCCATATCCCTCTCAGGCGAAAGTGAGGACTGCAGATGCTGGAGATCAGAGTCTAGATCAGAGTGGTGCTGGAAAAGCAAATCATCCCTGATGAACGGCTTTTCCTAAAACGCCGATTTTCCTGCTCCTCGGAGGCTGCCGGACCTGCTATGCTTTTCCAGCACCACTCTAATCTAGACCATATCCCTCCAAACCCTTCCTATTCATATACCCATCCAGATGCCTTTTAAATGCTGTAATTATACCAGCCTCCACCACTTCTTCCTCTGCCAGCTCATTCCATACATGCACAACCACTGCATGAAAAAGTTGCCCCTTAGGTCCCTTTTATATCTTTCCCTTCTCACCCTAAACCTATGCCCTCTAGTGATTTTATAAACCTCTATAAGGTCACCCCTCAGCCTTTGACGCTCCAGGGAAAACAGCCCCAGCCTGTTCAGCCTCTCCCCGTTAGCTCATATCCTCCAACCCTGGCAACATCCTTGTAAATCTTTTCTGAACCCTTTCAGGTTTCACAACATCTTTCCGATAACATGGAGACCAGAATTGCACGCAAAATTCTAAAAGTGGCCAAACCAATGTCCTGTAAAGCTGCAACATGACCTCCCAACTCCTATACTCAATGCTCTGACCAATAAAAGAAACCTTACTAAAAGCCTTCTTCACTCTCCTATCTACCTGCGATTCTACTTTCAAGGAACTATGAACTTGCACTCAGCAATGAACAATTTCTATCAGTCAGGACTCAGGCTCAGTATTCATCTATTCCACCTTATATTCACACACCTAAAACTGCTGGAAGCCTCAAATCAAGATTACACACCTCATGCACACTGCCAGCAATTCAACCATAATAAACCACAATAGCAGTGCCCTCAGTTATAGATGTCCTAAGCTCTTAAATCTCTAATTTGGTCCTGTAAAGTACATCATATAAACTACTCCTTTGGCCAAACATTTGATCATCCAGCCAATACCTCCTTATATGGTCCAAAATTCTATTTCATTTTAGAGTCAGAGAGTCAGTATAGCACAGAAACAGGTCCTTCGGTCCATGTTGGCCATGCTGACTGGATTCCCTAAACTGAACTATTCCCATTTCCTACATTTTGCTCATATCCCTCTAAACCTAAGTACCTGTTCAGATGTCTTTTGAATATTTTAATTGTACCCACCTCTACACTTATTCTGGTAGCTTATTCCATATGCACACCACTTCCTGTGCGAAAAAGTTGCCCCTCAGATCCCTTGTAAATCTTTCCCCTTTCACCTTAAATCTAAGCCCTCTATTTTTGGACTTTCCTACCCAGAGGAAAAAATGTTGGCTATTCACCTTATCTAGGCCCCTCATGATTTTATAAACCTCAATAAGATTGCCCCCCTACCTATGTTTCAGGGGAGAAAGTCCCAGCCTATTCAGCCTCTCCTTATAACTCAAACCTTCCAGTCGGGATAACATCCTTGTAAATAGTCTTTCCAGTTTTCCTAGTTTTAATGATCTGACATACAGTTACTGCAACGTGCACCATCTACAAAATGCACTGCAGCAGTTCACTGAAGGTCCTTTGACAGCATGTTCCAAACCCATGGAGCTGTCATGGAGAAAATTTAAAAGCATGCTATCTGACGGAGTTAACTGAAGATTGTGGGCGGCACGGTGGCACAGTGGTTAGCACTGCTGCCTCACAGTGCCAGAGACCCGGGTTCAATTCCCACCTCAGGCGACTGACTGTGTGGAGTTTGCACGTTCTCCCCGTGTCTGCGTGGGTTTCCTCCGGGTGCTCCGGTTTCCTCCCACAGTCCAAAGATGTGCAGGTCAGGTGAATTGTAGATGTAGTTGTAGATGTAGGGGTATAGGTGGGTTACCGGACGGTGTGGACTTGTTGGGCCGAAGGGCCTGTTTCCACACTGTAAGTAATCTAATCTAATCAACCTGCGCAGAGGTGATAAGTAAACACTGGTAGGAGAAAAGCAAGAATTGCATTCGAATAGCTAACTCAAGAGGTAACAAAGGCATGATTGAGGATTTCAATAGCAGATGAGCTGAGAAATGGACAAAGATACAGATATAGAATTGGATATTGAGAGATGGTGGACTTATTTGGTTGGAAGCCAAAACACAACTAGTTTGTGCAGAAGTCTTGAAGTCATTCAAAGTCCTTCAGCAGTTGCTACACAACTCTCCATAGACTTTTGGAACTCAAAAGAACCCACAAACCAGCTGTCAAAGAAAAATAAATTTTAAAAAAAACTAACTTGCAAGCAGTTGACATCACTTCAAATTGCATTGGTGTGAGTTACTTCCTACCTCTTAAGATGTGTTCACAGTGCGTGTTTGAGAGAGCTCACAACTGGTGCATAGACTACACATTTAAGGTGCATTAACTCAAAGTTAGAGCATATGGAATTCAGGGAGAGCTTGACAATTGGATACAATATTGGCTTGATGGTAGGAGACAGAAGGTGTATGGAGGGTTGATTTTCGGACTGGAAGCCTGTGACCAGTGATGTTCCAAAGGGATTGATTTGCTATTTGTTTGCTATTTACATAAATGATTTGGATGAGAATATAGGAGGCAAGGTTACTAAGTTTGCAGATAATACCAAAATTGGTGAAATAATGGACAATGAAGAAGGTTATCTAAGATTACAAAGAGATCTTGATCAATTAGGTCAATGCGCTGAGGAGTGGCAGATGGAGTTTAATTTGGAGTAAATGCGAGGTATTACACTTTGTAATACGGGCAGAATTTATACAATTAATGGTAGTGTTGTAGAACAGGGTTCAGGTACACAATTCATTGAAGTTTGTGTCACAGGTAGACAGGCTGGTTATGAAGGCTTTTAGCATGCTTGCCTTCATTGTTCAGACCTTTGAGTACAGGAATTGGGATGTCATGTTGAGGTTATACAGAACGTTGGTGAGGCCTCTTCTGGTGTACTGAGTGCAGTTCTGATCACCCTACTATCGGAAGGATATTATTAAACTGAAGCATTCAAAAAAGGTTTACCAGGATGTTGCCAAGATTGGAGGGCTTGAGTTATAAAAATAGGCTTGATAGGCTGAGACCTTTTTCCGTGTGGAGCATAGAAGATTGAAGGGTGACCTTATAGAGGTTTATAAAATCATTTGGGATATAGATAAAGTGAATAGCAAGGGTCTTTTTCCTAGGGTGTGGAAACTAAAAGGCATAATTTTAAGATGAGAGGACAAAGGTTTGAAAAGGATGAGGGCAACATTTTTATACAGAGAGTGGTTCGTGTGTGGAATAAACTGCCAGAGAAAGTGGTAGATGCAGGTACAGTTACAACATTTAAAAGACATTTGAATAAGTACATGAATAGGAATGATTTGGAGGGATATGGGCCAAATGCAGGCAAGTGGGACTACTTTAGTTTGGGGACATGGTCGGTGTGGAATAGTTAGACTGGGGTGTCTGCTTCCATGCTGTATGACTCCAAGGCTCTATAAATGCCCATGCTGGCATCAAATCAGCATCATAACCAGATTGATATCATGATCCTGCTTGCTTCATATATATTTCCAACGATGTTAGATGTATCATTTTAATGTAATCAGGCACAAAACACCACAGAATTGAATGAGCATACAAAAAATGCAGTGTTCGTCCCCAAAGAGCACATGTAGCGCTGAACCCAATTCATTGCCCAGTGTTTTACAAGTTTCTACAAAGTCAACAAAACATCAGTGTTAAAATGTGGAAAATTCATTCAGCCAAGCTTGTAGAACCATGATGAAGCAGCATCAACATCTACTCAACTTGGATAAACAACAAAAAAGCATGAAGCATAAGCTCAAAGAAGTTTGATGTTTAAACTCTTAACACAAATAGATGTAAAATCAGAGACAAGTTACAGCACAAGCAGAGATCATTTCTTACATTTTTATCCATGCCAAATCTCAGCAACAACTTCTTCACGAGTGCTACTCCTGTCCCCTTTCCATGTGGTTCTGAAAATTATTTCTCTTCAGGAGCTGCCTCCACTTCAATTTCAGGCAGATGTATTCTAAGTCATAAATGCTCACTGTATAAAAACATATTCCTTGTGTACTTTCTGGTTTTTCTGCCATTCACCTTAAATTGATGTCCTCTGTCTCTGATACTTCCACCAATGAAAACCATTTTTCCCTATCCATTCTGCATAAACCCTTCACAACTTTGAACACCTCCATGAAATGTCCTCTTAGTCACTTTTCTCAAGAGAGAACAACCCTGTTGTCATTAATCCATCAATCCGTCTAAAAGGGATGTTTCTCATCAATGGAAGTAAACTTGTACATCATTTCTGCATCCTCATTCATGTTTTCTCATCCTTCCTACTGTGTTGTGCTCAGAATTGTACACAATACTCCAGCTGGGACTGAGCAATAATTGCTTTGAATTCTGTAATTGTAATTCTGCATGTATTAATAAATTTATTTTCAAGATATTCAAACAACATTGTAAATGAGGAAATAAGAGTTTAGGTTTAAAGCACTGTATGCTTTGTGTTGTGTTGTAATATTTTATTTTTGTGAAACATTATTCTAGTTATTTTAGTTCATTTCCCACCCATTTTCTTGTTATTATTTGGCTCTATCAAAAAGTCCTAATGGTTAAATGGAGGGAGTGAATATTTCTGGATGAAGTGCCAATCAAATGAGCTAGTTTGTCCTGAATGGTGTCAAGCTCCTCGAGTGTGGCACTTATCCAGGCAAGTAGGGAGTCTACTCCTGACTTGTGCTCTGTAGGTAGTGGATAGGCTTTGAGGACTCTAGCCTCTCAATTGCTGCTGTAGTCACAGTGATTGTGCGGCTCATCCAGTTCAGTTTCTGGTCAATGATAACCCCGCAAGATACTGAGAATGGGGGAATTTTAAAGCTCAAAATGTTAAAAGGCAACATTATCATTGGACTTTAAAGACATAATTTGCTGTAGGTTGCCAAGTAATTCTATGGTCAGATGCATGGTCAGAAGAATAGCTGATATTTGGAAGGTCCATTGAAAATGTTGCAAGATGAAAGACACAGAGTACAAATTGAGGTTGATTGCTGGGAGGGTTGAAGGGGTTTAAGCAATAACAGTCAGAACACAACAACATAAGAGAATAGAATGAATTTGTTCTTCTCCCTTTTGATGCTACTTACGCAGTTTGTTTATAACAGGCACAGAACTCCTCCACTTCTGCAAATAATCAAATCTGAATCCGTCTAATGAAAACAAGATCAAAGGAGGCTGTGAAAACCTGTAAAAAAAAGTCAGCAAGTTTGAAAGATATTAAGGGTCAAATTGTTGCCATTCTGTTCACAGAAAAAAAATTGAACTAGTTTTTTTTTCTGTTCTCGTTTGTGTATGTAATAACAAAACAGTACTATTCCATTTATCAGTCAGCAATTTCTCACTTAAAAATATTCCACACAAACTTCAATACGCAGCATTCAAATTGCCTTGCTGTTATTTCACTTTACCATCATCATATGCTGAGATATACCTACAAATTTCCCCACACTGAGCCTCAGAAAGTCGAGTCTGAGGTAATACAGCAACAGGCAATCTTGGGAGACGGTTATGAGCCTTTGACAGATTCAAAGCAGCCCAGATTTTTATTTATTCTGGGCCCAGGTTGCATTGTCCGATAGTAGTCTCTAATGGTCTATTTAAAAGACTACTTCTTAAACACTCATTGCCTTCTGCAGTATAGACTGGTGGAGTATGCATTATGCCACTTTGTGAACCACACAAAAGTTATCTTCTGTCTCCATACTGGTTGTCTAGAAATGCTGTGGTACTATTTGTTAATTTTACCAATGAGGCTCATGCTCAGTTTCCCCAGCACCTTCGCCTTAGTGATGGTCACTACACTCACCTCTACCCCGTACTCTCGAAGTTTTGATAAACTACTTGTGACTTTCACTGTGAAAACTGATGCTAAAGCACCTATGCAGTCCCTCTGCCATTTCTTTGTTCTCCATTTCTACTTCTCCAGCCTCATTTTCCAGCGGTCCAATGGTCACTCTTGACTATTTCTTATAAATCGAGAAAAACTCTTGCTGTCGTCTTTTATATTATTAGCTAGGTTACCTTCATATTTCATCTTCTCCCCCCTTATTGCTTTTTAGTTACTCTCTGCTAGTTTTTAAAGACTTCCCAGTCCGCTGGCTTCCTATCAATCTTTACCACATTGTAAGCTTTTGCTTTACTACTGTCCAGGACTTCCTTTGTCAGTCATGTTTCCCTTGTCCTCCCCTTGGTTTGCTTCCCTTTCCTTGGGATGAATTTCTGCTGTACACCTCAAATTATGGCATAAACTCCTGCCATTGCTACTCCACCATCTTCCCCTTTAGGCCTCCTCTGCAATCGACCCGAGACAGCTCCTCCCTTATGTCTTTGTAGTTACTTTTACTCAATGGTAATACCATCACATCTAATTCCAGCTTCTCCCTCTCTCAAACTGCAGGATGAATTCTATCATATTATGGTCATTACCCCCGAGGGGCTCTTTCCCTTAAGCTCCCTAATCAAATCTGCATCATTATACATCACCGATTCCAGAACTGCCTGTTCCTTACTGGGCTGTACTACAGACTGCTCCAAAGAATCCATTTTGTAGACATTCCACAAATTTTTTTTCTTGAGATCTGCTTACCAACCTGACTTTCCCAGTCCATCTGCGCTTCGAAATCCCCTCTGATCACTGTCATAGTGCCTTATATCTATGCCTTTCTTTCCACATCCTGATTACTGCTAGGAGGCCAATAAATAAGGGGGCTTTTTTCCAATGCAGTTCCTCATATTGGTTCTGCACCTTCTGAGGAGAAAGTGAGGACTGCAGATGCTGGAGATCAGAGCTGAAAATGTGTTGCTGGAAAAGCGCAGCAGGTCAGGCAGCATCCAAGGAACAGGAGAATCGACGTTTCGGGCATCAGCCTGATTCCTGAAGGAGGGCTGATGCCCAAAACGTCGATTCTCCTGTTCCTTGGATGCTGCCTGACCTGCTGCGCTTTTCCAGCAACACATTTTCAGCTCTGCACCTTCTGACTCAATATCACTTCTTGCAATCAATTTAATTTCATTTCTTACAAATAAGGCAATCACACCATGCCTGCACATCTGCATATTCTTGGATATTTCGTTCCCAGCTGTGATCCCCTTGCAGTCAAATCTGTGATACTCACAATATTGTATCTACCAACTTCAATCTGCATTACAAGCTCATTTACATTGTTTTGTATACTAAGTACACTTATGTACAACACTGTCAGTCCTGCATTGAGTGCCTCCCTTCTCAAAGTGTGTCCTCATCTGCTGTACATGAAGTTAGATTCCCCAGCTTTCCATAGGCCTACTCCTATTACTTGTTCTGGAAACTTTGATAATCTCTGCTGAGCCTTCCCACCTTTAATGTTTGCTATAATTTTCTATGCAACTGAACAGCTCCCCCTAGCCCCTTTCCAATTTAGTTTAAAGCCCTATCCAGAGCCCTAGTTATGTGATTTGCAAGGACTCTGGTTCCAACATGATTCAGGTGGAGCCAGTCCGATCAGAACAGTTCCCTCCTTCGCTAGTACTGGTGCCAATGTTCTAGGAATTTGACCTCATTTCTCCCAATGTTCGAGCCCAGTATTTGTGTCTAATCTTGTTGATCTTGGGCCAATTTGCCGATTACCACAGAAGCATTTTTGGACATGTCTTCAGGGCATGGTTGTGAAGGCAATGATATAACATTGTTAAGAACATTGACAACATTCAGATTGAATAAAATTACGTCATCTCATCTGAAGGAATGATATATGTTGGAATTTGTAACTCAATTGTGTTAAAGCCAAAGGCTTTGTGGATCTTACTGAGAAAAAAAATAAAGAAACAATTATAGAAATGGATTGGATTGGCTTGGATGAACTAAACATAGAGAATGTTACAGGATTACTTGCCTCCAAGCAGAGATAGACTCTACTGCGGACCAGATTTAAATGCAACAAGAGGGCTGCAGTGGAGGAGGAAGATGATGAGCAAAAAGAATAACCAACAAGACATTTAGCTCAAAAACACTTTGTGCTGCCTTAGAAACCCTTGAAGAGGCAATGATCATCTTTGATGAAGATCACCTTGACGGGAAGTGTAATCCATGCATGAACGGAATCATTAACATTACAGGAGAAAGTGAGGACTGCAGATGCTGGAGATCAGAGCTGAAAATGTGTTGCTGGAAAAGCGCAGCAGGTCAGGCAGCATCCAAGGAGCAGGAGAATCGACGTTTCGGGCATGAGCCTGAAGAAGGGCTCATGCTCGAAATGTCGATTCCCCTGCTCCTTGGATGCTGTCTGACCTGCTGCGCTTTTCCAGCAACACATTTTCAGCTCATTAACATTACAGTCAATTGCTACAGGGAGCTTTGCAGAGTACAGAAAAAAAAATCAAAAAATGCAGCTATAATTGGAAAACACCTTTAAAAGCTCTACTCTAAAAAATCTCACTAATTGAGTTCAACATATCCCTTATAAAAGTCTTACAAGACGTTTTCCCATACTTACAATAGCACACATCCACTTCCCTACATGAGACAAGGCTTCACACTTTGTTTTCCTGACTTTCTAATTTGCTCAGTGAAAAGTGGCCGAGCAGAGGCTGATAGCTAAGTTCGGTACCCATAGGGAGGGCCTCAACTGGGACCTTGGGTTCATGTCACATTACAGGTGACCACCATTGCACTATACACACACACAGGCATCCTATACACAAACACACACACGCACATACACTCCAATACACACACATACACACAGACACATATATACACAGCCACTCACACACATTCCTACAGGCTCACACACTCCCACACGCATCCTCGCACAGATTTAGACCACTTTACACACACACACACACATGTATACACTCTCTCTCACAGACACTCGCAATCCCCCACCCAGACACACAGACACAGACACACACGCACAAATACCCACATGCACACATATACATATACGTTTGTGGGGTGAATTTGTACTTGCAAAGTTATATTGTACTTTGCACAAAAACTGCATGAATCCATGTGAGGCTCTGTTAGCTCACTTTTTAAATTAGAATCAGTCTAAACATTATGGCACAGACAGGGAACATAGAGGGCTAATATCTTCAACATAGTATCTGGCTGACACCAATTGTTACAGTTAATCTGAGAATGTAACTTTTAAAAAAGGCTTTGTGATTTATGTATGAAAGAAGTGAAACTATCATGGTCATTCTAACAGACTCAACAAAGACTCAACAAAGAATCAAGGTATTTTTCAATGTATAATTTCAGTTACATCACACTGTAAACTTCTGCTATAAATTCTGTGCCTTACAATTGTGTACTTCACAACCACCTGATGAAGGAGCGGCGCTCCGAAAGCTAGTGCTTCCAATTAAACCTGTTGGACTATAACCTGGTGTTGTGTGATTTTTAACATTGTTCACCCCAGTCCAACACCGGCATCTCCAAATCATAACTTTCTAATGTTCAGGTAAATTTATGGTTCACTTTGCCTACGTTTCCTTAACTTTATAACCACCCTGCAGTTGACCTATAGTTTCTCCCTGTACAACAATTTCTGGGTTCTCAATTTCTCAAGCTTGTTTTCAAGTTCAAATTTATGGCTTTACCCTTCCCCAACTCTGTAACAGCTTCCTGCCAAATAATATGTGACAATACTACAACTTTCAGCATTTATCTTGAACTGTTTTGTTTTAAAGAAGAGAAGTTGAGACAGAGGTGTAAGTGGTCTGCTAAAAGCCAATAACATAAACAGTTTGTGAGGCCTTGGGTTTTTTCTTTAAAGTTGGAACAATAGTAGCAGCCTGAATGGGTGCAATCAAGCTCCCACAGAACCAGGATTTTACTTATAGCTTTCAGCAATTATTGGAATCTTGAAGCTGAATGTGCAAGCTCTTACTGCTCCCTCTGTTCCAGCTAAAAGTTGGAGTTCTCTTCTTGCAGCTGAAATTGCATGTGAGACAATCTGTTGTACTGAATTTGCCAAGGAGGTAATTATGAGATGTTACTATAATGGAACGATTGCTGTCTAGTAGTTAAATAATTTATTATTCTAATAGAGTTAAGTTTTGCTAATTCTTCTTTCTTTTGTTGCATTTTAAGTATATAGTGTATGAACAAAGTGTGCTTTGCTTCAAACCTGGTAGTTTGACGAATCAAATTGCATCTGGAATGCAACACCTACCACTTGCCTTTAAATTCAAAGTTACAGCCTAGGCTGTTTTCTTGAGATGCTTTGAGTGCATTTGGTATGGTCCATAAAATTGCTATTCTTTTAGTTCACCACATCCAAGGATTCAATCATTCAGCCATCTCCTTCCTTTTCCCTACACTCCAAAACATCTGCTGTGAAATTATGGTCATCAACACATCATAAGACAGACTGAGACCAGAGCTAAGTGAGTCTTGAAAAATACAATGTGTTCAATGGCAAGGCTTACTTTGTATACCGAAGGTCACAAAGTCATAGAGCGTGGAAACAGACCCGTTGGTCCAACTAGTCCATGCTGAGCATAATCCCAAACTAAACTAGTCTCGCCTGCCTGCTCCTGGTCTATATCCCTCCAAACCTTTTCTATTCGTGTACTCATCCAAATGCCTTACTTTCTAAATGTAACAGTCTTCCATTCTATCCAAATGCTTATTGCATGGAAAAAAATTGGCTTGAAATGTCTAAGTTGAAAAATGTGTCACTGGAAAAGTGCAGGTCAAGTAGCAATCAACATTTTGGGTATAAACCCTCCATCAGGAATGTCTTGTGTAGACGGAACTAGAAAGAAATCATATTAAGTATTGCAGGAAACTGTAGACACCAAGAGTTAATGAAATAGGTTTAGTGTTAATGTTATGCTAATTGTATTGTTAAGCTTAAAGATAAACAGATGGAGGGTACTGATTAAGTATCTTGATCACATTTAATTAAAATGGGACTTTAAGAGTGGTTCTTTAATTAATTTAATTTACTCAAGTATAAAGAGACACTTGTTCACTGTCTCTTCAACTACACAAAGATATTTCTGAGACACTGGGATGTCGGTAGATCAGTAGGAGGCAGAGCTATGTAATGCTGCATTATGTGAATAAACACACTGACAAGAAAAGGATCTGTGTCTAGTTTCATAGTTCACATCTGGCTGGGCTGCATTTAACATTTGGGAAGTGGCTTGATAGCTTGGTACTGGACTCTCAAATGCATGCTTGTACATGAAATTCCAAAGGTTCTCACTATTCCAATTTCACTTATTTAAATAGGAACCACTAAAGAAAAACTTGCTAAGCCACAAAATACATCATAAAAAACATTAACCAATCTAGACGATAGAGGTAAAATTGTTCAGTTTACATTCAAATGAAGTCGGAGCAGAAGTAGGCCATTCAGCCCTTCAAGCCTCCTCCACCATTCAATAGGATCATGGCTGATCTGTTTCTGTTGCGAATTCCACATTCCCATCTACCACTGATAACCATCTACCCTGCCAACAAAATCAATTGAACCCTGTCTCCACCATCTTCTGAGGCAGATAGTTCCAATGCCATAACCTTCTCAGGAGAACATTTTCCCCTCAGTCTGTCCTAAAAGGGTCAACCATAATTTTAAAACAGTAGCCCCTGGTTCTGGACAAACCCACAAGAATAAAAATCCTATGTGCAGCCGCCCTAGCTTCACTCCCCTCAGCTAAGTCATTAATATAAATGACAAATGGTTGAGGGTCCTGTGGGACCACACTTATCACATCCTGGTAAAAACAATGACTGCAGATGCTCGAAACCAGATTCTGGATTAGTCGTGCTGGAAGAGCACAGCAGTTCAGGCAGCATCCAAGTAGCTTCATCCTGTTAATCTGAAAAGATCCATTTTTGCACACTTTGTGGTCTGCCAGCCAGCCAATCTTCGAGCCATGTTAATGATTTGCTCCCTCCAGCATGAGTTCCTACTTTGTGTAATAACCTTTCACATGAAATCTACATAACTATACTGTTAGACATCCTGATATCAGATCAGAGTGGAATGGACTGTAATCATAGATAACTCCACAGCCCAGTAGCCAACCTCACATCTGAAAGTTAGCATACAATGAAAAACGCCTGCAAAGAGTGACAAAGTCCTGACAGCGAGCAAAAGTACTTGTAATTGACATGATCTCCTGTGATTCCTGCTGCCGATTTCACATTTAAAAGGTCAAGCACTATCAATGCGGAGCTGCACTGTGTAGTTCTTTGGAATTGCACCAGACATGGTAGCCAGAAGACAACTGGCGAAAGCGAGACCTGCAGATGCTGGAGATTAGAGTCAAGATTAGAGCGGTTCTGGAAAAGCACAGCAGGTCAGGCAGCATCCGAGGAGCAGGAAAATCGATGTTTCGGGCAGGAGCCCTTAATCAGAAATGAGGCTGGAAGCTTGGGGGATGAAGAGATAAATGGGAGGGGGTGGGGCTGAGGGGAAGGTAGCTAAGAATGTAATTGATTAGATTAGATTCCCTTGGTGGATCGAGAAAGGGGTAAAGGTGATAGGTCAGAGAAGAGGGTGGAGCGGATAGGTGGGAAGGAAGATTGACAGGTGGGACAGGTCATGAGGACGGTGCTGAGTTGGAAGGTTGAAACTGGGGTAAGATGGGGGAGGATGAAGTCCACATTGTTGCCCTGGGGTTGAAGGGTTCTGAGGCGAAAGATGAGATGTTCTTCCTCCAGGTGTCGGGTGGTGTGGGAGTGGGACTGGAGGAGGCCCAGGACCTGTATGTCCTAGGCAGAGTGGGAGGGGAAGTTGAAATGTTCGGCCACAGGGCAATGGGGTTGATTGGTGCGGGTGTCCCAGAGATGTTCCCTGAAGCACTTTGCGAGAAGGCGTCCAGTCTCCCTCACGTAGAGGTGACCGCATCAGGAGCAACGGATGCAATAAATGACAAATAGAAGATAATTGGGACCTGCTTTGCTGACAGGAAGCCCAAGGTCCTCCTGGATGGCGTGGTGCAGGGCAAGAATGTTAGAACAGGACTTGCAGAGAAGACCACGCCAGCAGACCTTGGTCTAAGATTGCCATCTAGGTCAGTGTGGTAATTGGGACTAGATCAGTTTAGGACATCTGCTCGACATGGACGAGTTGGACTGAAGGGTCTGTTTCCATGCTGTACAATTCTATGACAGGCGGATATGGAAGTGGGGTAGGGGAGCTTTGTCAGCATGAGATGGAATAAGCACAGGCACAAGAAATGATCTTGGATTGGAAGATGTAGAATCCATATAGGTCAAGACAAGAAATAATAAGTGGAAGACGACATTGGTGTGAATAGTACATAGGCCACCGACCAGTAGTTATACTGTAGAATAGAGAATAATATCACGCAGAACAATAATCCTAAGATAAATGAAGAACTATGGATGCTGGAGTTCTAAAAACAAACAAAAACAGAAATTACGAGAGAAACTTAGCAGGTCTGACAGTTATCTGTGAAGAGGAAACAGAGTTAACATTTCAAATTCAGCATCAGAACAAGAATCATATTGAATTTGAAACAGTAAGCCTGTTTCTCTCTCTCAGATGCTGCCAGACCTTCTAAGTTTGCCTAACATTCTCTGTATTTGTTTCCAATTTCCAGCATCCGCACTATTTTGCTTTTATGTATAATTCTTAGGGGGATGGACAAGGTAAATGCAAAGGAGGCTGTTTACCTGGTCGGAAAATCTTGGAGCGAAGAGCATAATCTTAAACTAAGAAGTTATTGATTTAAGACAGAGATGAAACCCCACACTAGGGGAAAAGCACTAATGGAATTTTGCAGATTGCAAACTGATTGGAATTTTTTTGCCCTTGTTTGGCAGCCCAAGACAATCGACTATGAACACTCATACTCACATTCTCTCTACAAGAAAACAGTTTCCCTAATGCTCAGCTGAGATCTTAAACTCAGCATCTGTGACTTGGGAATACAAAGTCACGCATACTGTCATAACAGCAAGAGACAACCCAGTTTTATAAACTTTGGTTCATGAGATTGTCCCAAACCAGGCTTCATACATTCTCCACAAGGTGACCTACAACACTGGATTTGGAGGAATGATAATAGTCCTACCCTTCTGGGCACTGAGGTGTGTCAACATCTTCACAGTCATCCTGCAACCAGGTTTTCTCACCTATGGGAAAAATATAATGCAAACTTTTAAATTAATGTCTTTTTAACACTTTAGAAAAATGTTATTGCCATAAATATGTCTCAAATTGGTCTTTTCACAAAATCGTACCTCTGTCTATTAATGTTAATGACAAACGGCACCATCTATTGCATTACTGAATCACTGAATTCTTAACATAATAAATTAAACTTTGCTTATATGCAAACATGTGATTTGATGTTTTAGTTAAAGGTTAGCTCACAATAACTTCGAAAACATTTCAATCTCGCTATCAAATGTCACAATGTTCTTTCTCAGAGCACTAATACCAGATATATCTGACTTCTCCCACTCCCATTTAATCTACTCCTGGTTAACTCCCTGCTATTACTGAAACAGGAAGGACACTGTAACACTGCTTTAAAAAGGGTGATAGCATCAGTCTATTTACAGGACAGAATAATTTTGTGAAGACTTCTGGAAATAGATGTTTAAAAATATAAACAGTCATATTTTTCCAATCAACATCAGAACAAATTTGACTGAAGGTAATCCTTTTAGATACCAACCTACCTGCCTTAAGATTTATCATGTCAGAATTCAGAGGTTGAACTGACCCGAATGTGCCCAGGGGACAAACAGAGAGGATAGGAGTATTTTGAGAGTTAAACTGTATAAAGGATCCAAAGCTGTCTTGACAATGAATGTGGAAAAGTAAGTGTGTAAGTTAAGGGTGGGTCTAGGTTTAGAGGTAAGTGAGTGAGAGAGCAGGGAAATTCTTGAGGGGGGTAGGTGGTGGTCAGGTAGGGAAGAGAGAGGTGGTCAAGCTGGAGTGGGAGGGTTTATAGTTGGGAAATCAGTGCGGAGCTGGGCTGGAGTTTAATACTCATCTATGAGTTATAATTGGTTTTCAACCCTCTAATGTTTCCTGGGTAAATATTAACCTGAAAATCATTGTGAAACTTTTGAATCCTTCAACCTTTACAGACTTCTGAGAGGTTTGCCATTGCAGGAAGTTGACTAATTGGAATTTTTAATTTCCCTGCCATTCTCTGAGTCAGTTGCATGGTATTTCTAGATGGCCCTGACATACATCTGCAGTCTATGCTGCTGCAACAACTACCTGGCTATCAAAATTCCTGAGCCAGTACCTACAATGTCAAAAGATCTTGTAACATCTTCAAACACACAAAAAATAATTAAAACCAGTTTAAAATATCATATACCAATTATTTATTTAAAAATGGACTTAAAAATAGCTAATAAGTTGCTGAGGAACTACAGACCTAAGAATAGTTTTTAAAAAAAATAAAATGTCAAATGCATTCATTTTATTATTTGAGAATTTTGTTTGATTTCACCTGTTGACTCCTTTGTATAATTAAAAAGGCATAAATTACCAATTGATTTAAAGTTTTAATATATACTATAAGGATTGTTTTGGGATAAACTTTGGCTTATATTGTGAAGAAAGACTAAAGGCTAGTACCGTATTAAGTGCCAAGTTTGTCATGTAGCTTTAAGAAAGAGGGTGTGGATCCTTTGGAGGTGAACTGGAGCTCCACTTAGAACACATTCACATGTTCCAACACTAGCAAGTCTAGCTTAACAGTTAACAGAAGCCAAAACTACAACATTCATTGGCCAGGAAAGTGGCCTGAAGACTAGTTGTTGCCTGATCAATGATACAAGTTTTAGTTTTAGCAGTTACAACGGACACCAGGACCACAAAGCTGTTTGCCTAGAAGAATAGTCTTAGAGTCATAGAGATGTACGGCACGGAAACAGACCCTTCGGTCCAACCTGTCCATACCGACCAGATATCCCAACCCAATCTAGTCCCACCGGCCAGCATCCGGCCCATATCCCTCTCAACCATCCTAATAACATACCCATCCAGATGCCTTTTAAATGTTGCAATCGTACCAGCTTCCACCACTTCGTCTGGCAGCTCATTCCATACACGTATCACTCTCTGCATGAAAAAAATTGTCTCTTAGTTCTCTTTCATATCTTTCTCCTCTCAGCCTAAACCTATGCCTTCTAGTTCTGGATTTCCCTGCGACCCTAGGGAAGAGACTTTGTCTATTTATTCTATCCATGTCCCTCATGATTTTATAAAACTCTATAAGGTCACCCCCTCAGCCTCCAATGATCCAGGGAAAACAGACCTAGCCTATTCAATCTCTCCCTATAGCTCATATCCTTCATCCCTGGCAACATCCTTGTAAATCTTTTCTGAACCCTTTCAAGTTTCACAACACCAAATTTGCATGCAATATTCCAAAAGTGGCCTAACCAATGTCTTCTACAGCCACAACATGACCTCCCAACTCTTGTACCCAATACTCTGACCAATAAAGGAAAGCATACCAAAGCATACCACCTTCTTCACTATCCTAGCTATCTGCGACTCCACTTTCAAGGAACTATGAACCTGCACTCCAAGGTCTCTTTGTTCAGCAACACTCCCTAGGACCTTATCATTAAGTGTATAAGTCCTGCTAAGATATGCTTTCCCAAAATGCTGCACCTCACATTTATCTAAATTAAACTCCATCTACCACTCCTCAGCCCATTGGCCCATCTGATCAAGATCCCATTGTAATCTGAGGTAACCCTCTTTGCTGTCCACTAAACCTCCAATTTTGGTGTCACCTGCAAACTTGCTAACTGTACCTCTTAAGCTCACACATCGTGGGTGGCATGGTGGCACAGTGGTTAGCACTGCTGCCTCACAGCGCCAGAGACCTGGGTTCAATTCCTGCCTCAGGCGACTGACTGTGTGGAGTTTGCACATTCTCCCCGTGTCTGCGTGGGTTTCCTCCGGGTGCTCCGGTTTCCTCCCACACTCACAAAGATGTGCAGGCCAGGTGAATTGGCCATGCTAAATTGCCCGTAGTGTTAGGTAACAGGTAGATGTAGGGGTATGGGTGGATTGCGCTTCGGCGGGCCTGTTTCCACACTGTAAGTAATCTAATCTAATCTAAATTTATGTAAATGAGGAAAAGTAGTGGACCTCGCACTGGTGCTTGATTTGTGCTGTACATCTCTATGACTCTATACGCCATGTCTTTACAGATTGCTCCCTGCCCCTTCTCTTCTGCTCGCACCAACAGCAGGAGAGATACAATTGAGATACCATCAAGTGTAGATTGCTCATTCACGTCAGTCCACGCTAATGTTTAATACCTACATGGAGATCCTTAAAGAATTTGGCAAAATAACTTGTGGTTGAGGGTCCATGAAATTGCTCACTAATCACTGCAATTGTAAATTATCCCATGCACAATATTATCTCTGAACTATATTCCCAAGTGATCTTTTATTTGACTTCACAAAATAAACAGGATCAATCTGCCTCTGATTGCAACTAGCTGAGAAGCAGCAACTGGTTCAGCACATTTCTCAGTTGTGGTGGGACTCAAGCAAACATTCCTACCATCAACATTATGAGTTTCAACTCATTGCAATGGCAAAGTCACCATAAAATGAATTAACAGCCACCGCGAGGCAGAAAACATTATTTGAAGCCAGTTTGTTTTCCAGTTTTCTCAAGTCAATTAAACCCTCAAAACAGGAAATTTCTTTCCCACAGAACCTATTTTCCAAAATTGGACTTGTGCTCACACAAGAGAATGTACAGTTCCAATTACTTAACTTGAAACCACAAGACTTATTTTTATCTACAGCTGTAAGATTGCATTTGCTAAAGATTTTCTGTGGTGCTCAGACAAGGATGTGGCTGAAGCTTTTAGAATATTTGCCTTTTTACCTAATTGAAGCTTTCTCAATATAATGTTCCTAAATTTAATTTTGTGTTTCAACCCAAGGTTTACCCTTTAACATTTGAGTTTTTTTTTATTTCAAAAATATACTTTATTCATAAAATGATTTGATGGTCTGTACATTTGGTCATGCCATACATATGTCAACATTTACAAACACAGATCAGAGTTTATCATTGTCATATACAGGTCTGTGCATTTTTCAATCTTATGCATATATTTGGCTGAGGCATCAGCAGAGCCCAAAAAACGTCCGCATGGGCCCCCTGTTCTTCTTTAGGCAGGCCGATCTTACACGGTGGTCTTTCCCCACCGCGCCTTGGCGGCAGCTGCCCCAAGCTTCAGCGCGTCCCTCAACACGTAGTCTTGGACCTTGGAATGTGCCAGTCCGCAACACTCAGTCGGGGTCAACTCCTTCAGGTGGAAGATCAACAGGTTTCGGACCGCCCAGAGAGCGTCCTTCACCGAGTTGATGATCCTCCAGGCGCAGTTAATGTTCATCTCGGTGTGAGTCCCGGGGAACAGGCCGTAGAGCACGGAGTCCCGCGTCACGGCGCTGCTCGGGACAAACCTCGACAAGCACCACTGCATTCCTCTCCAGACTTCCTCTGCATAGGCACATTCCAGAAGGAGGTGTGTGACAGTCTCGTCCCCCCCGCAGCCGCTTCGAGGGCAGCATGCGGTGCGGCAGAGAGTCCGGGCGTGCATGAAGGATCTCACAGGCAGAGCCCTTCTCACCACCAGCCAAGCCATGTCTTGGTGCTTGTTGGAAAGTTCTGGCGATGAGGCATTCTGCCAAATGGCTTTGACAGTCTGCTCAGGGAACCGCTCGATAGGATCCGCCCTCTCCTTTTCTCGAAGGGTCTCAAGGACACTACGTGCTGACCACTTCCTGATGGACTTGTGGTCAAAGGTGTTTTTCCTCAAATTTCTCCACGAAGGACAGGTGATACGGAACGGTCCAACTACTTGGAGCGTTCCGCGGCAGCGAGGCCACGCCCATCCTTCGCAACACCGGGGACAGGTAGAACCTCAGTACGTAGTGACACTTGGTGTTTGCGTACCGGGGATCCACGCACAGCTTGATGTAGCCACACACAAAGGTGGCCATCAGGGTGAGGGTGGCATTGGGCGTGTTTTTTCCCCCCATTGCACCGGTCTTTGTACATTGTGTCTCTTCGGACCCGGTCCATCTTTGATCTCCAAATGAATTGGAAGATGGCCCGGGTGACTGCGGCGGCACAGGTCCTGGGGATAGGCCAGACCTGTGCCGCATATAGCAATATTGAGAGTACCTCACACCTGATGACCAGGTTTTTTCCCGCGATGGAGAGCGACCGTTGCCCCCATCTGCCTAGTTTCTGTCTCATCTTCCTGATCCGCTCCTCCCAGGTCTTGGCGCACGCCCCAACCCCCCTGAACCAAATACCCAGCACCTTCAGGTGGTCAGTCCTGACGGTGAAGGGGATAGAGATTGGTCGGCCCAGTTCCCGAAGAGCATGGCCTTCCTCTTGCCTCGGTTTACCTTGGACCCCGAGGCCCGTTCGAACTGGTCACAGATGCACATGAGTCTGTGCACGGACAGCGGATCCGAGCAGAAAACAGCGACGTCATCCATGTACAGGGAGGCCTTAACCTGTAGGCCCCCGCTGCCAGGAATAGTCACCCCTCTCAGGCTCGCATCCTTCCTGATGGATTCGGCAAATGGCTCTATGCGACACACAAACAAGGCGGGTGAGACGGGGCATCCCTGCCTGACTCCAGATCTTACAGGGAAGCTATCTGATTCCCACCCATTGATTGAGACTGCACTGACAATGTTGGTGTAGAGCAGTCTGATCCAATTTCCGATTCCCTCCCCAAAGCCCATTTTGGAGAGGACATCCCTCATATATGTTTGCGATATCCTGTCAAAGGCTTTCTCCTGGTCCAGGCTGATGAGGCAGGTGTCCACCCCCCTGTCCTGCACGTAGGCGATCGTATCCCTGAGGAGTGCGAGACTCTCAGAGATCTTCCTGCCCGGTACAGCACAGGTTTGGTCCGGGTGGATCACCGATCCCAGAGCAGACCTGACCCGGTTGGCGATGACCTTTGACAAGATTTTGTAGTCTGTATTTAACAGTGAGATCGGTCTCCAATTTCTAATTTCCTCCCTCTCCCCCTTCCGCTTGTAGACGAGGGTGATGATGCCTTTCCTCATGGATTCACTCATGGTACCTGCCCGAAGCATACTGACATACACCTCCAGCAGGTCCTGGCCGATCAAGTCCCAAAGAGCGGAATAAATCTCGACTGGTGAGCCGTCACTTCCGGGAGTTTTATTCTTTTCGAAGGACTCGAGGGCCTTGGTCAGCTCATCCAGAGATAGCGGCTGGTCCAGCCTCTCTCGTGTTCCGTTGTCTAGGACCTCCGTGATAGAGGACAGGAACGACTGGGAGGCCGCGCTGTCGGTTGGCTTCGAGTCATACAGGCTGGCATAGAAGGATTTGCTGATCCTCATGACGTCAGCCTGAGATGACGTTACCGAGCCACCTTCTTTCTTGAGTTAGCTAAAGGTCTGTCACCAATTTGCATTTGTATATTATCTTTAACACAGAGAAATAAGCACTGAAGTCTCACTAAGCAAGACGCATTTTAATGAATGTCTTTAATGGAGGAAAGCAAGGAAAGTTTTTGGAAGGAATTTTAGAGCTAAGAGTCTCCGTTAATTTCGCAAAGACTATAAACAATATGTTAATGTGTGACAGAATCTTAATCCAAAATAATAGTTGTTTAATGTAACATGTAAATGTGGCGCATCATGGTAGCATTTGGCACTGTACTGGTGCTCAGCAGACAAGGCATTCCCTTAACAGTAGGTGAATAGTGACAGTATGTTGAACACTGCAGCACCACAAATCAGCTCAATTACCATAAGAATATAGGCCACATAATACAGAAGCTGAACTAGGCCATTCATCCATTGAGACTGCTCTGCCAGTCAGTTACAGGAAATGCATTTCTCAAGCCCATTCTCCTGCTATCTCCGCATAACATTTGACCCCCTTACTAATCCAAGAACCTATCTATCTCTGTCTTAAATACACTCAATAACCTGGGCAATGAGCTCCACAGAATCACCACCTCTGGCTGAAGACATTCCTCCTCATCTCGGTTTTAAAGGTCATCTCAACATTACAAGGCCGTGCCCTCTATTCTCTCCTACTAGTGTAAACATCGTCTCAACGTCCACTCTATCCAGGCCTTCTCATATTCTGTACGTTTCAATGAGATCCCTCCTCATCCTTCTAAACTACATTGAATACAGAGCCAGAGTTCTCATATGACATTCATCCCCAGGATCATTCTTGTAAACCTCCTCTTGATCCCCTCCAAGGCCAGCACATCCTTCTGCATATATGGGGCCCAAAAACTGCTCACAATATTCCAAATGTGGTCTGACCAGAGCCTTAT
Source organism: Chiloscyllium punctatum (assembly GCF_047496795.1). Classification (NCBI taxonomy): domain Eukaryota; kingdom Metazoa; phylum Chordata; class Chondrichthyes; order Orectolobiformes; family Hemiscylliidae; genus Chiloscyllium; species Chiloscyllium punctatum. The sequence continues at coordinate 92,119,375 of NC_092741.1, read as the reverse complement.
ACAGCACCACATCTCTGTCCTTGTATTATAGCATTCTTGGAATGAACGCTAACATTGCACACGTCTTTCTAAATGCAAACCAAACCCACATGTTAACCTTAACATAATGTATACTAGGACTCCTAAGACCCTTTGCACCTCAGATTCCCAAAGCCTTTCCCTGTTTAGAAAATAGTCTTCACCTCTATTCTTCTCACCAGACTTTACACTTACCCACATTGTATTCCATCTGCCACCACTTTGTCCACTCTCCTAACCTGTCCAGGTCTTCTGCAGCCTACCCACTTCCTCAACACTACTTATTCCTCCACCTAACATTGTGTTATCTCTAAACTTAGCTAAATACTCTCAGTTCCTTCATTCAGAGGGTTAATACAGATGGTGTATAGTTGCGCCCCAACACCGCCCCCTAAGAACACCACTGGTCACCAGCTGCCATCCTGAAAAAGGCCCCCTTATCCCCAGTCTGCCTTTTATCAGTTAACAAATCCTTGATCCATGCTGGTACATTGCTCTGAACACCATGGACTCCTGTCTTATTTCATTGCCTCCAGTGTGGCACCTTGTCAAAACCCTTGTGGAAATCTAAATAGATCATGTGCACTGGCTCTCCTTTGTCTATCTTGCTTATTACCACCTCAAAGAATTCTAACAGCCCTATTATACCATGCACTTTGAAGTATTCCGCCATCTCATCCTTAAGAATGGACTCTAAAATCTTATCAATGACCAAGGTCAGGCTAACGGGCCTCTAATTTCCTGTATTCTGCCTCCTGCCCTTCTTAAACAGGAGGATTACGTCAGTTATTTTCCAGTCCTCTGTGACCCTCCTTGACACCAGTGACTCCTGAAAAATCACCAATGTGTCCACAATCACTTCAGCCACCTCCCTCAGTGCCGTGGGGTGTAGTCCATCTGGTCAAAGTGATTTATCCACCTTCTTCTTAGTGACAGCCACTGCCTATTGACTTTATTGAAGTTTTGAAACGTTGCTGCTGTGATACAACTTATCAAATTTTGCACTATTGCTTAGAGAAAAACAACCAGTTTAAAATAAATACAGGCAGTTAGGTGTGTTAGCATTTTATAAAAAGGATAATCCATCTTGACATCATAGAGAGGTTGCTGTTTAGGCATGCAAGGTCTGTCTATAGAAAAACGTTCCTTCAAACAACAACTGACATAAATATTTACAGCATCAATCAGCATGGTTTAATTTAATATTTATTTGTGCAAGTTTTCTTTTGTAAAAGGTTATATGTTGCACAGATTAGCTCAACTCATCAGGATAGCTGGTTTTGCAATCCAGAATGATGCCAACAGAGTGTGTTCAATTCCCATACTGCCTGAGGTAACTACAAAAGGATAGTCCTTCTCAACCTTTGCCTAGGTCTGAGGTATGGTGATGACCCTCAGGCTAAAACACTGCCAGTGGTTACTCACTAAAACCAAGCACGTTATCCTCCTAATCATTTATGTACACCACAAACAGCAGAGGTCCCAGCACTGATCCCCGTAGAACACCATTAGTGCATGGAACGTGCTGGAATCAATATTCAAGCAGCACCTGAACGAATAGATGAATAGGAAGGGAATAGAGGTATACAGATGCTGGAAGTGAAGAGAGTTTTAATACGGAAGGAGAAAATGTGTTGGTGCAAGCTTTGCCGTTCCTGTGTTGTATTGTCCTTTGTTCTATGCAGAATGTAAAGCTATCTTACTAAGGTCATTGAGTCATAGAGCTTTTACAACACAGGAAGAGGTCCTTCAGCCCATTATATCGACACCGGTCATCAAGTAGCTATCTATTCTAATCCAATTTCACAGCACTTAGCCTCTAGTCTTGTGCATAACCTCACACTTACCCACATTATATTCCATCTGTATGCTTTACTGTTTGAGTGTTCATCTAAATAGTTCGTGAATATCTTGAGGGTAAACTATTATGCAGTGAATTCCACCTTCTGGATGAAATTACTTTTCCTCAAATTCCTTCTAAACTTTCGCTCCTTACTTAAAACTATATCACCTGGTTATTGATCCCCTTCTGTCCTATAAATGCTCTTCAGAACTTTGCACACCTCAACAGATCAACCATCAGCCTTCTCTGTACTGAGGAAAACAACACTAAACTATCTAATCTCTCTTTATAGCTGAAGCATTCCAGCTCAGGCAACACACTGATAAATCTCCTATGTGGAGCAAGCACATTTTTCCTATAATATGGTGACCAGAACTGCACACATTTCTCCAGGTGTAACCTAAATCACATTTTAGATAGCTCCATCATCACCTCCTTGCTCTTGTATTCAATGCCTCGACTAATAAAAGCAAGTTTCCCACATTCCTTCTTAAATACGTTATCTACCTGTTCTGCTGCCTTCAAGATTCCAAGGGCATGCACCCCAAGGTTTTTCTGATCATCCACACTGTTGTGTTTTTATGAATGGGTCATTGACAAACAGGCTTGTAGCTAGTCTGATCTGTGTGTTCTTGACCCACAGCAAAGTAAGTGACAACGAGCTGCCTCCGAAATGCCCCAGCAAACCACTGACTTACGCAAAACCACAGTGAAAAAGACTAATAATAAAAAAAGTCTCACGTCTTCAACCTAGACATTGCAGTCAGACCATGATTAATGCATTCCCATACTGTCGACTCTGCACTGGACTCTTTTTAATAGCTAGGTGAAAGTGAGCACTGCAGATGCTGGGGATTAGTGCCGGAATTGCGGTGCTGGAAAAGCCCAGCAGGTCAGGCAGCATCCAAGGAGCAGAAAAATCGCCACTTCATTCCTGATGAAGGGCTTCTGCCTGAAACATCAAGTTTCCTGCTCCTCGGATGATGCCTGACCTGCTGTGCTTTTCCAGCACCACACTCTCAGTTCTTATTAATATCTGGTGACTTGTGCACAATTTGTGCAAGTGCTTCTACTCAATAGCCTGATTTGTCATGCTCAGAGGCTGTTAGATATGATTCTATGATCCACACCCTTTCATCTCTAGCTCAGAGTATGTCTCATTCTACTGGGGAGACAGATCCAAAGGTACGATGATGCAAAAGATATTGAGGAAAGGCTTTGGACCACATGAAGTTTCACACCATTAGTTCAAATTTGGCAAGGAAACTTTTACCAATTACCACGTACTGCCAGAACTGTTGCTGGTGCAGAAGGTAATAGTTTTGAAAGAGTTAATGTTTGAGCTGTAATGAGCTCCAATCAGTCTGAGAATGTTACACAGCCTGATAGCAGTGAATCAGATACAGGTTGTTCTGCTATCACACGCATTTCATTAACACAAATTCATTGTAATGCAATTGATGAATTGGGGACACTGTTTCTAAAGTGCAAGTTTTAAAACGTGTGTTGGCTGTAAAGTGATTACATCACCAACTCTTTAAGCTCTGTTTCTAAAACACAATTTTTCTATAAGATTGTGTTACAGAAGAACTACCTGTAATTAGACTCTGGTATGGTGTTCTAATGAAGATGTACATATATTCTCTACCATTTGTCAGTATGAATTAACAAATCTAAGAATTAATGTAACCTATGTATATTTACCGGAAATAGGAAACTATAGACCAGCAAGTTTCTCATCAGTGGTAGGAAGACTATTGGGAGAAAATTCAGCAGGAAAAAAATTCTGCTTGGGATGCAAAGTCAGATCAGGGATTAGTCAGCACAGTTTTGTCAGAGGGAGGTCATGCCTAACAAATATGATTGAATTTTTTGAGGGGGTGACCAGGTATGTGGATGTAGGTAGCGCAGTACAGTTTTCAGAAAAACCTTCGACACATGGGGGGCTGATAACCAAGGTAAAATCACATGGGATCCAAGGTAACCTAGCAAGGGGGATCCAAAATTTGCCTGGTGGTAGAAGGCTGGTTATCCAGTGGTGTACCACAGGGACCAGTGCTAAGTTCCTTATTGTTAGTGATATATACACAGATGAGAATTTCGGGGGTGTGGAGAATGATAAGTAAGTTTGCAATGATGTGAAGACTAGCCATGTGGTTAACAGTGAGGCAGAAGGTCTTACACTACAGGAAGATATAGATGAGTTGGTCAGATGGGCTGATCAGCGAACAATTCAACCTTGGAAACTGAGAGGTGATTCACTTTGGAAGAAGTAATAAGCTAAAAAAAGTACTCAATGAATGGCAGGACACTAGGAAGCTCAAAGGTATAGAGGGATCCTAAAGACTACTTGTCCACAGATCCCTGAAGGTAGAATAGGTTAATAGCCTGTGGTTAGGGATATATATTGGATACTCATCTTTATCAGTTGTGACATATGTAACAGAGCAGGGATGTTACGTTGGAGCTTACAAAACTTTGGTTCGGCCACAGTTGGAGTACTGTGTGGTTGCTACACTACAGGGAAGATGTGATTGCACTGGAGGGGCTGCAGAGAAAATACACCTGGATGTTACGTGGGTTGGAGAAGTTTAGCTATGAAGAGAGGCTGGATAGGATTGGGTTTTTATTTTCATAGTGGCAGAGCCACAAGGAGGACCCAACAGAGGGCATGGAAGGGCATGCCAAAGTATCTGTGGGTTAAAGAGATTGAGGGGGAAGAAGGGGGACTGTGTGGAAGATTCAGCACCATGGGAATGATCCAAACAAATGGATAACTAAAACTTTGATCTCATATTTTAAAATGTCACAGGGAGTGGAATAGAGGAGCCAGTTGTCCTGTTTTCAAAAGGTATAATAATGGATTGGATTGGAAAGCTTCAGCTTCTGTCAGGTAAGTTTAAAACTGAGAACACAGTCAAATTGCAAGAGATCAGTTTGTACGTTTTCTTTGTTAGAGATGGGAACGGCATTATATTATTCACTGGTTCATCAGATACTGATGTGTTAGTCAGATCCTTGTGGTTTTGAAATATAGCTCAATAATTTTAACATTCTAAATCTTTGTCAGTGCCATTGCTTACTCTACTCAAGTCTGAATATTCGTAAAAGTTCAAGCATTACACGAGACATCTTACATCCATTGCATTGCATTCAAAAGACAACACCCTGATACTGCAACATTGCTGCCAAACTGTCAGCAGGGATTTTCTGTTCAAATCTATGGAGTTTGTCTTCAATCCACAACCCTGTGACTCAAAGCCAGAAATATGACCACTGAACTAAGACTAACTCAAATGGAATCAACTTTAAAATAATACTTACTTTGTATTATTTCTGAGAAATGTCTTTAATGGAGTCTCTTGTATCATGGAGTTACCCACGCAGCTCTAGAATCTCTCATATTGTTAAGCCATAATGATAAAGGGACCACTGATCTGAATGTTATTCTCTGAACTCTTGGACAATGCAGTTAAAACATATGCCATAATGAGGCTGTAATATGGAGAGTGTATAGGAAATACAGCAGGCACCTATTTGAGAAAAGCCATTCACCTGACTCAAAATATAAAAAGGCTTCATAACCAAAATGTGACTGCATTATGAAGGACTTATTCAGTTATCTTATACATGATAGGCAGAGAGGGAGAGATGCAGCGAGGGAGAGAAAGAGAATCTTCAGACCACATAGACAAGGCCAGACTTACTGAGTATTTTCAGGATGCAGCCATAGTCATAATATTTTGCTTTTATTTCAGTTTTTAAAACATTTCCAAACTATTATTTTAATCCCTTTGTTTTGACAACATATTCTTAAAAATAACTTCTTGAACATATAGGCAGGACATTCAAAACTCAAAACTTTGAAATGGTTTCAAAACATTCATTGAGGTGGTTCACAAACATATAAATCTCTGCTCAATTTATAAAAACGTTGTTAAGGCAATTAAACTATATAATGGTCAAATTCACATTATAGAGTCATAGTCAGACTGACTTAGCACACAAACAGACCCTTTAGTCCAACTAGTCCATGCTGAACATAATCCCAAACTAAACTAGTCCCACCTGACTGGTCCTGGCTTATATCCCTCCAAACCTTTCCTATTCATATATTCATCCAAATGTCTTTTAAACGTTGTAATTATACGCACATTCACCAATTCCTCAGGAAGTTCATTCTACACGGGAACCACCATCTGTGCACAAAATTTGCCTTTCATGTCTTCCTTAAATCTCTTTCCACTTAATTTAAAAAGGTGCCCCCTAGTCTTGAAATCCCCCATCCTAGGGAAAAGCCAACTACCAATAACTCTATCAATATCTCTCATTATTTTATAATCTTCTATCAGATCGTCTCTCAACCTCCTATGCTCCAGTGAAAGAAGTCCCAGTCTATAAAAATACAATTGCGTGTCCAGCCAGCGCTTTGGTTTCTCAGAAACAACCAACTCAGCTTGCCAAAAAAGACAGTAAAAGGCAATACCAGAACGAAGAAGATATATGTCAACAGGAAAAGCTGAATGGACTGGACGTTTTTCTAGAAAAAAAAGAAGAGAGGGATCCTGATAGAGATGATTTTTAATTCAATGTAAGTGTTTGACCAAGTAGATGTAAAAGAAAATATTCAACTTATATGGGAGTCCAAGACTATATGTCCCAAATATGAGAGTCACAAAGAAATTTATAAGGGAATTCAAGGTAAATTCTTAAGCATTTGATAACTCACTATCACAAAAAGCAGTTGAATAAAATAACATTTAAAAGGTAAGCCAAATAAGAAAATGAGAACAAAAGAAATAGGAGGGTATGATAATGGAGTTAGATCAAACTAGGTAGGAAGATTTTCATTTGCAGCATATAGACCAGCATAAAATAGTTGGGCCAATTGACCTATTTCTGCCTGGAATACTTTGTGGAATGTTACAAATGGCAAAGGTTACAATAAGTAATTTGCAGAGCTTTAAGAAGCCTCCCCAGCTTGGTATTCCTTGTGGGAAGGACAGCTAAATCAGAGTTGTTGTTATCACTGAAACATTCCCAAGATTGAGAAACAGCTTGGCAATTATGACAAGTAAGAATCAGCAATGTCTGGGGTGTTCACTGGTTTTACAGCCTGATTCAGTTCAAAGTAGTCCAACCACCACAAAAGATGGAGGAATTTCAAGCAAAAGTTCCTTTATCAAAAATCAAGTTTCCATGATCTTTTGTTCTCGTATAAAAATAAACCACAAAAGAGACTGAGCTGCCCATAAAAGAATGACCTTATCACTGGATTGAATAATCACAACTGAGAGTTTCATTAATTCCAAGTCTTTTCAAATCTTCATATGGCTACTAAAGTTACCTGTTAAATTTGTTTGAGGCACAAGTAAATTACTATGCGCCATTTAAAAATATTTGCACATATACCTATTAATTTAAGAAACTGACTACTGTACACAAATATCATAGATAGAGTCATAGAGATGTACAGCACAGAAACAGACCCTTCGGTCCAACCCATCTATGCTGACCAGATATCCCAACCCAATCTAGTCCCAGCTGCCAGCACCTGGCCCTTTCCCGCCAAACCCTTCCTTTTCATATAACCATCAAAATATCTTTTAAATGTTGCAATTGTATCAGTCTCCACCACTTCCTCCGGCAGCTCATTCCATACACGTACCACCCACTGCGTGAAGAAATTGCCCCCTAGATCCATTTTATATCTTTCCCCTCTCACCCTAAACCTATGCCCTCCAGTTCTGGACTCCCCCAGCCCATGGAAAAGACGTTGTCCATTTACCCTATCCATTCCCCTCATGATTGTGTAAACCTCTATAAGGTCACCCCTCAGCCTCCGACACTCCAGTGAAAACAGCCCCAGCCTGTTCAACCTCTCCCTGTAGCTCAAATCCTCCAACACTGGCAACATCCTTGTAAATCTTTTCTGAACCCTTTCAAGTTTCACAACATCTTTCTGATAGGAAGGAGACCAGAATTGAATGCAATATTCCAACAGTGGCCTAGTCAATGTCCTGTACAGCCACAACATGACCTCCCAACTCCTGTACTCAATACTCTGACCAATAAAAGAAAGCATACTAAACGCCTTCTTCACTATCCTATCTACCTGCAACTCAACTTTCAAGGAGCTATGAACCTGCACTCCAAGGTCTCTTTGTTCAGCAACACTCCCTAGGACCTTACCGTGAAGTGTATAAGTCCTGCTAAGATTTGCTTTCCCAAAATGCAGCACCTCGCATTTATCTGAATTAAACTCCATCTGCCACTTCTCAGCCCATTGACCCATCTGGTCAAGATCCTGTTGTAATCTGAGGTAACCTTCTTTGCTGTCCACTACACCTTCAATTTTGATGTCATCTGCAAACTTACTAACTGTACCTCTTATGCTCGCATCCAAATCATTTATGTAAATGACAAAAAGTAGAGGGCCCAGCACCGATCCTTGTGGCACTCCACTGGTCACAGGCCTCCAGTCTGAAAAACAACCATCCACCACCACCCTCTGTCTTCTACCTTTGAGCCAGTGCTGTATCCAAATGGCTAGTTCTCCTTGTATTCGATGAGATCTAACCTTGCTAACCAGTCTCCCATGGGGAACCTTGTCGAATGCCTTACTGAAGTCCATATTGATCACATCTACTGCTCCGCCCTCATCAATCCTCTTTGTTACTTCTTCAAATGTGAGACATAATTTCCCACGCACAAAGCCATGTTGACTATCCCTAATCAGTCCTTGCCATTCCAAATACATGTACATCCTGTCCCTCAGGATTCCCTCCAACAACTTGCCCACCACCGAGGTCAGGCTCACTGGTCTATAGTTCCCTGGCTTGTCCTTACTACCATTCTTAAACAGTGGCACCACGTTTGCCAACCTCCAGTCTTCCGGCACCTCACTTGTGATCAATGATACAAATATCTCAGCAAGAGGCCCAGCAATCACTTCTCTAGCTTCCCACAGAGTTCTAGGGTACATCTGATCAGGTCCTGGGGATTTATTCACTTTTATGCATTTCAAGACATCCAGCACTTCCTCCTCTGTAATGTGAATATTTTGCAAGGTGTCACCATCTATTTTGCTACTTTCTACATCTTTCATATTCTTTTCCACAGTATCTCCCCCATTTTCTGTGGCTCCACACAAAGGCCGCCTTGCTGATCTTTCCCTAGTTATCCTTTTGTCCTTAATGTATTTGTAAAAACCCTTTGGAGTCTCCTTAATTCTATTTGCCAAAGCTATTTCATGTCCCCTTTTTGCCCTCCTGATTTCCCTCTTAAGTATTCTCCTACTGTCTTTATACTCTTCTAAGGATTCACTCGATCTATCCTGTCTATACCTTACATATGCTTCCTTCTTTTTCTTAACTAAACCCTCAATTTCTTTAAGGTAAAAACAATGACTGCAGATGCTGAAAACCAAATACTGGATTAGTGGTGCTGGAAGAGCACAGCAGTTCAGGCAGCATCCAACGAGCAGCGAAATCAACGTTTCAGGCAAAAGCCCTTCATCAGGAATAAAGGCAGTGAACCTGAAGGGTGGAGAGATAAGTTAGAGGAGGGTGGGGGTGGGAAGAGAGTAGCATAGAGTACAATGGGTGAGTGGGGGAGGGGATGAAGGTGATAGGTCAAGGAGGAGAGGGTGGAGTGGATAGGTGGAAAAGAAGATAGGCAGGTCGGACAAGTCAAGGAGACAGTAACTGAGCTGGAAGTTTGAAATTAGGATGAGGTGGGGGAAGGGGAAATGAGGAAGCTGTTGAAGTCCTTATTGATGCCCTGGGGTTGAAGTGTTCCGAGGCGGAAGATGAGGCGTTCTTCCTCCAGGCATCTGGTGGTGAGGGAGCGGCGGTGAAGGAGGCCCAGGACCTCCATGTTCTCGGCAGAGTGGGAGGGGGAGTTGAAATGTTGGGCCACGGGGCGGTTTGGTTGATTGGTGCGGGTGTCTCGGAGATGTTTCCTAAAGCGCTCTGCTAGGAGGCGCCCAGTCTCCCCAATGTAGAGGAGACCACATCGGGAGCAACGGATACAATAAATGATATTGGTGGATGTGCAGGTGAAACTTTGATGGATGTGGAAGGCTCCTTTAGGGCCTTGGATAGAGGTGAGGGAGGAGGCGTGGGCACAGGCTTTACAGTTCCTGCGGTGGCAGGGGAAAGTGCCAGAATGGGAGGGTGGGTCGTAGGGGGGTGTGGACATGACCAGGTAGTCACGGAGGGAACGGTCTTTGCGGAAGGCGGAAAGGGGTGGGGAGGGAAATATATCCCTGGTGGTGGGGTCTTTTTGGAGGTGGCGGAAATGTGGCCCCCTCACCACCAGACGCCTGGAGGAAGAACGCCTCATCTTCCGCCTCGGAACACTTCAACCCCAGGGCATCAATGTGGACTTCAACAGCTTCCTCATTTCCCCTTCCCCCACCTCATCCTAGTTTCAAACTTCCAGCTCAGTTACTGTCTCCTTGACTTGTCCGACCTGCCTATCTTCTTTTCCACCTATCCACTCCACCATCTCCTCCTTGACCTATCACCTTCATCCCCTCCCCCACTCACCCATTGTACTCTATGCTACTCTCTCCCCACCCCCACCCTCCTCTAGCTTATCTCTCCATGCTTCAGGCTCACTGCCTTTATTCCTGATGAAAGGCTTTTGCCCGAAACGTTGAATCCTCAATTTCTTTATAGTCATTCGGCATTCCCTATACCTACCCACCTTGCCTTTCACTCTGACAGGAATATACTTTCTCTGGAGTCTCGTTATCTCATTTATGAAGGCTTCCCATTTTCCAGATAAATAGTTCTACATTCTAAAATGCTGCCCATACACACTGCTTTGTGGAAGTTGTTGTGTTCAATGATAAATCAATATGTTTGAGCAGAAACTAAAGCCAAAAAAAAAATGCTTAATGTAAATGAATTTGTACCTGGCTCGCACAGTGCCAAACTCAGTAGCTCTTAGTCCCATGGTTTTGCTGAATTACTTTAGTGACAAGAGAAACTTACATAAATATGACAGTGATTATGTTAGAAGAGATTGTGGGCAGAATCAAAAGTTAGATGCACTTCCATTCAGGTAAAGATGAGATTGATTTTTAAGTCTATTAAAAAAGATAAAAAAGTTATAAATACAGCACAAGTCAGAGTTGTTGTTATCACTGAAACATTCCCAAGATTGAGAAACAGCTTGGCAATTATGACAAGTAAGAATCAGTAATGTCTGGGGTGTTCACTGGTTTTACAGCCTGATTCAGCTCAAAGTAGTCCAACCAACACAAGGAAGTCACAATTAAAAGCATTAGTAGTACATCAACGATGAAGAAATAACACTTTTCACGTTTTAAAGTTGGTAAATTTATATCACGTACCTGCCACTTGTTTACTTGATCTGAGGCCAAGTCCAAGTCCAGATCCAAGTAGCAAAACTAACACAAGCATGATCAGTACCTACATAGAAGGAAACATACATCATCAACTTGCACACACCATTTGAATACAGCCGTTTAATTTTTACTTTAGGATAAAGAAGCATTCATTCACTGGAAGGGTCATGACCCAATGCACAATGTGGTAATTTTGACCTTTTAAACTGGAGTTGGTTGAAAACAAGTTAGGTGCTATCATGTGTGGGAATTGCCTACTGTCGGTTTACTCCCTCATCATTGAAGGTAAATATTTCATTCAATATTTGCCAAAATCTGAAGGTTAGAAATCACCAGAACTTCCCACAATATTCCTACAAGGAGCTCATGCCTCCACTAACTACCCGAAATAATTTGCTGACACGAACATGTTTGTACTCTAACTTGTTAATTTATGTCTATAAAAGTTTAACAAAAATTTGCAACATATCTGAACGCTTGGCATTTTATTTTTTTAGGTATCCCACCACCTAACTTATTCATGGAGAGCACTCCATTGCTTTGCTCAATACAAAGCTGAAGTATTCAGAGTTCTTTCAAACCAATAAAAACAATTGTCTCATTTTGAAGTATAAATATATACTTACAGTCGCAGTATTCTTCCTTGATTGACAAAAGTTCTCAAAATAAGTTTCTGGATTCTACTTTCATCTATAATTGTTGCAGCTAATATATAAATTACAAATAATCTTTGTCTGAATGTTCCATTCCAAGCCTTCAGAGTTTGTAGGGAGGCCACTTTTGCAGCATTACATACAGTTCTGGTTGTCCCAGTGTAGCAAGGTTGTTGTTAAATTGCAAGGGTGCAGAAAAGATTTACAAGGATGGGAATAACTTAGTTTGGGAAATCAGGTCGGCATGGACATGTTGGATCAAAGGGTTGGTTTCCATGTTGTATGACTCTATGACTTTACTTATTTCATCTATTCAACTAAACCATAAAATATCATTTAGCTTTTTTTTAAAAAACGAAAGCTTTTGTTGGTTCCACATAATGAGGGTCATTTGAAGACAGGTGTACTTGGGTAGTTCTTAAAACTGAAACTTTTCAAGAAATACTTTTATTGGATAATTTATCTGTTACGTCACACATTGCACTCCCATAAGGTTTGATCTCTGGTCTCCACTGTATAAACATCTACACTAAAGAGATGAGCATTTAACTTTCATGTTTAGTTGGTCATGAAAATATTTGGGACATCAATTTAGAACTACCTGTTTATGCAAATTAGTTAATCGTTTTTGGAATTCACATTTGTTTGATTATTAATCAACATACTCAAGAATTTGATCCTGGTAGTTACAGAGCCCAAATAACTCCATTGGAATTGTCCGCTTCTGGGATTTGCTCTGATTGCCATTACTGCCAAATCTTGGTTTCTGCCATCTTTACCAGGATGTGACACTGGGTAAGGGTTGTTCAACATAATTCAGTGTTACTAATCTCCTATGTCTATACTGTATCTAAGGCTTACTTGATTATCATCGCTTCTCGCTGTTTTCTGCTCGGATCCGCTGTCCGTGCACAGACTCGTGTGCATCTGCGACTAGTTCGAACGGGCCTCGGGGGCCAAGGTAAACTGAGGCAAGAGCGAGGCCATGCTCTTCGGGAACTGGGCCGACCAATCCTCTATCCCCTTCACCGTCAGGACTGACCACCTGAAGGTGCTGGGTATTTGGTTCGGGGGGGCTGGGGCGTGCGCCAAGACCTGGGAGGAGCGGATCAGGAAGATGAGACAGAAACTAGGCAGATGGGGGCAACGGTCGCTCTCCATCGCGGGAAAAAACCTGGTCATCAGGTGTGAGGTCCTCTCAGTATTGCTATATGTGGCACAGGTCTGGCCTATCCCCAGGACCTGTGCCGCCGCAGTCACCCGGGCCATCTTCCAATTCATTTGGAGATCAAAGATGGACCGGGTCCGAAGAGACTCTATGTACAAAGACCGGTGCAATGGGGGAAAAAACACGCCCAATGCCACCCTCACCCTGATGGCCACCTTTGTGTGTGGCTGCATCAAGCTGTGCGTGGATCCCCGGTACGCAAACACCAAGTGTCACTACGTACTGAGGTTCTACCTGTCCCCGGTGTTGCGAAGGATGGGCCTGGCCTCGCTGCCGCGGAACGCTCCGAGTAGTTGGACCGTTCCGTATCACCTGTCCTTCGTGGAGAAATTTATGAGGAAAAACACCTTTGACCACAAGTCCATCAGGAAGTGGTCAGCACGTAGCGTCCTTGAGACCCTTCGGGAAAAGGAGAGGGCGGATCCTGTCGAGCGGTTCCCTGAGCAGACTGTCAAAGCCATTTGGCAGAATGCCTCATCGCCAGAACTTTCCAACAAGCACCAAGACGTGGCTTGGCTGGTGGTGAGAAGGGCTCTGCCTGTGAGATCCTTTATGCACGCCCGGACTCTCTGCCGCACCGCACGCTGCCCTCGAAGTGGCTGCGGGGGGGACGAGACTGTCACACACCTCCTTCTGGAATGTGCCTATGCAGAGGAAGTCTGGAGAGGAATGCAGTGGTGCTTGTCGAGGTTCGTCCCGAGCAGCGCCGTGACGCGGGACTCCGTGCTCTACGGCCTGTTCCCCGGGACTCACACCGAGACGAACATTAACTGCGCCTGGAGGATCATCAACTCGGTGAAGGACGCTCTCTGGGCGGTCCGAAACCTGTTGATCTTCCAGCTGAAGGAGTTGACCCCGACCGAGTGTTGCAGACTGGCACATTCCAAGGTCCAAGACTACGTGTTGAGGGACGCGCTGAAGCTTGGGGCAGCTGCCGCCAAGGCGCGGTGGGGAAAGACCACCGTGTAAGATCGGCCTGCCGAAAGAAGAACAGGGGGCCCATACAGACGTTTTTTTGGGCTCTGCTGATGCCTCAGCCAAATAGATGTATATATACAAGATTGAAAAATGCACAGGATTGTAAAGGACAAGAATAAAGTCGAATCTGTGTTTGTAAATATGGACATATGTATGGCATGATCCAATGTACAGACCATCAAATCCTTTATGAATAAAGTATATTTTTGAAATTAAAAAAAAATCATCGCTTCTCGGCCTTTTGGCTCGGAATATGTGTAGTTCATGAGGACCAGAGGAAGACATTCTGCTCGAGTGTTGTAGGTTCGACGCAGCGGATGTGTGCTGGCGGGGGAGAAACCACGGGGATCGTGTTGCGAGTCGTCGGAGCTGCTGGAGACCATCGCTGGATCGTGATTGGACGTTGGAGGATCGTTTGGTTGGGCTGACCTGCTCTTGGTGGATCTTTATGATGGCTTCGGCCTAACGCCAATTCAGGGACCAGCCAACCTCAGAGCTATGGCCTCGACAGCTGCCCGCAGCCCTGGGCAGGGGGTTCGAAACACAGTCAGGGTGACTGTGAAGAAGATTGAGGATCATACACCACTCGACCGCATCCTGTTTAGTAAGAAGGTACTGTTGGGATGCTGTGGGTGTGTACTGCCTGCAGGATTTCCCTGGGGCAGGCTACTTCGATGTGACCTTCAGAAGTGTGAAGCAGTGCGAACAGCTCCTGAAGGTCTTCAAGGAGAAGGAAGGGGAGCCGCTGTTTTCCATCTTGGCAGCGACCCCATTGTGTGTGCTTCCTGCACAGAGGAATTGGGTTGTTACAATCCATATGTACAACCCCTATGTTCCAGCGGCTGATGTCCTGACCTTCCTGGGAAGGTACGTCCAAGTTGGGGGAGAAGCCACTGATGTGATCAACCCCTTTGGGATCTGGACCAGTAAGCGGCAGGTCAGGGTAACTCTGAGGGCCGATGATAGTGGGAACATCCTCCACTCACCCTCGAGCTTCGCAGTTGGAGGGAGCAGAGGCTACCTGACATATGCAGGGCAGCCGAAAGTGTGCCGAACCTGCGGAAAGTCAGGACACGTGACGGCAGATTGCAAAGTGACCATCTGCAGGAACTGCAAACAGGAGGGTCACTTGACTAAGGGCTGTCAGGAAGAAAAGAGCTGCAACCTGTGCGGAGAGGCGGGCCACATGTACAAGGCCTGCCCAAGACGTGGGGGCCCCACTTACGCACAGATGGCTGGAGGTGGCAATGTGAGCCGTGGACCCCCAAAGACCAGTAAGGTCTACCCGGAGAGCAGGGAAACAGAGTCTGGTGGCACCCAGAAAGAAGAACAGGCTGGAACAGAGGAGGCAGCAGCCAGCGGAGAGACACAGCAGCTGATCCTAGCTCTAGCCGGGCAGATGGAAGAAATGGAGGAGAAGGTAATCAAGCAGGCAGAGGAGTGGATACCTGTTAAAAACAGGAAGAGGAAATCTTGCCAGGCTCCCAAAGCCTCCCAGCAAAAGGGGAAAAGACAGCTGCACGAGGGAGGGACGGCCAGCTCTTCGGAGGGGGAAGATGGACGCACAGAAGGCCATCACCACCAGAAGAAGAGACAGAGCGCCGTCGGTAAAGAGGAGGGCATTTCCTCCCAACCAGGAAACAACGGACCCCCCGAAGTCCACCCTCCACCCAGTGAGAACCAGGAGGTACCCACTGCCCCACATCTACAGGCAACCGAGAGCTGTGATCCTCTGACAGTCCCATTGTTAGACACAGAACTGGACAGTGAGGACCCTTGCCCTGGCTCAATGACACCAGAGCGGGTAAATGATCCCAGTGAGGAGCTGGATAGCTACCTCAGCCCAGCGAAGGTCCAGGAGTTTGTGCTTACCTTGGGGATGTAGACAGCTACCCCAGAGATAGGACAGTCAAATGGACAATGGTAACCCCCATAAACTGAGGGTTAAAGAAGTTTAATTTGCTTTCATATAACAGGGCACCCACTCTTTAGGTGGGTTCCGCTGAAGCCACAGCCAAATACCAAGAGACTGGATAGTTAATAAAGGTAACTGTTAATAGGATAACTGTGAATTCAATTAATTCAATTTGTTCTTTGTAATTTTAAGACATGCAATGTATATAACTATGAACAACATGGAAAATTGTACAAGTACCAGAGATTTATTTACATGAATAAAGTATATTTTGAAATAAAAAAAATCAACAATACAGAAGATGGACACAGTTGAGACATTGCAATGTCTGAACAGAAGAAGCATTTCTTAGTTAACAAGATGCTTTTTTGTAAGAGAGCAGTAGGCAAACATATAAAGTTGCCAAAGTCTTACCAGATCAGAGGGCTGATCTCTCATTAGAGACACACAACTGGTAATAGGTTAACGCGAAGGTCACCACAAGAGGAGACGTTGAGAAGGAGAATCCTTCATAACTTCAGCCAGTGCAAGATCTTGATATTGAGTCCTGAAGATTGCAGAGTACCCAAGCGGAAATGAACCCTATTCAAGTTCAATAGTTTTACGGCTTGAGCACCTTTGCCCATGTTCTTTTCCCACACACCAGGATTTGTCATCACATGGACTGCTACCATAAACAGAGTCGAAAAGTGGGGCGCTGGAAAAGTACAGCAGATCAGGTAGCAACTGAGGAGCAGGAGAATTGACGTTTTGGACATAAATCCTTCATCAGAAACATTATGCCCAAAATGTCGACTCTCCTGCTCCTTGGGTGCTACCTGACCTGCTGTGCTTTCCCACAGCCACACTTTTCCACTCTGACTCTTGAGCATCTGCAGTCCTCACTTTCTCTCAGTCGCTGCTACCATAAACAACCCACTGTCAGCCAGTAATGGTGCCCATTAGCAGCTAATGGTTCTCTTAGGTTGACTTTTATCCATTCCTTTGCCTGACCAATTGCTGTTCTCTTTTCTTGGATTCCGTCTTCACCTAGCTTTTACTCTCCTTCCCTCCCCCAACTCCACCTTCAGCATATACACCAATCTTTTCCTAGCTACAATCAGGTCTGAAGTACGATCACTGGACCCAAAAACATTAACTCTTCTGTGTCTTCACATGTACTGCCAGACCTGTTGAGTTCTGTCAGCAATTTCTGATTTTGTTTCTGACTTCCAGCATCCACAGTTCTTTGTTTTTCTTTTGTTTAGGTCTTGAATTATTTGTCCAGTAATTAGCACTACAGTACCACCTCTTAGTCACAGGGCATTTAACGACAGGCAATAAGTTCTGGCTTAGCCAGCACTACCCACATTCTGTGAAGGACTAAGTTAAGCAAAATATTATTAATGCTCTTTGAATATCTGAAAAAGAAAATCTATAAAGAGGAACCAATAAATGGAGTGCACTTAAAATGATGCAATTTAAAAGTTACTACACAAATCTTCTCCCCAGGTTAGTGAAGTCCAAAACTAGAGGACATAGGTTGAAGGTGAGATGGATAAAGGTTTAAAAGGATCTAAGTGGCAACTTCTTCACTTAGAGGATAGTGTGTCTATGGAATAAGCTGGAGTGGTGGAGGCTGGTACAATTACAACATTAAAAGGCATCTGGATGGGTACATGAATAGGAAGGGCTTAGAAGGGTATGGGCCAAATGCTGGCAAATGAGTCTATGGATGAGTTGGACCAAAGATCTGTTTCTGTGCTATACATCTCTATGACTCTTAGTCAAGACCCTATGATGTTGGGGTGATATATTAGCATTAACAGAGGACTTGGGCAAATAACAATGACCATCTCAACTAATAAATATATAAATTAGTGACTTGGATGAGGAAACTGGATTGTCATGTCGGCAAATTTATGATGTACAAAGATATATCAAAAAGCAATTTTGTGAGGAGGGTACAAAAAAACTATGATGGACAGATTGAGTGAATGGACAAAATGTGATAGATGGACAATAATTTAGGAAAATGTGGATGTTCACTTTGGCATCAATAGAAAGCAGAATATTCCTTAAAGAGACAGACAGAGAGAGATAGAGAGACAGAGATCCTGCAGTACAGTACGACCTTGGTGCCCTTGCACACATTGTAAAATTTCTGCTTACAGGTATAATAAGTAATTATAAAGGTCTTGCTGTACAAAAAAATTGTGTTAATATTGGATACATCAGATCCCAAAAAAAATCTGGTGTTAAAGATTCATTTTCTAATTTAATGTGGTGATCTTTCATTCAAATAAACACATAAGGGCAGCACGGTGGCACAGTGGTTAGCACTGCTGCCTCACAGCGCCAGAGAGCTGGGTTCAATTCCCGCCTCAGGCGACTGACTGTGTGGAGTCTGCACGTTCTCCCCGTGTCTGCGTGGGTTTCCTCTGGGTGCTCTGGTTTCCTCCCACAGTCTAAAGATGTGCAGGTCAGGTGAATTGGCCATGCTAAATTGCCCGTAGTGTTAGGTAAGGGGTAAATGTAGGGATATGGGTGGGTTGCGCTTTGGCGGGACGGTGTGGACTTGTTGGGCCAAAGGGCCTGTTTCCACACTGTAAGTAATCTAAAAAAAAGGCTCCAGGTTTGGTTTTGACAATAAAATAGAGGTTTATTACTCACAAGAAATAAAAATAAAACAAGCTAAATATAACAAGCTTAAACAATTTTTAAAAAATTGCTAACCAAGACCCCATCTATTCCCAGGCACCAGTGACTCAAAAAAAACCCAAAAACTTCCTTTCACCATCAAATGTGTTGGATTGACTTAAACTGCTCGTTTCTCTGTAATTGTCTGTGAGCTATGAAGCTTTTTCTTTGAACACAGCTGAGGCCCTGGACTTTCTAAGCTTTGAATAACCAATGCAGATTTCTAACCAAGCACACTAGTCTGAAATTTCACAAACTACACTCTTTCCTTACCTGCTCTGAATAATATTCTTCTTTCTAGGAGAGACTATACTGGCATCTGACTCCAGTCAGCTCTTCTTTGAACTGTCTAAAAGTTTTCCAATCTTTGGATCTTCCTGAACTCAAATAATCCCTTGATAATTCTCAACCCAAAAGCAAGTTAGTGCCATTCATTATTTTCTCTCTGCTTTCATGTAACTCCTCCCCTCCATATAAACAAACGTCCATTGACACTCCCAGATGTCTTCAGTCATCCATTCTCTTACATATTCTGGTTTGAAATCATGAATCTGGAAAGAATTACCTTGCTATTTATTAAACCCATTCACAAAGACAGACCAAAATGCATTTGAGGTTAGTTTGAGATCTGCCATGACAAGCTCTCCTCATAGCTATTGAGCATTCATCAGGCCGTGTTGTGACTGCTGCCCACATCAGGGAAGAATTCCCACCTTAGAGAGCTGCCAGCCAATCAAAGCCAGCAAATTTCATAACCCTGTCGTTCAGTCTATTCACTGCATCGTTCCATAGGAACACATGGTTCCTGGGTTCCCAATAACAGCATCCAAATGTCCTTTCAACAGCTCGAGAGTTTCTGTCTGTTCGAAGCTATCCATACTGCATCTATTTATCTCACTGGTTAATGAAGGATATTATTAAGTTGGTGAGGGTTAAGAACAGATTTACCAGCATGTTGCTGGGTATGGAAGATTTCAATTATAAAGAAAGGTGAATAGGCTGGGACGTTTTGCACTGGTGTGTAGGAAGCTGAGAGGTGACCGTGTAGAAGTCTATAACATTATGAGGTATCTAGAAAGGGTTAATGGTAGGTAACTTTTCCCAAGAATGATGGATTTCAAGACCGCAGGGCACATTTTTAAGGAAAGAGGAAAGAAATTTAAAGACATGAGGGGCAACTTTTTTTTTGAAAAGCAGAGAGGGTAGTTTGCATCCGGAATAAACTTCCTGAGGAAGTGGTGGATGTGGTACAATTACAATGTTTAAAAGACATTTGGATAGATTTTTGAATAGGAAAGGTTTGGAGGGATGTGGGCCAGAAGCAGACAGGTGTGACTAGTTTAGTTTGTGATTACATTTGCCATGGACTGATTGGACCATAAGGTCTGTTTCCATGCTGTATGACTCTATGAAATAAAGCTTTAGCTTATGAAATAAAAAGAAAAAAAAAATTGCAAATGGTGAGTAAAGACAAAGTGCTGCAAATTCACAAGAATTCAATCAGCATTTGTAAAAAGATAAGAAAGAATCTCCAGAGAAGTACTGATAATTGGATTTCCCTCTGCACTCATACTGACTGACCTGCTGTCTATTTTCAGCTTTTTCTGTTATTATTTTAGCCTTCGCATTGTCTTTAAGAGTTCAACGCATGTCCCCTTGCTCTGAGATCATTGTTTAACTTAAGAAAAATACTTTTTATTCAACGTGGTGTCTTCACTTTCGGAAAATTCACTTCACCTTTCCAAAAACAAAAAAGTCTAACTTTTAAAAAATCTATTCCATACAATTGTCATCTGATTTTAGGATCAGCCATATTGCTCATCTTTGCACTATTTTCATCACTTCAAACCTTCAATAAATAGCTCATACCTTCAACAAAATACTAAATCCAGGCTAAAAATCTAACCACAGTCATTAACAAGCAGCAGAGAAAATCAAAACATCACGAAATACTGCTAAGATACAGACATCTGTTAAGTAACTGTGGTCTCAGGTTAAAACATTGATACTCCAAACACCTTAACGTCTATGAAATGCATCTGATTTTCATTTCTCTTGAACTGGATGGTATTTCTTTAGTGCCTTTGTGCATGTCTGACATTGCATCGCATTAATTTTCTCAAGGTTAGCAAAAATTAATATTGACTTTTCGTTCACTCAGGAAAACCTTTTAATTGGTTCCTTACTGTTTCTGATCAACTATACTTTAACCTTGCACTAAAAAGAACACAATCTTTGCTGCAAATAACTAAGGGGGGAGGTGGAGGTGGTGCCGATAGACCCCTCCTGCCCTGGTTGCTATCGTAATACAACCATTAATCAACTCAACACATATCAGGTCAGTAAGCCACAGGAGAATGTTGGCCCTGTTCATGATGCAAGATTCAGAGTAAACTGACTAGCCTATCAACTGGTGTGGGCTTCCAGAAACCTGATGAATAACTGCCTTTCTATTTTAAAAAATTATGATTTTAAACCTGCATTAAAACAGCAGCAGTCTGTTATTTCCTGACAACGTTTTCTCATTTGTTTAAAACTTCATAACTTAGAGGTGCACCGCAAAAGGACAACTTGTTTCTTACTCCTGACGAACTTGAGATTAATTCAGTTCTCCAACCTCTAAGTGGTTGCACTGAATTCAAAAAGATTTGCCACAATGATTATCCATTGCATGAGGGCTACTTTCAAGGATTACATTTGTCATGGATCACATTTTAGCTGTTCTGAAGACATCAAATATTTTAGAAAGGAAACCAGACACATTGCACTATTAGTTACTGGGCAATGATACAACAGCACAATTATTTTATCTGTTGATATTGTTAAATCAGGCAATCTCCCAGTTCACAGACAACCTACAGTACAAATATCACTGGAAAATTATGAATTTACATCCCATTTTTCATATTGTTATGTACCTCATCAGGAAAATGCATACATCAAGATGATGACAAAAGGTTGATCTAACAATAAATTCACTTTAAGTCAAAGGCTGAATTGAGGTAAGTTTTACAATCAACCTTTCAAAGTAAAGCATGAAAATATCTTCAAAACAATAGAAAGACCAAAGTAATGTGTTGAGTATTCAACTAATATCTTTACACAATGAACATTCAAAGTTTAATCGTCATTAGAGATGGTTCATTTTGTAGAAGAGAACTAGCATTCAATTTTTCTTAAATGTTGTAATTTTTAC
This sequence comes from Chiloscyllium punctatum, assembly GCF_047496795.1. NCBI lineage: Eukaryota > Metazoa > Chordata > Chondrichthyes > Orectolobiformes > Hemiscylliidae > Chiloscyllium > Chiloscyllium punctatum. The sequence continues at coordinate 92,097,486 of NC_092741.1, read as the reverse complement.
ACCTTAATTGAGTTAGCTATTTTGAGTTCGATAGCTAGAAGCCACAATGAGATCTAGCTGTAGGTATCAAACTGTGAAGTTTGGAATTTGACAGCAAGCTCACCAAAGAATGGCAGATTGTGGCTGTTTGTGAATAACTGTAATAATGTGAGGGATCTAAATAACTATCACAATTGGGGCTCAAAATTATTTTACAAGCCATTTTCTGAAATTGCAAGTACTTTACACTGCAGAGAATCTAACTGACTATTGGAAGTACCTCATGTTTCAATGTGGAATAAACAGAAGTGATGGTAGTTATAAGACCACTGCGTGAAAAATAGTGTTTCAACTTCCAAAGCATGTCAGCTTGTTGACATGGATGATTCAATGTGAATTCTATAATTTTTTTACGTGAGTGTCAAATCATCAACAGTTAAAGTCGCAAGTGCCAATTTTTCCTTCTCCAAAGGCATCATCCTTGGGGGAGTCCAATATGCATGCACATGCATTCACTCAAACACTACGAGTGAATTCGTCAATGAATGGGTGAGCTGCGATATACTTACATATTATATTTCTGAAAGGAAGTTGAGTCTAAAATGTTTTACTGCATGATTTTTAGAATACTAATCATATTTCCATCAGCAATTTAATCTCGAGAAAAAATACCATTGGCAAATATGTTTCATGATCTCTATGAATGAGATAGATGAAGGGACAAATTGGATTGCAGCCAATTTTATGATGCAAAGAGTCAACAAAAGGATAAATAGGTTAAATGACTGGCCAAAAAGTTGGCAATGCAATATAATGTGGTGAAAATGATGTGTTCTTTATTTTGGGAGGAAGAATAGAGTATTATTTGAATAGAATCAGACTACAGGTTGCTACAGTAGAGAAGGATCCGGGTGTTCCAAAATATGAGTTGGCATATTTTGACTTGCTGAGCTTTTCCAGCGATTTCTGTTTTTATTTCTGATTTACAGCATTCACAGTTCTTTTGGATTTTATATTGAATATTAATCTTTCCTGCAAGGGGTTTGGTGTATAAGATTAGGCAGATCTTGCTACAACTGAACATTGTCAAGATCTCACCTTAGAGTACTATTATATAAACTCGCATATAAGTCAACCTCATGCTTTAGTCGACCCCTTATTTTTGGCCAAAACATCTTGAATTTTCCATACATCTCGTGTATAAGTCAACCCTACTATAACGCATTAAATTGCATTCATTCATTCATACCAGTAACTCTATTCATCGCTCTTTGTTTATAATATTGCACCTCTATTCATTCATTTGTAACTCTATTTACCGCACTTGGTTTACTACAGCACCTTTTGGTTGAATCATTCATTCAGACCGGTACTAAGTCTATCAGTACTTATCCCATTTTGTTCACTATACTTCCAAAAGCTAAGATCGTTAAAAAGTTAATCATTTTATTTGTGCCAGTATATCTGAATGCAAATGAGATATATTAGCTACATACTGGTATATCTTTAATACTTTAACAAATGTGTTAATGTTGCTGAGGTTCATAACATATGAGAATAAATGGGAGTGAAACGGAAGAATTTGGCAGAAATGTTCAAGATGCTTACATGTTCAGAATTTATTAAAATGTTTCATTTTAAGTGTGCCATTATACCAGGCCATGATGATGTTGAACAATGTAATTTTGCAGGATTTCAATGAATCTTTGACATGTTAAATTTTCATACCAGCCTCTTGCTTTTATCTTTAATTCATTCTGTTTTTCTTCTTTATCCGGGGTTAGTTGTGCGATCAAATCGGCTTTTGCTAATAACACGGGTATTTTGAACTGCAGCATGAGTTTCAGCCCCTCAAAACTTGTACCCATGTATTAGTCAGTCCCCTAATTTAAGCTGAAAAAAAAATCATCTTCAAAATTCAACCCATACACGAGTATATACTGTATGTGCTCTCTTGGACATTTAAAGAGGTCCAGACTATACTTGCAATCCAGAAATGATTGAATAAGCGGAACCTTGGCAGAAGAGGTTGTTTTGTGAGAAAACATTGAGCAGACTAGGTTTTTACTCATTGGAGTTTAGAAAACTGAGAGATGGTTGTATTAAAACACAAGGTTCTAAGGGGGCTTAATAGAGTAGCTGTTGGAAGAATACTTCCTCTAATGTGAGAATCTTAAACAAGGGGCACAGTTTAAAAATGTGGGGTCTTTCTAAGATGGAATAAGAAGAATTTTCTTTTCCCAGAAGGTCTCAGAAGTCCTTGTGGCTCTCTCCCCAATACACAGTGAAGGCTGAGTCACCGAATATATTTGAGGTTGAGCTGGTCAGATTCTTGACTGAGTCAAGAAAAACATTAACTTATTTAAGAAATATTTTACTGTGGCTTAATCTTAAAATAGGCCGCAGGAGAAAGCAATATCACAAGATATTGCATCACTACCCATGATGATATTTGTTCTGTGCAGGGTAAGATTTAACCCCAGACTACATTTTCTATTTCCGAATCCAATCCTTTTGCAATCTCTTTATTTTGCTTCTGTACCAGAGATGGCATTGCATTCACTTTCCTTTTTACATCTCAGGCTCCTTTAACTTACGGGCCTGTAATTGCTCTGGATTGCCCTCCCCACATTTTTGAATTAGGGTGGAGCATTTGCAATTCTCTCGTCCTCTGACCCCATCAATTAGCGAAAGGATTGGAAGACTGTGGCCAGAATCACTACCTGCCTAAGTATAAACAGGAAAAACAAAATAGTCAACAACAGTCTTTCAAACACACCCCAAAGTACTCTCCTTTTTGTATTAAAACATCTGCTCTTGAGGATATGAATCTCTGATCTGATGATGCTATTTTGAACAGGTCCCTTTTGCTACTGACCTAATCCTAATGTCCTAGGAATCTGAAGCCCTGCTTCCTGTTCCATGTCTCTAACCATATTAATCTGCCAGATCCTTACACTCAAAAACATGTGACAGGGTAATTCATAAATGACTGCCTTTGAGGTCCTGTTCTTTTGAAAAATTTGCGGTAGTTACTTTAACTTAGTCTACAGGATTCCAACTCGCTTCTTCCATTTTATGGTGATATAAACCATGAATCCTAGCTCTTCCCCATCAGTTTGAGTATAACACACACCCTGAGGATATGTGCACTGTGGCCTTTTTCTCCCTTATGAATTTGGTCTAAACGTTGATCTCCTGACATATGCAACCCAGAAAAGATTTAACCAGCTGTATGCCCCAAGTCACCCCTCTAGCTTAAAAATCATCAACAGGGCAACAGCTGAGGCACATCCTGCACTCACAGGCCTCTTGGTCACATTGAATATCCTGAATTTCTCACAAGATTTAGGAATTTTCATTCATGGAAGCCAAACCTCGATTCCAATTAGAAATTTAAAAAGAGCTCATTCATACAGGATGATTTATAGAATTGCTTTTAACTGTGCTTATTCCATTTGCTCCTCAAAGCAAACCTGAGCTTTTTATTTACTCAAGTTTATAAAGGCTGAACCAAAATATTAGCTATCCATTCTTAACCTGGATCTTAGAACCCTCAGCTTTTGTAGTCCTGTTCCTTTGACTTGGACTTGAAACCACACAAATAAAGCAAAGAACTGAGGATGCTGTAGATCTGAAGCAAAAACAAAAATACAAATTGCTGGAGAAACTGCAGGGTCTGGCAGCATCCGTGGAAAGAAAGCAGTGTTAACATTGAGTCCAGTGACATTTCTGGGAGTCATGATAAATACAAGCTGTTTCCAATTACAAAGATGCTGCTCAAATTGTATTAAACACATTATTTTGGACAGTTAAACAGGTCTCGTACATCCTGATTAAGTCCTAACCTACCTTCATCTTATGGCCCTAGGACATCCATCATACCCGAGAATTCCTCTGGTTTGCTCAAATGAGCGAGAATGTTTTTCGCTCTGTTTTATAAGGAACACTGTTGTTTAACCATCTGGGTCAGGTCTTTTAATTTTTCTTAAATATAGTTGACTTATCAACTCATAGATTAGATTAGATTACTTACAGTGTGGAAACAGGCCCTTCGGCCCAACAAGTCCACACCGACCTGCCGAAGCACACCCACCCGCCGAAGCACATCCACCCAGACCCCTGCACCTAACACTACATGGCCAATTCACCTGACCTGCACATTTTTGGACTGTGGGAGGAAACCGGACCCCCCAGAGGAAACCCACGCAGACACGGGGAGAATGTGCAAACTCCACACAGTCAGTCGCCTGAGGCGGGAATTGAACCCAGGTCTCTGGCGCTGTGAGGCAGCAGTGCTAACCATTGATGTATAAAAAAAGACACTTGATAAAACACTGATTCTCTATATATAATTGTCTTTAATTTTTCTCTCTGCTTTGCTTCACAACAATGAGCACGATCAGTAAATGATTCAGAATTTCAAATTGTTGATGTACTCATCATTCTGTCACTGGGAACAGTGTGAACATTGCTTATTCATTTTCAATCTAGAAATGCAAAATGAGCAACTTCACTACATTGGTGCAGTGCCTAATTATTGAAATTAAATCAATTTGCAGAAAATTAAATTATACTACTACACTTGAGTGCTGGTATAGTCCACTGGTTTATTACTTTATCATCATTATAGACCTGCCCAATATGGACAGCGGGGACTACAAATCTCAAAATTAGTGGTTGGGACTGATGCAAGTGTTGGAAAGAAAGGAAAAATGTAATTTGCATAGCTGGGCAAAGGTTTTAAAATATTGGTCAGTTTAAAGTCTAATTACGCATCACAGAATCATAGAGATGTATCGCATGGAAATTTGGAACTGGGCAATTTCAGACTGGATGTCAATGAATAATGTCTCTTGATTTGCTATAATTGAAGATCATTACAACTTGCAGAGTAATTTTATTCAGTAATTCATTTTTATTCACTTGCTTAAAGAGATCAAATGACATTTTTATTCAAATATTTTCTTCCAACAATTCTGAAACACTAAATATTCAAAATCTGCATCACAGCAGAGATTTGAGTTCATTCATTCTTCAGCTAAAACTAAAGTAAAAAGGATATAGTGACCTATCACTTTATCACCTCTTCACCCAACTAAACAGTGAAGGCAAAGCTGTAGCCGTCTTGAACTGGACTTAACAGCGAAAGGAGCAGGTCAATTATCCCAATAGAGATCAGTAACATTTAAAAATCATGTAGAACATCTGGTAATAGTTGAATGGACGATACAATAAGATTTCATGTTTTAAGACTTTTACTTTCACAAGGAAACTAGGAATGACATTGATAAACATTGCTGTGTATGCAACTTAGACTTTAAATTACCATACAGAATTTTCCTCATCTGTTAACTCAACCAAAACTCCCACTTCAATGTCATGCTGTTCATGAGGTAGACAGTCAACTCTATCGGAACCAACCCTAAAAAAGGGAGTTTTAGCTCCACTGATTTACTTTCATTATATACATTTCCCAGTGTGGTAACTTTTAAGTCTGTGACTGTATTTCACAGTAAGGGCTTTTCTCCAGAGTCCTCCCTCTAGTGATTCTTCCTGCCTTGTCACAAATCTCCACAAAAGTGTGTCCACAACCACCTGACAAAGGAGCAGCGCTCCGAAAGCTAGTGCTTTCAAACAAACTTGTTGGACTATAGCCTAGTGTTGTAAGATGTTTAACTTTGTACACCCCAATCCAACACTAGAAACTCCATGAGGTGGTCTTTTCAATCCAAGAACAACATTGTATCCATATTCTTGCACGATGAAACATTGAGAGTTAGCCTGTGGCTGCTGTCTCTCCCACATCCTTACAGAAATCTCATCTGAAAGTTTCAATAATATCTTTCAATGGCTTCCTAACAATTATCCCCCTCAAAAAGCTCATCTCCACGGCAATGTGGACCATATGGATCACATATTCAGGCAGAAATTCTGATTAGTTATTCTTTTAAAACACATCTTTATTCTATCTTGAAGTAAATGATTAGTTTGTAGTATGACTGTTCTCCAAAACCTGTAATTCTAATCCTTTCCTGTGACTTTAGAAATGAACACTAGATCAAATATTAGCAGTGATATTTCTGCCAAGAACAAGAAGTGTGAGTACCAGTACCAGGTTCCCAATAAACCAACTTGGGCCCTGCTTTAGCCTTTTACGACCAATTCAGAACAGACCAAAGACATACTTCATTTCTCCATCTTACCCTACAGTAGAACAGTCCAAAAGCATAACAATCTTGCAAAACTTGGCGTAAGTGCAGTCAATCCATTAATGCAAGGATCATTCATGCCAAACAAGTGACAGGCATTGACCATCTCTAACAAGAATCCAACCATCACCGCTTGAAATGTAATGGCATTACCATCATTGAATTCCACACTAACAACATTCTGGAGATTACCACTGAGCAAAAACTGAACTAATACAAGGGGGCATAGCTTTAAATTAAGGGGGGGTAGATATAGGACTGATGTTAGGGGTAGGTTCTTCACTCAGCGAGTCGTAAGTTCATGGAATGCCCTGCCAGTAGCAGTAGTGGACTCTCCCTCTTTATGGGTATTTAAGCGGGCATTGGATAGGTATATGGAGGATAGTGGGTTAGTGTAGGTTAGGTGGGCTTTGATCGGCGCAACATCGAGGGCCGAAGGGCCTGTACTGCGCTGTATTCTTCTATATAGCAGCCATATTAATACTATCACTACAATAGCAGGTTAGAGAGTTGGAATTCTTCAGCATCATGATGCCTGTTACACTGGAGAGTATTGAGGATGATAGTGTATTCTTGCTCAACAACTAGTTCAGACACGTCTTGCTATCTGGCATGGTAAGTCAAAGCTGAAGAAGGCGTCAACATGGATGATCTTGGAACCACATACAGGAAAACACTAGTGAGAATGTCCACCAAGCATTATCTAGCCTGTCAAACATCCTCCTGTCACTGTCAGTCAAAGTTGGTGGAGAACTTTATGATAGCACAGTCTTCCCGATTACACAGTCTCACCATCCTCCAGCTGCATTGCAGACCCAGAAGCACCATGGCTCTCCTGCGACCAGGTAACCTACTCCTCTGCACATCCTGTGAGGATGTAGCAACACTCCCGATTAATTTTGTGGATGACAAAAACAGACAGGGAAGCAAGTAGTGAGGATGACAGAGTCTGCGGGGGGGATATACAGCAGACAGGTTAAGTGAGTAGGCAAAATCTTGGCAAAGAGAATATAATGTACACCATAGCACGAAGAATAGGGGAGAGAATATTACTAGTATGGAAAAAGTAGAAAATCACACAACACCAGTTTATAGTCCAACAGGTTTAATTGGAAGCACACTAGCTTTCGGAGCGACGCTCCTTCATCAGGTGGTTGTGGTTGATGAAGGAGCGTCGCTCTGAAAGCTAGTGCTTCCAATTAAACCTGTTGGACTATAACCTGGTGTTGTGTGATTTTCTACTTTGTACACCCCAGTCCAACACCGGCATCTCCAAATCATGTATCGAGAAAGACTGCAAAAAGTCAACAAAACAGATAGATTTGGGAGTCTTCGTTCATGACTCTGAAACAGTTAGCATCCAAATTCAGGAGGTAAAAGGGAATGTTGGCCTTCAAAGGGAACGGTGTATGAAAGATTGCTAAATTTCTACAAGGCATGGGTTAGACCACAACTGGAATATTGTAAATAGTCTTGGACACCTTCTGTAAGGAAAGATGTACTAATCCTGGACACAGCCCAGCCAAGATTCACTTGGTTGATCTGGGATAGGGAGGCACTATCTTATTAGGAGAGGTTGATCCCATACTCCTCAGAACATAGGAGAATGAGAGGCAATCTTATTGACACATACAAAATTCTTAAAGGACTTGACAGGGGAGGTGAGGAGAGGTTTTTTTTCCCTTGTGAGAGAAACTAGGATTATGCATAATCTCAGAATAAGCAAACACACATTTCACATAGAGGAAGAATTTCTTTTCTCAGAGGATAGTGCATCTGTAGAATTCTTTACCACACAGGGCTTTGCACACTAGATCAACAAATACATTCAAGGCTGAGTTTGACAGATTTTTAATCAGGAAAGAAATCAAGGTTTATAGGGGAAAAAATAGGAAAGTGGAGTGGAGGGGAGGGAGGGGGTGATCAGATCAGCCATGATCTCATTGAAGAGTGGAAAAAAATCTGCAGATGCTGGAATCCAAAGTAGACATGCAGAAGCTGGAAGGACACAGCAAGGCAGCATCAGCACATGGTAAAGTCAACATTTTGGTTGTAATCCTTTTTCAGGACCTGAAGAAGGATTACACCCAAAACGTCGACTTCCCCACCTCCAGATGCTACCAGGCTTGCTGTGTTCTTCCAGCGCCAGCCTGTCTACTTATGACCTCATTGGACAGGCTGAATGCTCTGAATCTTGTGGTCTAATGGCCTGCAATCTTTGCAACTGTGAGAAAACAGAACTCATAACAATGTATTAACATCAATAATAGTTACATAGCAGGCTTCCAGGAAAATTCCATTTATACAAACTTAAAAGACCTGAAACCAGGGGCAGCATGGTAGTTCAGTGGTTAGCACTGCTGCCTCACAGCACCAGGGACCCAGGTTTGATTCCACCCTCGGGTGACTATCTATGTGGACTTTGCACATTCTCCCCATGCCTGCGTTAGTCTCCTCCGGGTGCTCCGGTTTCCTCCCACAGTCCAACAGATATACAGGTTAGGTAGATTGGCCATGCCAAGTTGCTGAAGGTGTCTGGGAATGTGTAGGCTAGGTGGGTTAACCATGGGTAATGCAGCTTCACAGGGAAAGGGTGATGTGTAGATGCTCTTCCAAGCATGGATAAGGATTTGATGGCCTGCTTGGAGGGATTCTAAGTGTATGAAACGTGACTTTCAGTTCCCAATTTTGGGAGATACAAAGAACATGCATAATTGGAAGCTTGTCTTGGGATTAAGGGAACATGAATCAATTTTGTGATTTGCAGATTCCCATACCTGAGGGCTTAAGTACGATTGGGACATAAAATATTCACTGTCACTCATAAAATAACAGGGCTAGCAACAGTTTATAAGACCATTTGTATCCAGTTCACAATGCTCCCCTGGCTGCCAATGCAGAGAAAACTATTATAAGTCCAATACTGTAAAGTAAACTTTAATTTGAATGAACTGCATTGTTGCGAATGCTTGTTAAAGTATATTTGCAGCTATTTCACACATTGTAATTGAGTGACAAGAAAGTTTGGCAGTAGAGTTGGATGTCAGGAAGATTTTGCCGTGAACTCAGAATCACTTCTCTCTCTCTCTCTCTCTCCCTGTGTATGTGAGTGTGTGTCCTGGGTGACCCTGTTGCACTCCCTGCTCACTCACTCACCACAAAGATCATTCGGCGCTTGGAGCTGCATAGCTGGTTCCGCCTCTTCGCTGTCGGCTCCGATCCTGCCTGGAGCATGGACGCCTGTTGCTCCTCGTTGGAGTAATGAGCTTTGTACCCTTGCCCGCCTTTCTCGGGATCCATCTCCCTCAACTTTATAGTTTTTTGTTAAGACTAGAACGGTGCAACTGCTACCCACATAAAAAAAAGGAGACAAGACGCGAGAAAGAGCTGTGTGTGTGTGTGTGTGTGTGTGAAAGGTGCCGTCAGTACATCCCCCTTCGCTGTGAATGAACCAATCCTTCTGAAGGGTTTCTCCGGGGGGGGGGGGTTGGACAGTTCGGGCAATGACACCACTCTCTGGAAGCAGGTCTTGCCGAAAGTGTGTAATTCAACTTCAGCGCGCAACCAGGGCCACTGTGTCCTCATGCAACTGTTGCAAACCTGTTACTGGTGTTTGCGACCGTCTGGTGGACATTTAGTTGGAAATGCAATCGCCATCTTTTTTTTGTTTACAGTGGGAGTATAAACAGAAAGTCAGAAACTTGTAACTGAGCCGATAAACAGGCATGTGCAGCGGCTTGTTCACGCTTAATCATTGTAAAATGTCAAGGTCCAAAATGCTCCCGTTTTGAAATTCCCAGAGATATTTTTTAACAGCTTGTTTTCATAAAATCCAAAAGTAGGCATTTGCTGCGATAAGCTTTCATTAGTTAGAGAGGACCGGGGCTCAGTTGATTTGAATTTGATCACTGCTTTTCACTTTGATCTTTGATTTATTATTGGCTCCTCTACCTAAAATGAGACGTTTTTGTTTTATATGCAGTATAAACATATACAAAGATCATAAGGTGATTTGATGTGGGCAATGGTGAGAAATTTGGAAGAATGAAATAAGGGAGGAATGAAAATGTGAGTCTTCAGGTCAAGAGGTTTATAAAATCATGAGGGGCACGGATAGGGTAAATAGCCAAGATCTTTTTTTCCTCAGAGTAGACAAGTCCAAAGCTAGAGGGCATAGTTTTAAAGTGATGGGGAAAGATTTAAAAGGGACCTGAGAGACAACTTCACACACAGGATAGTGCGTGTAAGGAATGAACTGCCAGAGGAAGTAGTGGAGGCTGGTACGATTCCAACATTTAAAAGGCATCTGGATGGATAGATGAGGGGGAAGGGTTTAGGGGGATACAGGCCAAATGCTGGTAAATCGGGCTAGATTAATTTAGATATCTGGTTAACATGGATAAATTGGACCAAGGGTCTGTTTCCATGTCATACAACTCTCTGATGATGACTCTAATAAAAATCTGATGAAGTTTGCAAAGCCTAGAGGAGAAGCTTGGTTGTAAGTAGCAAGGGGTCTCTTCATGTGTGAACATGCAATTATTATCTAATCTCACCTCTTTAATATGCAGGTTGCTATACGCCCAGATATTCCTTGTTGGCCAACATTCCCTGACATTTTGGGGCATGGTCCATAGGCAGTGACTGCCTTGCCTCCTTCATCTGTTTTATGGCGGCATTGCCCATATTTTAACCAGCAGCTGTGGATCTAGTCACTGCAGTAGTTCTCATCATGATGGCCACTGTAATAGCAAGCCCAGGACCAGCACCAACATCCAGCAGCCTCCACACAAAGGAGTTGCAGCTGAAGGTCCTCACAGAAGGCACAGGAGGCTTCTAGAGAATTATCCTCAATGCCATTCCTTCCAGATCGATGAGTGCTGTCAAATACTGAGGATGTGCCTGGACATCATCGTGGAACTGTGTTTCTGCTGGAGCTGGATCTGTGGCCTGAAGGAGTGGGTGACCATCCTTTGCCTGACTAAGGCCAAGGGTGGAGACATGCAGCCTATTTTACCACAAGGACCATTCTATGGCAACAATAGGCCTGCTCAAGATGAGGTTCCGTGCTTGGATCTGAGGGAGGTCCTTGCAATACTGTGCATACAGAATCTGCTGCATAATTCTAGCATGCTGTGGTCTACACACTGGAACAGGCAATGAGGGAATGTGATGCTCGTTGAAGAGAGATACAGTTGTCCTCAAAAAGGAAGGTAGGAGCAGCAACGGATATAATATACCAGATGGACTGAATTGACATGTGCCTCCAACTGATCAGTGGTGGATAAAATCATCATTTATAGACTGTAAATTTGGTGTCGCTTCAATGACTAGCACCCCAATTTAGTCCCAAATGTAAGTATAACTCTCACCTTGCCACTGAACACCAATGTCTGCATACTGGATTAGTGGTGCTGGAAGACCACAGCAGTTCCAGCACCACTAATCCAGTATTTGGTTTTCAGCATCTGCAGTCATTGTTTTTACCAATGTCTGCAGCCAAGGAGTGCAGGTCTGTCTGTATTTCTGCCAGCCATTGAGCTGATGGAACTGGTACTCCAGAACAACCATCAACCTGTCCATAGAGACATCCAGACATGTACACACTAAAGCCCTTACAGAGAGAGAATAAGTTTTGCAATAGGAATCAAAACCTGATCGTGTTGAGAATATCATAGTGGTGATAATGAGAGAGCAGTGCATCGCATCACAATTCATCTTGATTGCCAGGATATGGAAATTTTGGTATTCTCACATGAGCAGTCTCTTTCTGATTCATTCAAGGATCCTCTCCCTGGAGGGATGAGGAGATGAATGTTGGCCACCTCTTCACCTGTCTTTGCCTTTATGGTGGACTATCTTCCTCCAGCAATGAGACAATCAGAGGATTACTGAGCTAAAAGGACTGACACATTCAATAGTGATTGTGCAAGTGCAAGAAAGATGTGGTTTCCTGAGTGAGTGAATAAGAAGCACAGATGTCAGGAATGCTTAATAGTTCAGGGGAATGGGTTAAATGTGAGCCACTGAGGGAAGATGCTACATAAAATAGTGCAAACGATAGTTCAAGAGCCCAAGTGGTGACTCATTCAGTTGTAGACCTAGAGGGAGTGTGAAGTAGCAGAGAGAAAATACCCTTATGGAGCACAGAAGATCATGAATCTTCTTGCAAAAATGTTGCGCCTTCCACTGAACCATAGAAACAGCACTGACCTGGATGGCAACATTGGACCAGGCTGGCAGGACGTGGTGCCATGGTCTCCTCTGGCAGTCCTGGAATAAGAGAGAACATGTCTTTCTACTCCACCACCCACTCCATCAGAGTCTTCAGGTCTCTGTCTGCAAAGCAGATTGTCAGTTTGCTTCTTTCAGACTTTCCTTTCCAAATGCAATGCATTGTGACGGGCAATTCCTGGCTGGCAGCAGTTAAACTGGTGCGCAACTGAGATTTAACTATGGTGCCTGCAGTGTCAACACCACCAGGAAATAATTGTTGGTCCAGCCAGTGAAGCCCAAATCATGTGATGAATAATAAATTGTCATATCTTTCCTGTAATGCAGCGATTAGTGATGCATAGTACTCTGGCTATGATCTAAATAATGTCTTGTACAATTAACATATAACCTTCCTGTTACACTCTTTGTTTCAGCCAATAAAAGAAAGTACACCACATGCCTTCTTAACCATATTATCTGCCTATCAGGAACCTGCGAACGCCTAAGTTTTGGACCATCTGCAATATTCATTATAGCTCTGAAATAACTTGGCTCAGTGGTTAGCACTGAAAATGTGTTGCTGGAAAAACGCAGCAGGTCAGGCAGCATCCAAGGAGCAGGAGAATCGACGTTTCAGGCATGAGTCCTTCTTCAGGAATTGCTCCTGAAGAAGGGCTCATGCCCAAAACGTCGATTCTCCTGCTCCTTGGATGCTGCCTGACCTGCTGCGCTTTTCCAGCAACACATTTTCAGCTCTGATCTCCAGCATCTGCAGTCCTCACTTTCTCCTCAGTGGTTAGCACTGCTGCCTCACAGCACCAGAGATCTGCCTCGGGCAACTGTCTGTATGGAGTTTGCACATTCTCCCCATGTCTACGTGGGTTTCCTCCGGGTGCTCCAGTTTCCTCCCACAGTCCAAAGATGTGCATGTTAGGTGAATTGGCCATGCTAAATTGCCCGTAGTGTTAAGTGGATTAGTCGGGGGTAAATATAGGAGGGTGGGTTTCTCTTCGGAGGGTCAGTGTGGACTTGTTGGGCCGAAGGGCCTGTTTCCACACTGTAGGTAATCTAATCTAATCTAAACTTCACAGAGGTCAGTATCCTGTCATCAAATCGTCCTTTACTTACAACTGGCGAGTCCTTGACACTGACCGGACTCTTTCAGAGCTAGCTCTCGGAGTCAGTTGAACCCTTGACACTCTTGTTTATATCTGTCAGCCAGGGCTCCCTGATTAGACCAAACTAACAGCCCCAATCAGAAAACTTATAGTTTACATTCTGAGAAAAAGTGGGAAAGAGATTCAAAGAGCTGAATGGCTTGTTCCTATGTTTCTATGAGATCACCTGGCTGACCTTGTTACTATCTCGACACGAAAGTTTTAGGCTAAATCTTTGAAAGCATGCAGTCAATACATAGAAAAGCAACTTGCATTTATATTGAAGGCGGTGTGGAGGAATATGTCTCAAGACTGTTCAAAACATTCATGTCAAACAAGCTTGCACATCAAGATAAATGAGGAAAAACTAGGAAAAATAAGCTCAAGCCTTGGTAAAACAGCAAATTTCAAGGAGCATCTTAAAGGAGCAGGGTGAGATGAGGTTTAGGAAGGAAGTTCCAGAGGTTAAGGCCTAGGCAGCTGAAGAACTGGCCACAAATGGTGGAATAACTAAAATTGTGATGCACAAAAGGCTAAAATTGGAGGAATATTGAGTTACAGGAGGATCTTAAAAGTGGAGCAGCTTAAAGGGGTAAGGAAGGAAGAGGCCATGAGAGATTTGACAACAAGGATGAAAATTTCGAAATGAAGGTACTGCAAATCAGCAGCACAGGGTGGGAGGTCATACAGCCAGGCAGTAGAACAAATTTATCTTCCATCCACTGGCACTGCACCTGAATCAGAGTCCTTAATTTGAAACATCAATGTCTAACATACTACACAATCCAATCAGTGAAATCCTAAACTTAATCTTTAACTTATACTATACGTGAAAGCAAGCTGTTACAAATATTTAATTATTTTTTTGATGGCTTTTAGCTTAAAGAGCATTTACAGAATTCTATTTCTGAAATATATTTATGGAGGACAAGGAACAGAATTCAAACAACAATAATTCTATAAGGAATCTGGAGACATCATCGACTGATTGCTGAAGTGATATCAAACCAGGACATAATTTCTCATCCTTATTTTAATTCTTCAGATATGGATGTCTGTGGAATTGCCAGCATTTATTGTGCATCCCTAATTGTTCTTGAGAAGGTAGTGGTGAACTGTCTGCTTGAACTGCTGAAGTTAAACCTTGTTGTTTAGGGAATCCCCAAATCTTGACCCGAGAGATAATGAAGGAATAAATCAGAATTTTGTGTCTATTGGAAATCATAGTGACCCCTTCTAAGTAGTAGTGATGGTCCAAAAATCCTTCAGAAATGTTACAGTTCATCTTGTAGATAGTACATGTATAGATGGTAATCACAAACATAGAAGAAAATGGGTACTTAAGTTGGTGAGTGGTTTGTCATTCGTGTGGACTGCTTTATTCTGTTGAGCTTCTTGAATGTTGTTGAATTTGCGTCCAATGGGCAAATGGAGAATATTCCTTCACAGTCCTGATTGAGCCTGGATTGGTTTCATGTAACGTTCCCATCACCAAACTCGAATATCTCCCTATATGACAGTATGAAAAGAGCACGTCTTTATAAATCCAATTTGCTTTCTTTATTGTGAGATGTGGAAAGAATTAAAATGCCATGTTCTTGCAGTTTTTGCTTCTGGAATCTGTGAGTCTGAGAGAGATTGCCAAAGAAGCCTTACTGAGTTGTTGTAGGACATTCCCCTAAATAGTATACATGATAGTCACTACATGGAATTCAGGTAAGCACCAGAACTAATGGCAGTCCTCAAATAGATCCTGGAGTGGAAGAAAATGGGAGAGGTAGGACAAATGTGGGTGAACAAGGTTAGTAATCATACTATGGAACATTTGTAATCATTTCCTCCTGGCCGTATATTAAGGCAAGATAAAATTCAGACATGTCTTTACATCATTATCTTCCAGTAATTTCTTTAATTCAGAGGAACTCAAACTGTTTCAGGCTGTTGTTTGAGGCATCTGTATGTTGACTGAAACGCATTTCATTCAAGTAGTGTTCAGGCATAAATCATGGCATCAAGCAATTGTGCAATTTCACTTCTGCACCTGAAAATTATGGACAACAGGCTTGAATTTCACTTCACTAACTCTGGAACTAACACTCAGAAACAATTATGTTATCATTCAGCAAACCCACAAAACATGCTCTGTCGTACTGTGCAAATGGCAGAGGGTGGGAACACTGGGTCACATCTTTAGCTGCCTCCTTCGAATGATTTACACATCACAGGGGAAATTAATTGGGATGGAAAGGAGGCTAACTCTGAAAGGTAGTTACAATGCACTGAAAAAGCACATCCCAAACATTGGCAAATATCTAGGAGTATGCTGTGCTGGTATGACTCAGATCATTTCCAAACACATGACAGAATATTTTAATACCTTACAAAAAAAACAGGGTTTTGTTTTGCATGCTGGAATTCTAAATTCACAGACATCAAAAGATCAATTCATCATTTCATCACTTTATATAAAATCAGTGTTGAAGATTTGCAAGAGAGGAAACATCAGATGTTTGAGTTAACAATATTTTGTTTGGAATGATAGTTAAACGTTAGGTGTAAATTCAGGTAAAAATGTTTTTAGCTGTAAAATCTCATTGACTGGCTGCTTTCTCTCCTGATAAAAATCAAGTCCTGTGATCAGCTCCACATCCCTTACTCGTGCTGTATGAGCCCAGATTCGCTCTTCAATCCATTGGGATTCTTTTTTATTATTCTGCCAAAAGAACACAGGATTCATTACCTACTGAGTAATTTATTTTGTCTTTTACAGTTTAAGAATGTTAATATTCCTATGATAAAGCATCTGTTGTTAGATGAAGTTAAGATATTACTATTTATTGTTTACAGTTGAAAAAATATACATGTTCACATTGTTTTAATACATACCTAGCTTTAAACTAGTGTATTGAATAAATATGGCACACATTGGAAGAGAGAATAAAATAGAATTTTACGAATGCATCATGTGGATAAGAAACATTTTTCTGAATCATGAAGTTACGAAAGTGAGAAAAGGCAGTTTGGAGCATGGGACAGGGAAAAAAATAAACAAGTTTTTGTATGCTTAGGAAACACAATAAATCCACAATATAATAATAATGTGATTGATGAATGATTTCTCCTCATCCCTCTTGATGCCTGTGGCCTCTGACACTATTGAGCATACAATCCTCCTCCAACACGTTTCTGTCATTTTCCAATTGCTGTAAATGCCCTGGCTTGGTTCTATTCTTATTGAGGCAATCAATAGGGAATTACCTACAATGGCTTCACACCCTTGTTCTCTGGTATCCACAAGGATTTGTTTTTGGCCCTGCTATTTTTCATTTGCAGGCAACTTCATAGAGATATATTCCAAAAATCACAACATTAGTTGGCCACATCCAGTTCAGTCTCACTGCAACATCTCTTATCTCTTGCTGAACTTTACTGGTGCTGGCAGGGATGCCCACTAGTTGGTGAATGATGGGAGCCCCACGTTATTTTCATTCAGAAGACCCGCATTTTCTGACGGGAGCCAACATTTACCCCACCAATGTCTGTACTCCCATGGAACCAAAAGCTCAATAGGGCTGAAATTCTGTTGACCAATTAGGAGCCAGCAATTCTGCTGGACTGGCAACACCAGCAGAAACAATGGCCATTACCATTATTGCATTGGAACTAGACAGAGGACGGGTGATGGGGCTTCAGGAGTCAGGTAAATGGAGCAGGGTAGAGTTTCCAGGGAGGGAGTCAGCAGCTGAAGGTGAGATGTTGGGGTAGGTGAAACAAGGGCAAGGAGAAGGTTTCCTGCAGCCTGCCCCATAAAAACACACACAAACACACTTTCCCAATGCCATACCTCACAATGAAGCAGAGAGTGCCTTTGAATAAGGACCCCATTCATTCTGCGCTCCATCACCAGTCCTAAAAAAGTGATGGTCAAACCTGACCAGTGAGTCCACCAGTGGTTAAATATCAGCAGTGGAATGAGGCCCTGACCTAGCCCTTAAGTGGCATAACAGCCTCATTGAACTTCCAGATAAAAGACAAACCATCCCTAGAGACAAGTTGAAAGGCAACAAGATCTTAACTCTGCACCTTCTAGCCTGATCATAAAGCTTCTTCCTCTCAGAACTAATCTCCAGAAGGGCATTAAATTCCATTTAGTATCTAATTTGTCAGACTGCTTGTCTACATACTGTACTGAATGAGCAGAAATTTCCTTTAACTAAATATTGGAAAGGCAGCATAGTTTCAATCCCTATCACAAACTCCATTTCATTGCCAACAACATTATTCCCTCTCCTTGGCAACTGTCTGTGGTTTACTCACAACCTTGGTGTTATCTTTGACTCCAAGCTGAGTATCCAACCATACATTTGTAACATTACTTACACCATCTTTTTCCACTTCAATACATCATTTTTCTCTCCCCTGCACTAACATATTTGCTGCTGAAATCTTCATTTTTTTATAATTCTGGACTCGACTATTCCAACATACTCATGGATGGCCTCCTGCTTTCTAACCATCATAAACCTGAAATCATCCAAAACTCTCACCAGGGTCACTCTAAGTCCCATTCAACCGTCACCCTTTGCTTTCAAAATACATTGAAGCCTTGTTAATGAAAGCTTCTGTTGTAAATTTCTCGTCTCTCCATATCCTCCCACCTTCCTAACTCTGTAATCTCTTCCAGGCCTTTAAAATATCTGTGCTTTTTCAGTTATGGCCTAATGAGTATCTCTGATTTTAATCGTGTCCCAGTTTCCAATGCTCTCAGCTCTGGAATATCCTCCAGAAAGCTTCTCTTTAAGACACTGCTTAAAATCTACTTCTTTGTCAAGCTTTTGGCCATCTTCCATAACCCAATTTTCTCTTGATAATACCCCTTTGGAGCACTTTGGGATGTTTAACTATGTTTTAGGTGCTAAATACATATAAATTGCTGTCATATGAATCACATAGATGGAAGGAGCAAAAAGGAAGTTGGCTTGCATTTTAATAGATGATGCAGTGTGGAATGGTAATCACATTTCCATAAGGTTCTGTCAATTTCCTGTCAGACAACTCATGGAAATTCCAGGCAAGTATGTTTATGCTCTTTTCATTGTACAATTGTGGGTCATACATTGTCTAGAAGTGTGGTGGATGCAGATTCAATTATAACTGACTAAGTAAATTGAATAAATAGGTAAAGGGGAACAATTTGCGGGGCTATGGAAAGAGGGATAACTTGGATACTCATTTTAGGCACATGCACAATGGGTGAAACGTGCTGTATCATTTGACAATGTTTGATACTTCTGCAATCTCCTTAATGAAATTGGATTGATAACATTTGCGACAACAAATGTTCATTTCTTTTTTTTCTCCTGAATCACAAAATCCTTTTGCATTAAAATACTAACTGGACACTCTGCTCAACAAAATGTGTTTCAGAAAACAGTTTTGATTGTTCATGAAGATTATACTTAAGTGAAGTATTTTGTAAGACTGTTTGTTTTTATACTTTTCAAAATTATGGGCTGAAATGAGGAAGAACCGTATTAAAACCATAGTTTTAAAGGATTACTGCATGTTTTGAAAACCAAGTCACTTGACACTTCCGGAAAATATTATGTTTGCAAGTAGCTGTTTGAATGAGCAGTAATTATGGTTGTAGATGAACTGGAGTTGAGGTGTTCTGTATAGATATGTAGTTGCTAGTAATGAGACATTGGTCGATCTATGGACTAGTGACCAGTGTCAATGGCAAAAGCTTTTCGTCAGCCTAGTGATAGTTTCTGAGGTAACTGAACATCTTAGGGCTGGGAGCAAGATACAGAGGCGAGTGTTTTGATCTCCACAGTTCCCTTCTAGTCAAATTTACAGAAAAGCATTTCAGCAGTTGTTGTAAACTCTAACTTGTAACTGATGGTTCAGAGACCTTTTTCTAAGTGAACCAGCCACCTTGTGTCTCCTGTAAACCAGTACAAGTGTCTGGAGAAAAGCATCGAGGAGGAAGTGAGGACTGCAGATGCTGGAGAGCAGAGCTGAAAATGTGTTGCTGGAAAAGCGCAGCAGGTCAGGCAGCATCCAAGGAACAGGAGAATCGACGTTTCGGGCATCAGCCCTTCTTCAGGAATGAGGAAAGTGTGTTCAGCAGGCTAAGATAAAAGGTAGGGAGGAGGGACTTGGGGGAGGGGTGTTGAGAATGCGATAGGTGGAGGGAGGTCAAGGTGAGGGTGATAGGCCGGAGTGGGGTGGGGGCAGAGAGGTCAGGAAGAAGATTGCAGGTTAGGAAGGCGGTGCTGAGTTCGAGGGATTTGACTGAGACAAGGTGGGGTAGGGGAAATGAGGAAACTGGAGAAATCTGAGTTCATCCCTTGTAGTTGGAGGGTTCCCAGGCGGAAGATGAGGCGCTCTTCCTCCAACCGTCGTGTTGCCATGGTCTGGCGATGGAGGAGTCCAAGGACCTGCATGTCCTTGGTGGAGTGGGAGGGGGAGTTGAAGTGTTGGGCTACGGGGTGGTTGGGTTGGTTGGTCCGGGTGTCCCAGAGGTGTTCTCTGAAATGTTCCGCAGGTAGGCGGCCTGTCTCCCCAATATAGAGGAGGCCACATCGGGTGCAGCGGATGCAATAGATGATGTGTGTGGAGGTGCAGGTGAATTTGTGGCGGATATGGAAGTGTCCCTTGGGGCCTTGGAGGGAGTTATGGGGGGAGGTGTGTGCACAAGTTTTGCGTTTCTTGCGGTTGCAGGGGAAGGTGCCGGGAGTGGAGGTTGGGTTGGTGGGGGGTGTGGACCTGACAAGGAATTACGGAGGGAGTGGTCTTTTCAGAACGCTGATAGGGGAGGGGAGGGAAATATGTCCCTGGTGGTGGGGTCCGTTTGGAGGTGGCGGAAATGACGGCGGATGATACGCTGGACATGGAGGTTGGTGGGGTGGTAGGTGAGGACCAGTGGGGTTCTGTCCTGGTGGCAGTTGGAGGGGCAGGGCTCAAGGGCGGAGGAGCGAGAAGTGGAAGAGATGAGGTGGAGAGCATCATCGACTACGTCTGGGGGTAAAGAAAAGCAGCAATGTTCTGACTAGCATAAGAATCACAAGGATCATCTCAACAACTCATTAATAGAAATGGCTGAACTGCTTTCCAGTTTTGTTTCACCCACAACCAACGTTTGTGTGTGTGTGTGTGTGGGCAGGTGCCTGTGGAGTGAGGGATGTTTATAAGAGGATTAGACTTTAAATTTGTAGAGTCATATGCTAATAGTTTAATAAATAACAAGTCACAATTCTTATTCACTACAGAAGTCTGATTCATGCCTTTTATCATCACGGGCCTGAAAATCAAATACATTGGGGAATTTTGTGCATTATTTTAAAAACTTTAACCTTTAACAATTAACCTTTAACCTTTAACCTTTAACAAAAACCTCTAACAATTCTGGTAATAGCAAAATTTAATTCCCAATAGTCGTAGTGAGCTGTGACAATTTTAGGGAATGAATTCTGGTTGAGTTCTGACCAGTATGTTGTAATTTAGAGTAGAGTAGTTAAACTACCAAGATTGATCTCGAAAGGGATACTCCTCTTGCCTGCTCATATATCCCACAAATCCCTGCAGCCCAATGCAATATTTCTACAGTCTGAGGGAAGTCATGGGAATGGGTAAATGTTTGGGATACTTAAAGGTATCTCAGGAATCTTTACAGGATAGCCTGTTGAAGGCCCAAATGAGAGCCAAGAGTAATATTCGAGGTGAGGAATACGGCTGAGACCAGAAGCAAGCAAGTTTGCAAATTATCAAGGTCTTCATCTGCCTATAAAACTATGATTTGTTTTTTTAAATATAATGTAAAACCTTTCTATTTTTCGCAAAGTCAAATGCAATCATTTTAGTTCTCAGGTTACCGAACCAAGAAAAATATAAAGCTCTATGTTTAAAATTAGTTTTATGCAATGATTTTTGACAGCCATGTACATAAATCATATTCCTTGCCGCAGAAAGGCAGGATGGTGATTCAGTGGTTAGCACTGCTGCCACACAATGACATGGACCCAGTTTTGATTCCATCCTTGAGCGACTGTCTGTGTGGAGTTTGTGCATTCTCCCCATGACTGCATGGATTTACTCCAGGTGCACTAGTTTCCTCCCACAGTCCAAAGATGTGCAGGTTAGATGAATTGGCTGTGCTAAATTGTCCCATAGTGTTCAAAGATATGTGGGTTACATGGATTAACCCAGGGCAAATACAGGGATAGGGTTACAGAGATAGGGTAGGGGATTGGGTCTGGTTGGGATGCTCTTTGGACAGTTGGTGCTGACCTGATGGGCCAAATGGCCTGCTTCCGCACTGTGGGGATTGTATGATTCGAGAAATGGTAATCATATTGTCACCAGAGAAGTCAGTCAAAATTGTGTTCCTATTTTAGAAGAGAGCTTAAAACAATGCCTAAGTAAATCCATCAAAGGCCCACCCTCTTGGCATTGCCATTTCTTTCATTACTTCCAAATATATTTTCAGGAAGTAATAAAGAAGCCTGCAGTCCCTGATTTTTGTCCATAATTATACATTTACCATCTGAAACCACAGAATGGTTAAAGCACAGAAGATGGCAATTTAGACCATGTGTCTATGCTGGCACTGATGGAAAAAATTCACCTCGTGCTACTCCCCTGACTTTAGCCATAGCCCTGCAAAACTTTACTTTCAAATTGATGTGGAGTGTGGTCTACCACAGTCATGGTGTGATACAATGGCTCCCATAGGAAAAGGACAAGACATAGGTCATGTAGCACTGAAGAATTCAACGAATTTTTATGACAGTACCTGGTATCTACATGTTTACATTATAATCACCAGCACGTGCATGTCTGGGCTGAAGCTAAATGTCTTGCAAGTATTGTTTGCTTCCTTCAACATTTCATGCTACTTGAGGACAGAGTTCAGTAAGATGGAGACTGAGAGCTTTACACCATGAGACTACATGCCATGATATGACGATGGCATCATGAGCATGCCCATTAAAGAGATATCACATATCTTTGAGAGACAGCACAACACAAATAGTAATCCAACTCTATTTTGAAAACCTTATTGATCCTTCCACTCAGACAATGCATTGAAGATGACCAACAATTCTGCATCTTATATGGTTCTCCTGCACTTTTCCTTGCTGCTCTATATCCCACACAATGGTTCTCTGATCTGCCAGATATCCTGGATTTCATCATGAATTGACTCAGAAGCCTGTGGGACACCCCAGAAGAAAGAGCCAGTAGTATTTAGAAATGAAAATACTGCTCACATGGGACCAATAGTTTGAAATATTTAAAACAAGTCAGGCCATTTGATAGTTTTAATGTGTTCCCCTTCTGTGGTATCTTGTCTTGCTACAGTCCAAAGTCTTTGGCATCTGAGCTGTGCACTCTACCACTGGGCATGTACAGCGGTGCTCAGACAGTTTATGTCTCAGCAGTGATAGGGGAACTGGGGTGTAGTCAAGTCTTCCTGTGGTGGGCTTGCATTGGGATGTGACTTGGTGTCAGATCATGGAAATTGTGGGCTGTGGTGCTGGTGGTGGAGGTGGGAGGCAGACCAGGCATGGATTCAGCTGGCATTCTTCGACACAACTGAAGCAGGTAGAGAGGTATCAAGCAGGACCAAGGTAGGATACTTCCAGCAGACCCAGGAGAGAGTGTCCATCAACTGGGGTTAGGGGGGAGGGGCAGGTGGAATAATGGATGCTCTGGCAGGCCCAAGGAATAGTTCAAACAAGCCCAAGAAGTGCAGTATGTCAGGGCAAAAGTCAGGGTTGGCTGGCAAGATCAACAGGGGGTGCCAGGTGGCACAGAATTAGAGTCATAGAGATGTACAGCACGGAAACAGACCCTTCAATCCAACCCGTCCATGCCGACCAGCTATCCCAACCCAATCGAGTCCCACCTGCCAGCACCCGGCCCATATCCCTCCAAACCCTTCCTATTCATATACCCATGATTGACAAGCCTCAAGAGGTTGATGGTGAGATGGTTTCCTGACTGTGTGAGAAGAGAGGTTTTGAGAACAGAGGTTTTTAATTGAATGGGGGTTGGGAGGCAAAGAGGGAGGTTAGAAAGGAGTTCTTCTGAGTGAACAAGGGTGGTGAAAGAGGGAGTGGAACTAGAGAGAGGAGTTGCCAAGTGACCAGGAAAGATGGAGTTGGAGAATTAGAAGGTCAGCATGAATCAAATTGGTGTCAATAGGATGAGGTTCAATCCCTGTCCCAGCCAAGATGAACTGAACCTTCTTGTACCCATATAGTGGAGATTAGGGTACTATCTATTGGACTTGCCTCCAGACAGAGAACACAAAGATGGTGAGGATACATGGAACATGCAAAGACACAGTTTTGATTCAGGGCAAATCTTAGGGGCCTCTCTGACTCCATCAATGCTTTCGCTGAGACCTTTACCTCTAACTCCATCATTCCCCTCCCTCCCTCTAACCTCCACCCATGTGTCAATAGTCTCACCAATACATATCCATCCCTAAAGAGTCCTTTACAGTTTTATTTTTCTGCAGATTTGGTCACCATGATCAAAACTTACTACATGCTACAGTATATAGATTAAAAGACCATAAGATATAGGAGCAGAAATGAGGCAATTCACCCCATTGAGTCTGCTCCATCATCCAACCATGGCTAATAAGTTTTTCAACCCCATTCTCCCACTTTCTCCCTGTAACCCTTGATCTCCTTGACAATCAAGAACCTACCTATCCTGTCTTTCCTCGTGTCAATACTTCCAACAATGAATTTTAGGGAAAAATGATTACATTTAATTATAGACTTCATATATAAGAAACAAATTCAAAATTTGTGCTGTTGCCAGACTGGTCTATTTTACTTACTGGGCAGCTCTCACTATTATCTTGCCGGTGCGGTAGAATGAAGGACCTTGCACGTAGTGAACCTTTGCATTGTTGGGGAGTCTGTGCGGTGTTGTTACAGTTGGTAAGGACAACATAGAAGTGAGTTGGGATGGGGATTACTGTGCCATTGACATGCCTGAAGAAATAACATGGAAAAAGAAACAAATGTCAATATTTGCATTCAGAATACACATCAAGTACAAACAGGATTATAGCATTTCTCAAAGATAACTAATAGTTTGTTACTATTATTATAATCATGAGGGTTTGTTTTAACTGACATTATTTGCAACAACAAGCATGTCCTGCAGAGATCGGCAAAGGGTGCTTCCTGATCCTGTAACCGTCAGCGAATTGCCATATTTGTCAGGATGGGTAGACTCCATTATCAGGCTCGTAAGTGTCTTCTGATTTGAAATGAGACCTTGTTTTCGGTCACCATGACATAGTCTGAGCATTTAATCATGCTCCTTCCAAAACTTTGAAGTCTGTGTGTGAAACAGTGCACTCTTATTGGAAATAGCTACTTTGATCACAGGTTTAAAATTTGGTTGCAACCCTTTAATACAGGAAGCTTTATTTTATTAGACTGATGCCCAGTAATATTCTATAACTGGGTGATTTTCTTCTAAATCATCTGTAAGAAGGTTGTACATGAAAAGGGTTCATTGAATATTAGAAACATATTTTCTGATATTGAGTTCTCATATATTCAAGTCTCACGTATGCTGTCAGCATTTTCTTTTAAAAATAAAGCTTTATCAAAAATAGAATCAAGTCAACATTATTTGTTTAGGCAACTACACAATTGTAGCACAGTGGCTCAGTGGTTAGCACTGCTGCCTCACAGCACCAGGGACCCAATTTCGATTCCAGCCTTGGGCGACTGTCTATGTGGAGTTTCTGCAGGTGCTCCAGTTTCCTCCCACCATCCAAAGAAGTGCAGGCCAGGTGAATTAGCCATGCTAAATTGTCCATACTGTTCAAAGATGTGTAGGTTAGGTGCATTAGTCAGGGGTAAATGTTGAGTAATAGGGTAGGGGAATGGATCTGGGTGGGTTGTTCTTTTGGGGGGGGTCAGTGCAGACTTGTTGGGTTGAAGGGCCTGTTTGCACACCATAGGGATTCTATCTTCACCTCAGCAGACAACCCCAAAGGTAGGTATAATCCTTCATAAACATGCAGAACTGGGCTGTAAAATATTTTTTATTTTCATATTATAATATAAAATTTACATTATATGTTTTGTTTTTGCTTATATATTTTATAAAGATGTTTATTTATATCGAGCCTTTTACAGTGGCCAAAGTGTTTTACAGCCAATGAAGGACTTCTTAGTTACTAATATAATATAGGAAACACAACAACAAATTTGCAAATTTCACCAAGAGCTATGTGACAATAGATTTTGTTTCAGTGAAGTGATTGTGTGATAAATATTGGCCAGAACACAGGATAACTCCTCTGCTCTTCATTGCATCAAGGACACAGCTTAACTCCTCTTCTTCGCATCAGTAGCAGGGAAACTCAAGTTTCATATGAAAGAGCTGATAGAGCTTTCGTTTAACATCATCCAAAATAGGAATCCCTCAGGACTACAGTGGAGTGTTAGCCTAGATATTCATAGTGAAGACTCCAAAACCCGCAACCTTCTGATTTAGAGGTAAGATAACTGTCATTATTTCAATATTTCACTATGTAAACCTTGTTGTAATTGAAGTGATTAACATTTGTTCCAGGCTGAATTCTATTTCCAAACTGCAAGATTCAAAGTTTAATAGCTAACTTTAAAATTATCATTGCATTATGCCAGATAAATAGAATATAATGATAATGCTGAGCAAGAATGTGCAGTATCATGACTTTCATGTAATAATGTAAACTGCTCTATAAATTAGCCATGTCATGCAAGATATTTTAATTTTGTCTCAGCCAATGAACTAGCAAAGCTGAATTTTGTTTCTCATTAAACTAAATGGAGAACAAAATAAAAATATTTTGCTTACCCCTTAATTTGTTCAAGAGTATCGAAATGTCCATCATAATTATAGTCAAACACTGGCCCAGTCATTACGTTGATGCCATTGCTCTGTGCAGCATCCCTTGGCAGCATAGTGTTGTGGAAGTAATGCCAGATCTCTGTGAAGCAATCAGCCAGATAGAACCTGGTAATTTTGCAATATACTGAAGGACAAGAGCTGTTAAATTTTAAATTCTATCAATGTCAATAACATCTTCAGCCAAAAAGATTTTTATCTTGTAAATTGTTTTCTAATAACCTTTTTATTACTGTTGGGTGTTTATTCTAATCCCTGAAACAGTCAACACAGAATTCTCCATTAGTTCTTAGGATCATGCCTTTTGATCTTGTCTAACCTCAAATTTTGTGTTTGTAAATTATGCAGTTTTAATTCCCAGCAGTAAATTTCAAAAGAAATATTACTGCTTATAATTTCAGCAACAAAATATTTCGCGTTGTGATGCATTCTCAGGTAATATTTTTTAAAAATCAATTCAATACTGAAAATAACTTAGTTATGAAAAAGATAAAGTGACATCCACCTACTCATTGGGAGTCAATTACAGAATGGAATTGTTTTGTTTTGAAGTTATCTCCATCAGGTTCAGTATTGGCAAATTCTTAGTTATCAGACTGAATGGGCAGGTATCAGTTGTTTTTGAGTCCTGAACTGCACATTTCCCAGGAGAATCCATTATTCATTAGGATTTTCACAGAGACACTTAATGGCACAGTTACAGGCTTCCTGTAATTGACATAAGCTCTTGAAGCTGGAGGGCCAAGCTTGTAAGGAGCAGCAGGCTGTTACCAACAGTAAGTAACTGATGAAGTACTTCAGTGGGGCGGCACCCTCAAAGCATTTTTTTAAACTTCAATTAAAAAGAGTTTTTGACAATTCTTGCAGCCTGACCACAACTGAAGCACAGAAGGGAGTGTTGCCCCCAGACTGGCGAGGATCTCCGCAAATGGAAACTTGCACCAGTGGAATAAAAAATTCTGGCATCTTCCTTGAATGAAAGTTAACAAGGCCCTTAATGAGATTAATGGCCATGCCTGATCCCTTCTTCACGACACCACTGGAAGACTAGCATGTTAGATGGAACTGGCATTTCCTGATTCTATTTGCCTCTGTTAGCAGCCCATTTGGGCCCAAAGTTCTACTCAATAGTGTTGGAATCTTTGGGATGCTCTTATGCTGATGAACTCAAAATCTCTTTCACATAGTTTCCCATGGATGAATAGGAATGGGTGAATTCACATAGTGTCAATGCTGCAAGACTAGCAATCAAGTGTTCCTGAATATGAATCCTCCCACAGAAAGCTGTGAAATAAAACTCAGTAAAGGCAAGAACCGTATAAAAATCTGACCATCTAATCTATCTAGCAGACTATTGTAAAAATCCAATTAGCCAATTCATGTTTTTAAAGGAAAGGAGTGCACAATGCCTGTCCCCTACACTTAAAGTCCTCAAGGTAGCTAGGTCTGATAAAAGAAAACATGTTCATCTCCCATGGGCAAGTCAAAAAGTAGGACACAGGAAGATTTAAGGAGAAAGTGAGGACTGCAGATGCTGGAGAGCAGAGCTGAAAATGTGTTGCTGGAAAAGTGCAGCAGGTCAGGCAGCATCCAAGGAGCAGGAGAATCGACGTTTCGGGCATGAGCCCTTCTTCAGGAACCTGCTGCGCTTTTCCAGCAACACATTTTCAGCACAGGAAGATTTAAACTTGTATTATTTAAAGAGAGACACATATAGATCAGGAAATAGACAGACTTAATATATTATGGACACATTAAACTTAGAACAGTTTAAGATTGAAAGCAGACTAAGTACATTGCCGGTGACAAGCATTATGGTATAATATGTGTTAGAAGGTGGGGGTAGAAAACCCCAAGGTGTAATAGACATCTAAGGATAGGCCAGGAGAGTTTCGTAAAACAAAACGGGAAGGGAAATGAGTAAACCTGAATTTAGTACAAAATGTATTGTTAAAAGGGAAAGAAGCAGCCAGCACAGTTTTTCAGATCATTTTATATGACTGAAAAACGTCACTTCTGTAGAGTTGTCATGGAAACGAGTCATAAAATGAGAAGATGAAAAGCATAAACTGATTACTCCTCTTAGCAGACAATCATTTCCTGTATATTACATTCCAAACTGCAGGCGCAGTTTGCTTTAGTCTTTCAGGAATATATAAAAAGTTAAAAACCAGCTGCAACACTTGGTTTGTGTGTGTGTTAATTGACAGATGGACCATTGTGAACTAGTGTACTGTGAAGGTCACAACTGGAGGACATCATCAGACAGTCCTGCACTTCAAGTATAAGGAAATCTCACCCATGTTGCTAGTTCTGGAGGTGAGGCAAACCAGCAAAGTCATCATTGAGAAGAAAACAAGACTAAAAACTGTCTTTTAACTGCGTAATCAAGAATCTTGAAATCAACTGCTTCACTATGAATAGCAGCCAAATGCCATAATGTTCCATTATCTATTTTCCATGGAACACAGAGAGTGATTTGTATAACTTTTTAACTTCTATCATTTTACTCAATTCACTGTTCTAATTTATGTATGTGTGGACACATGTGTGTTATTATTATCTTTTCTCACATTTAATAGTTAATAAACTGATCTTTTTTTTAACTCAATAAAGACCGGCTAATATAGCTCCTTTTAAAGCATTACGAAAAGTATCCAGAAGAGAAGGGATTATTTTAAATTAACTTTGTTGCAACCCAGATGACAGAAGGGGAGTCAGCTTATCCTTCCTTACCCAGCAGTATAGCCATTTGGGGATCCTGTCTGAAATTGGGACAAATTAGGGATCCTCAGTCATGATGGACCACAATACTTAGATTGCTTCTTCTAAAGTGTTGCATAATTCCATTTTTATGAGCACAAAGATCTAGAGCAGATTTTATGCGCTTCAAATATTTATTAATTTAGTCAGAAGACAAATCACACAGGAAATAATTGCAGATTAATTTCACTTACTTTGGAAAGCTGAATACATAGGCACAATATTGCTCGTAATTAATGCATCATATTGTTCCACCTCTGATTCACTCAGATCTGAGAAGGATACATTAACAATTATTAAAAAGAATGAATTCTCTAATATGAACCACAGTGAACAGGAATCATTTTCATTTCCTTCTTCCAAACAGTCAAAGCATTTAGCAAAAAAACAGTTTTGTTTTACAAGGTTTGGACAATGCAGCGAAAGGGTTCAGCACTGACCAACAAATGTTTAGCCAAATGAAATTTCTAAATGTTGATTGCAGTGCTCAACAAACACTTCCAAAGTTCAGCACTAACTATGGATCAAGACAGAGATTGAACTTCTGAAGAGGCTATTCGGTCTATCAAGTCTACACCAACTCTCCAAACAGCATCCCACCCAGACCTAATCCTGCACACCTTTGGACTGGAGGAAACCCATGCAGACATGGGGAGAATGTAAAAACTTCACAGTCACCTGAAGCTGGGTTTGAGCCGAGGTCCCTGGTGCTGTAAGGCAGCAGTGCTAACCACCGAGCCACCATGCCTCACAACTTCAATTTCCAAGTTCAATTGGCATCCAAGTGTATGGGTTTTCCACGTTACTTATAAACAGAGGAGGTGATCAACAAGCAGATTGACTTTGAAAGTGATGTGGTGATTCCACAATCAGTGACCCAAGTGGTTTAACTGAGATTCTTTTATATTTACATGCTCTCATCAAAAGAAGTCCACACTTAATGCACTTACTTGGAATACGAAGAAAATCATAGGTAATGTTTAATTCTGGATTATAGTTTGAACACTTCTGGCTGTTGTTTGCTAAGATTCGAGGATCAGCACGCAGACAGTCTGAAACATTTTGACTAATCTCTGTCTGTTGGTCAAATAAGACAAAAGTTAAAAGAAAATGATTGAAAGAGGAATTGTGCTGGACTGATTTCAGGTCCCGAAACAGCCAGGAATTATCCAATGCTCAGTATACCAGCATCAGGTCAATCCAAAAGAATATTCTATCGTGTTTTAAGGAGCTAGAATACTGCAAAGGAGATGGAAATACACGTTACAGAATGTTTTCACCAAAATTACACCTCCCTACTGAGATAAATGAGGCTCAAAAGTTTTTTTGCACAAACTACTGGTGTTTCTTCATCACTTATAAAAAGTAGCAACATAGAAAGAGGCCATTTGACCCATCGAATCTGCACTGACCCTCCAAAGAGCATCCTAACCAGACCCATCCCACTCCCCCCATCAGCAATTGTGCATTAGAACATGCACGTCTTTAGACTGTGGGAGGAAACCAGAGGAAACACACGCAGCCACGGGGAGAATGTACAAACTCGATACTGACAGTTAGCCAACTAAGTTAAGGAGACAAGCCCTCTTTGTACATTGGTTAGAGACAAAAAAACTACAGATGTTGGAATCTTGTACCTCAGCCGGAATGATGATGTTGTTGGCATTAATCTGATCTGGATGCTAGTTATATAGAGTTAACAGAGTTACCGGAACTCAAGCCCCAATCAGGCCATTTACCACACATAAATAGATAGGAGAATATCCTAGGAATGCATTAGGAGATAGAAATGAAAGGAATAGGAATTGAAAGGATCGAGCATGATTATAGCTACAAAGTAATTTGGGAGGTAACTCTGCGCCTTCTGATTCATTGTCTGAGCTCAAGAGATTCTTTGTTGCTCACAAAATTTGAAAAGAAGACAGAAGAACAGTCTGACAGATGATCAGCCGTGATTGTAGAGAATGGAAGAGCAGGTTGGAGGAAACCCATGGCCTACTTTGTGATTTGTTTGTTATGCTCTTATGGCAGCTGGGTCAGTATGACATTGAAAGGTTATGACTCTTAATTTTATCCCAAGAAAGGTGGAAGTCCTGCCACAGAGACTGAAAGCTTGTCACTGAAAACCGCTGGCTCAGTCAAAGATCTAGCAGTTCTGGAGTCTCAACTGTGCCACAATAAAGGTGGCCAATGCAGAGACTGCAGGGAGAAGGAGAAAGCAGGTAAGAGAAGTGTTGGTATGCAAGGCATGGCAGGAATGCTGGGAGACTGGAGCACCCTCCGCTGGTGGAATTGGAACCATAGGGTTGGCCATTGTCATTAAGGATTCCACTGTGGACTATGGACTGGTCAGAAAAGGAAGGTCACCCTGAGGAAACTGCATTGATGTACCTGACAGTCTTCCCACAAAAATGTTGATGGGGACCTATGCCAGCTCTGTTAAGATCCTGGCGCCATAATAATTTAACCGAGAATGGGCCAGTTAATTAAATTTTATTTTATAACTGACTGAGCTACTGGCATTTCCACTTCTGAAGTTATCCCATGGTGGCAGGAAGCCATCCGGCTTCTCTTCTGTCTCCCAGCCCAAATCCAGTGGGTTTGTAAACTTCAGCCCCATTAGTTGAGAGTAGGGATACATAGTGGAATTGAATCAAAAACAGTCACACAAACCTTTCATCAGGTAATTTCTGGGAATACTGGATACCTTTGTGAACCAGTTAGTGGTCTATGTCAGTCTTGTGCATGTTCTCATGGCCAACCAAAGATCAGACACTTTTAGCAGAAAGAACTAGGTCCCCACCTTATCCTCTTGGCTGTGAAAGCTCCATGGCACTGGAAACCTCTTGCTGGCAAATGTTGCAACTATAGAAAAATCTACTACCACATAAAAAA
The DNA here is from genome assembly GCF_047496795.1 of Chiloscyllium punctatum. Classification (NCBI taxonomy): domain Eukaryota; kingdom Metazoa; phylum Chordata; class Chondrichthyes; order Orectolobiformes; family Hemiscylliidae; genus Chiloscyllium; species Chiloscyllium punctatum. The sequence continues at coordinate 92,065,325 of NC_092741.1, read as the reverse complement.
AACTACAGGACAAAATTGTTTTCAATTTTGCATGCACTACTATTAATTTCTACAGTCTCACTGTGAATGTGGGAAAATGAAGCTTTTTTCTCCTTGTGGCTTTTCCTCTGTCAAAATTATGTTAAAAATACAAGACTTCCACTAGCATAGCACAAATAAACATTTATTGGTCTCCAAACCACAATCGCTTCCCACATCTCACCCACATATTTACATTCCAAATGGGTATGTTGCAAACTTTCCTGTTTTCTTCTGGTTGTTGACGTCGCATCTCAGTGTTCACTTTTTCTTAATGTCTGTTTCTTTTCCCTCGTCATCACAACTCAAACTCCTAATACTGTATTTAATCAATTTTTGTCTCTAGGCTGAAAATTACAGCGTTGGGACCCCCATCCTCACTGTTTTATACTCAAGTTACATGTTTCTCGACATGCCTTCACCCTCCTCATCTAAGAAATTGATGTAAACTGTAAAATGTAAACTGCAGAACTGACAATATCCTGACAGTTAGACAAGGAGACTTGGGTGCATGTTGTTTTCTGCCAGCCAGCTTATCTTCTATTCATGCTAATATGTTACCATCTGTACCATGAACTCTTATTTTCTCCGTTAATTCTGGCCCTGGGCAATTAGGGATGGGCAAAAATGCTGCCAAGCCAGTGACACCCTCACCCCATAAATGAATAACAAAACAAAATGATGTGACAACAGGGTCCTTTGGTGAGTCAGCACAACAGTTATAACCTGGTCAAAGCTCCATAGCAGCCATTGCTGCCCCAGACCCGGTGGTCCCAAAATTTCAACTATTGACCCTGCTAGGGTCCTAACACCCAATTTGGGAAACCTAATCTATGTTCTCAAATTTATTGTTGTAATCTGCTGTATTATCTGTCCCTGAACATCAGTATTCGAGTGAGAGCATTCCTGGAAGAAACAAACTTACCAATTTTGGAATACTGTATGCACTCCATAAGGGCATTAAGATGTCAGCACTATATCCAGTCACGTAAGATGCCTGGTGCAAGAGGCAGTATGTGCTGTTCTTCTGTAAAACACGGGGCCTTCCGTAAGGCATGGTAATGGCTTCCACTTTTTTAACTGAAAAGACACAATTTTTGTCTGATTAGGAAGTTTGCAGATGACATGAAAATTGGTGGAGTTGTGAATAATGAGGAAGGTTGTCCAAGGATACAGCGGGATATAGATCAGTCGGAAAGTTGAGTGGAAAGTTCAGTTCGGACAATTGTAAGGTGATGCATTTTGCAAAGTCAAATGAAAGAAGAAAGTAAACAGTAAATGGCAGGGGCTGTGGAGCATTGCTATACAAAGGAATCCTGAGGTCCAAGTCCATAGCTCCCTGGACTTGGAAACACAAATGGTTAAGGTGGTAAGGAAGGCATACGGCATGCTTGCCCTTCATCTGTCAGAGCATTGAGTATAAAAGTTGGCAAGTCACATTGCATCTGTATAAAACTTTGGTTAGGCCATATTTGGAGTAGAGTATAGTGTGTAGTTCTGATTACCATACTGTAGGAAGGATGTGAAGCTTTGGAAAGGGTGCAAAATGCCAAAATGTTGCCTGAATTGGTGTGCATTAACTATAAGGAGAGCTTGGACAATCTTGGATTTATTTTTGCTTAACCGTGTAGGCTGAGGGGCGACTGATAGATATGTATAGAATTATGAGAGACATAGATAGGGTGGAAATTCTAAGTCTTTTATCTCAGGTAGAAATATTAGGAGGTATAGGTTTAAAGTGAGAGAGGGTAAGTTTAAAAGAGATATGTGAAGTAAAGTTTTACACAGAGAGGGGCAGGTGTCTGAGACGTGCTGTCAGGGGAAGTGGTAGCAGCAGATACAATAGCAACATTTAAGAGTCACTGGGACACCTGAACAGGCAGGAAATACAAGGATGTGGACCATGTGCAGGCAGATGGGATTAGGTTAGAATGGAATCATGGTCAGTGCGGACATGGTGGACTGAAGGGCCTGATCCTGTGTTGTAATGCACTACGTTCTATGCAATTTTATCATTCCATCTGCCTTTCAAATCTCATTATGACCATATAATAATAAAGTTACCTATTTTGTTAATTGTTCTGCAACTTCAGCCTATTGTAGAAGTAGAGTTGGGAGGTCATGTTGCGGCTGTACAGGACATTGGTTAGGCCACTGCTGGAATATTGCATGCAATTCTGGTCTCCTTCCTATCAGAAAGATGTTGTGAAACTTGAAAGGGTTCAGAAAAGATTAACAAGGATGTTGCCAGGATCTGAGCGACAAGGAGAGGCTGAACAGGCTGGGGCTGTTTTCCCTGGAGCGCCGGAGGCTGAGGGGTGACCTTATAGAGGTTTACAAAATTATGAGAGGCATGGATAGGATAAATAGGCAAAGTCTTTTCCTTGGGGTCGGGGAGTCCAGAACTAGAGGGCATGGGTTTAGGGTGACAGGGGAAAGATATAAAAGAGACCTAAGGGGCAACTTTTTCACACAGAGGGTGGGACATGTATGGAATGAGCTGCCAGAGGATGTGGTGGAGGCTGGTACAATTGCAACATTTAAGAAGCATTTGGATGGGTATATGAATAGGAAGGGTTTGGAGGGATATGCGCCGGGTGTTGGCAGGTGGGACTAGATTGGGTTGGGATATCTGGTCGGCATGGACACGTTGGACCGAAGGGTCTGTTTCCATGCTGTATATCTCTATGACTCTATAAGTGTGGTAAAACTGAGTCTGTCATTCTCTAAAGGGTGAGGTTATATTTATAGGTGTGACATTATACAGAAGTGCTCAAGTGAGGACTGAGTATTTCTATACAACAATTGAATGCTATCCTGAGCTGCTTTTATTCATTCCCACATGGCTAAACACAAATTAGTATTGGCAGAGATTGAACAGAGCCATGGCAACTCCTTCATCTTACAGTGGAACTAACATCACAAGGTAGGGAAAAATTGCCTTAAGATGATTTAGAAGTTACAATGTGCAAACTCAAGCAAAACCTTTACATGTAACTTGATAGCTCAGTTTTAAAATTAATTGTTTATTCTTTTTAACTTCCAATAAATGGAAAGATAACCAAAGTTACCAAACTGCTCACACATTCATTAGAATTTATTGTTATTCAGGCAGCCTTTGCATTCTTTTGAACTGAGTTTTAACAGGTTATTGGAACACTGTCATTTTGACAATCTGGCAGAAATTAGAATGAAGGAATAAAGTCAGACCATTGGTCTTACATCTAATTAGTCTGCCTATACACAGTAATCTGTCAGAAAATATGCACATAGGACCCTGTCATGACATGCTTAAGTTTTGGTACGCTGTCTTGAGTATTCTAATACAACTAATATAAAGATGCTACTACTGACTAAGTGAATATCAGTAAAGGAGAATCAACTACTTGGATATGTTCTACGATGCAAGTGAGGATAAGTTAATTACTATTCATTTTAATTAAGTCCCACATTATTTTATAAATTTTATATGCTATTATTGCATTCTGAAAGTTACAGTGTGTACTTCTACACATAAGCCAAGTAATCAATGTGTTTTATTCCAGCTTATAAATAAATAACATGCCATTTTCAGCTAGCTGGCATTCAGCCAATGTGGTCTGTTACTTCCATGGGGAAAAGAACATTTGATACCATTTTACAGAAAGCTCATTTTCAGCAATTCAACACAGATCTTTAGAAGTCTGTCATTCTTGCATTGCCTTTAATAGCATTGTGGCTTCGAAAAGGTTGAGTTGTCATGCAAACAAGTTTGGAGTACAAAACCAAGGGGAGGAGTTATAACTTAGCAAAAAACAGTTGCTTCATTGTGCCCTTTGAGACTTCACAAGACTAATAGAGTATTGGCACTTTGGGAGTTTCCTGAAATAGGATCTTGTAAATGAGAATCATCTCAAAATAAAACCCAGACTTACCCAGAATATTGGAAAGTAAATCAGTGTGCTCTATCGTGCCAAAAGGTATCTGATGCTGAAACAGCATCACAAAGAAAAGAAAAATCACATTGACTAAAGTTCAATCATCAATACTTAGAAATGCAACAGAATGGTTACAACACAGTAAGAAGCATTTCAGCCTATCATGTCCATTATGGCACTTTGCAAGAGCACCTCAGATAATCCCACTCACTGTATCCTCATTCATCATCCTTCTTGTTCCTCTGCAGGTGCTTATCTAACCATCTTTTGAAAGTTGAATCAGTTGAATCTGCTTCCACTTCATTCTCAAACAGTACATTCCAGGTCCTATCATCACACATTAAAATTTCTCCCTAGATTATACTTGTAGCTTTTGGAAAGCACTTAAAATAAACCTTTCACACCCTTCCACCAGTGAGAACAGTTTCCCCTTTAACCTGTTGATCATGAAGTTGAATACTACTATCAAATCTCCTCTCAATCTTCTCTGAGGAGGACAATTCCAGTTTATCAAACCTATCCATGTGACAGAAGACCACACATATGCCTGTGTTCTTTCATTCCATTAGTCAGCCTGATTAATTCTCAGTGTTTATAAAAACAAGACAGATGCAGTTTTATTCAAAGCAATTGAACAATTTCATTTTGGGCATGGCAGCAATCACATGACAGAGGAGTGTACATCCCCTCCAAGACATTCTTGGTACCAGCACTCACTGACAATGTGAGTGACACACTCAGCTCCCCATAGTAGAACAGAACAGAACAGAACAGAATAGAATCTCTAAAGTGTAGAAACAGGCCCTTCAGCCCAACAAGTCCACACTGACCCTCTGAAGAGTAACCCACCCAGACCCATTCCCCTAACCCTATATTTACCTCTTAATAATGCATCTAACCTCTACATCCCTGAACACTATGTGTAATTTAGCATGGTCAATTCATCTAACCTGCACATCTTTGGATTGTGGGAGGAAACCGGAGCACTCAGAGGAAACTGACATAGACACGGGGGAAATGTGCAAACTCCACACAGACGGTAGCCCGAGGTTGGAATCAAACTCAGGTCCCTGGTGCTGTGAGGCAGCAGTGCTATCCACTGAACCAACCCCCTTTTTTTAAAGAGTAACCTACTCAGACCCATTCCCCTACCATATATTTACCCCTGACTAATGCACCTAACATAGACATCCCTGAACACTATGGACACGGGGAGAATGTGCAAACTCCACAAAGACAGTCGCCCAAAGTTGGAATTGAATCTAAGTCCCTGGCACTGTGAGCAGCAGTGCTAACCATTGATGCACTATGCCGCCTATGGTACAGTAAAGGAAGTAGGTTTATTGATAACTTGACAAGAGAGGATGGCAGGGATAGGTGTGCACCCCAGGTCAGAAAATGATCACACAAATGTATCATTGTCATGGAAGTCAGGTTGGTCCTGGAAGGTGTAGCATGTCTCAGCATGGTCCTTCACTTCTATAACATGTTCGTATAGATTCATGGGCTCCTCCCCATCCTCAGGGAAATTCTCCTCATCTAAGAAAGGCTGATTCTCTTGCAGTATCTGTTCTTGTTGCCAGGGTTTTCAGTTCCCTCTGTATCTCAGAGACCATCAGACTGTTCGGGGCAATGAAGAAATTTAAGAAGCCTAATAGTGTGCTCTGTAGTGGCTGTGATGGAGGTCTGAGCTCAATTGCAGCATTCCCCTGCATCACGCCAGAGTTACCTCATGAACATCATCAGCCATGTTTATAGAGGATAGTCTTTGTCACTAAGGATCCATTGATCGACCTGGGTTTGGAATTCAAAATCTCTGAGGCTGATTTGTGCAAAATGTGTGTGTTGTGACAGCTTCCTGAGAAATGAGTACAAGCCTGCATTATTATTGATCGGACACCAATTACATATTCAATACAGTAACTCACTTCCCAAGTTACAAATGCAACTGGCTGTTCCCAGGGAGTGGTGAACAGAGGTAACAAGCAGCTAAAAAAAAATTATGCTTGGAAATGAATGGACTAATCCTCCATTCTGAAGTATACAATACAAGGTAGGTCAATATTCATCAGGATTTGCTTCTTTGGAAGTGGATAAAATCATTGGCAAGATGAAAGAGATGTTGGTCACTTTCGTCATTAGCAAATGACTAATGACATTATAGACTTTTATAAAATAAGTAAGCTAACACTAGAAACTAAAACAACATGCCATTTATCAGTCACCCTAAATACAAGCTCTAATTGCATTGCAGAGAGCCATGTCCAAACATGTAAAGTCTCTTGAAATACCAGAAGTTTTCAAACAGAGAGTGAAATCATAAGAATTGTAGCTTGAGAGAAACAGTAGACAGGAGGAAGAACTTTAAAGGGACTCATCAAAATTTACTTATTTGGAACATACCATACCATCATTTTGAGCTGTAGAACCACGTAATAAGACCTGGCTAAGAACAGTCAATGTTCAAAACTCCAAATAGGCGGCTCTGAAATCTATTCTCATCGACTAGTTTTGACTAAGACGAGACATAGAGAGATTCCATCATGAACTATCCGGAAGGAAACATCTCTCGAGGCGGTGAAAGTGAGGGAGAGAGAGAGAAAAACTAAGAAGAAAAGATAGATTTTAAAACAGCATGTGATCTTCTGTAAAGTAACAGGGCAGCTAAAAGTAAAAGCTAAACATCACGTCAGCAGAACAAGAAGCCAAGAATCTTTTCCCTTTTTCTTCTCCCAAAATCTATTGTTCTGAGGAACTTATCTATGGAAAAGGAAAGGCTAACTAGCCAACTACACAAGCTGCAAGTGCCAAAGTGCTGTATGGACATTCTTCCTGTTTTTGTCTCACTGGTACTTATAATTTTGATAGTTGTAATTTCTTGTTAAAAATGTTACCACTTTATAATATGAGATTTGAATATGCAGAAGGCTCAAAGATCATGAAAGTGAGCTTCTTTATTCCACTGGAATTAGGTCATTACAAACATGAAGGGAAATTGAGATTAAACAAGGAAGCATTTACAGTATCTACATGGAATGAAGCCTATGGTTTATGTTGAATTGAAGTATCCTTTCTCTGTTTACCCTTTCTTCCCTGAACGCTCCTTCCCTGAAAGGCACCTTCTTTTCCAGAGAGGGTCTATTTGACTGGTCCAGCAGCCCTACCTCACCATCACCACCTACTTCAGGAGATTCCAGCACACCTGCTTAAGCTCCTCTGCCCAACATGCTCCGTCATCATTGCCACCTGCTGCTGAAGTTTACATTACATTTTTATTGCTCAGAAGCTTTCATTAATACCATATAATAAAATAACATTTAATATATTTCATCAAAACATTCACTGCAAGTCCTCGTTGACTTAAATCACCACAAATTAAAAGAGACAACATGAGGTATGTTCATCCAGAATTCGCTGATCTGGTGGTTACGGCATCTCCTTTATACATCTATGAATATGCCTTTGAATAGGCAGTAGTTGCACCAAATCCTTATATTTGGGCAATTTGAAAAATAATATGACATGTCTTGGTAAGTATTTTCCAGGACATCCTTAAATGCCACTGGTATCACCTGAAGGAGGTCTGCAGGTAGTGGCTTCTTATCTTCTTCATGTGTTGATGGGCTAATGCTTGTCTTCATCAATATCTTCCCCTAATGTCTGCAGGAGGATCAACCTCCACCTCTATCATGGCTTTAGGCCAACCTTGAGGTCTCTGCTATTGAGCAGCAAGGGCATTCTTTCTTCACACTCACTGCTTCTGCTCCCAGCGTTGCTGAAAATTAAGTGTTTGAGATAGATGGTAATGACAGCCCTTTGCAGCAGGAGAGATACACATGTTAAGAATGTCGCTCAACCATGGTTCTCACCCAGTGAACTAGTTATTCAGGTATCTCTTTAGTCATCCAATTATGCACGAGATGAAGTCCAGTCACCCAAAATGACACTCTTTCTCCTTTAATCCATATTGTATCAAGAGAAGAGGCCCTTGAGAAGGGATATTAAATTTATGATGCGTGTTACATTTCAAACAAAATCCTTTTACCCTCCTCCAGGACTTGCCACTCAAGCCAGATGTTATTTTGGTGAGGCATTAACACAAAGAAATGGAGCAACTTTTTGAAGTGTGCACTCATGTGATGTCAACAATGCCAACTTGATCTCAATGCCCCATCTAATGATGTCTCCTAAACAAAGTTTAGATGCTTCAGTGGAAGCAACAAGTATCGTTATTGGTGACCTATTGAATTTCACAACTGTAACTCTAGTAGCATGTATGGTCAAATCAGGTATAAAGAAAGATTACTGTATGACAAAGTTTACATTTTGGAAGACTTTTCTTCAAGTACTTGGTTCATAACCAGACATTTCAAAAGTATTCAATAGCATTTTGTTTTGATTTGTTTCTTGATATGAATAGCTAAATATTGCAAATTACAATGTTTAGCTGTATATAATTAAAATATGGTGATTCAAGGATAATCAGATAAAAGAGATCTGTAGTCACATTAATAAAAAGAGTTATTGTAAAACAAACATTATAGAAATATCACTGTGAAATATTGCATTACAGTCTGATAATTTAGCTGAGTGACATTCCAAATCAGGAAAAAAATTATGATGTTTTGAAATGTTACAAGTTAGGTCATTTCTGCACATTAACAACAGTCAAAATTGTGAGATTGCTAAAAGATTTCATTTGGGAAGCATTGGTTTGTGAAGGTGAAAACTTATCACCATGAGTTTAGTCTTCTGTAATTCTGCAAATGTTATACTAATAGTGTCTCAACCAATTATTCTTTTCTCTTCTATGTTTATTGGCAGTTGAATATTTATTGGTAGTTGAAGCAACTCGTTTCTTGCCCTACATCCAACAATTGGGTTATTTTCAAAAAGAAAACTTTTTTCACATGGACAGGCCATTTGTCTGGCTTGCAATTCTCTGCTCTTAGGGTTTTTAATCAGGGAGGCATGGGACAGATTGCTAGCAGCATACAAATGTGCATAATAGGAGCAGAAATAGACTATTTGACCTTTATTGTGCCACTCAATGACTGATCTATTTGCATTTTGAATTCCCATTCCCATCAACTAACAACTACTGTAATTACGTGGTGGACAAGAATCTATCTACATCTGCCTTAAAAATATTCAATGGCCACTTCCACCCACTTCTGAGACAGAGCGTCCTGAAGTCACACAACTCTCAGAACAGAAAACATTCTCATGAGTCCTAAAAGGGTGACCTCTATTTTTAAAGGTGCCCCTGGTAAGGACTGATCAAAAAAGCTAATGTTCCTTCTACCTTATTAATGCTATTCAGGATCTTACAGTCGAAATCAGTCTAGTCACCTCTCATTCTTCTAAACTCCAGTAGAAACAGCCCAGCCTGTCCAACCTATCCTGATAAGACAATCTATTAATTCCAGGTATCAATCTGGTAAACCTTCTGTGAGCTGCGTCCAATTATATCCTTCCTTAAAAACGGACATCAAAGCTGCACAGAGACTTTAGTACTGGTCTCCCCAAACCATACATAACTGAAGTTTTACATCTTTATTTTTATGTTCAATTCTTCTCTTAAGAAAGGAAAATATTTCAATAACTTCTTGGTTATGTACTGTATCTGCATTCTAACATCTTGTAACTCATGGAGCAGAACACATAAATCCTCTGCAGCTTGGAATTCCTAATTATTCCCCACTTAAATACAACTCTGTTTTTTCATTCTTTCTTTCAAAGTAAACAACTTCATATTTTCCCATGTTTTACTCTGGAAAAGCGCAGCAGGTCAGGCAGCATCCAAGGAGCAGGAGATTCTCCTGTTCCTTGGATGCTGCCAGACCTGCTGCGCTTTTCCAGCAACATGTTTTCAGCTCTGATCTCCAGCATCTGCAGTCCTCACTTTCTTCTCCATGTTTTACTCTCCCTTGTTAGATTTTTAACCATTCACTCAACCTATTCATAACCACCTGTAACTTTCTTATCTTTCTCACAAGGTACTTTCCTGGCTATCTTAGTGCCATCAGCCATGATGGAGTGATGGAGAAGACTCAATGGGTCAAATGGGAAAGTGAGGATTGCAGATGCTGGAGATCAGAGCTGAAAATGGATTCCTGAGGAAGGGCTTATGCCCGAAACGTCGATTCTCCTGTTCCTTGGATGCTGCCTGACCTGCTGCGCTTTTCCAGCAACATATTTTCAGCTCAATGGGTCAAATGGCCTAATTTGGCTCCTCTGTCTTATATCGAGAGTGTGACACTGGAAAAGCACAGTGTGTCAGGCAGCATCTGATGAGCAGCAGAATCGATGTTTTGGGCATAAGCCTGTCTTATGGTCTAAAGGATGCCTGGTTTGTATCCTTTGGGCCTTCCATGTGTTCAGTGTTAAATCTTGTGGACTTGTTACTTTTAATTAGTAACTTATTCTGGAATAATTTTGCTGTTTATATTCTAGCCCATAACTTCAAACTGTTAGAATTTAATCATATGTGCTCAGATCCATCACCCATATTTGCAGAATTGATATTTGACATGTCAAAAGGACTTTAAAAGCAAATTTTAATGTTACCTTCTGCGACAGTAAGATTCATTCTTTTATTCAATTCCAGAATATTCATGGTCTAAGAAATGAAAATACATTTTGTTGTTATCAAAAGTTTACTTGGTGCCTCCTGAAATAACATTGTACAATCCAATATATCATGAAATTAACAGCCAATCTTGTACTTACCAGCCCATGAATTGAACATCCCAGATCATCATTTGGAACCAGTGTGGAAAGTGGACAGACAGATAAAGCAGATACCTCAGTGGGAAGAGTAGGTTTATAAGAAGGATTCTTCAGCAGATGATTTAGACTGCCATGAGATCCATTATTTGACGAAGGTGTAATCTGCAACAAGTCTAGCAAAGGAAAAAAAAATGGCAATTGTGTTACAAAAACATATTTGTGTCTTTTTTTTGTACCTCCCTTCTTATAGTATTTCTTTCCTTTTTTTTGAGCTTAGTGTCCTAGGCCCAACTATCTTCAGCTGCGTCATCAATCACGTTCCCTCTGTCAGAAGTGAGTATGTTCGCCTATGATTACACACTGTTTAGCATCACTCATCAGATATTGAAGCAGTCTATGTCCATATCCAGGTTTATACTGATAAGTGGCAAGTACTATTCACACTGCACATGTGCCAATCAATTACCATCTCCAATAAGAGAGAATCTAACCCTTGCCCTTTGATGTTCAATGGGATTACCATCACAGAATCACTGATGATGAACATCCTCGTGAAAATGTTGACAGAAACTGAACTGACTAGTTATATAAATACTGTAGAAATAAGATTATGTCAGAAGCTAGGTATTCTGTGCCGTGTAGCTCACTCCTGTCTCACCAATACATATCCACCATCCACAAGGCACAAGTCAAAATTGTGATGAAAGACACTCCAATTGCCTGGATGAGTGCAGCTCCAACAATACATGGTACCATGCAGGATGAAGCAGCCTGTTTGATTGGTACCATATCTACCATGTTCAACATTCACTTTCTTCATCACTAATGCATAGTAGCAGTAATTTGTACCATCTTCAAAATACAATGCAGCTATTCACTAAAGCTCCTATTGCAGAAACTTGCAAACTTTCAAAGTTTTTATCATCTGAAAGGAAAAGGGCAAACAAAGAGAGGTAGGGTGTAGAGGTACTATCACTGGGTTAGTAATTCATACTCTCAGTCTAAGGATCTGGGGACATGGATTTAAATCCCATTATGGAAGATGGTGAAACTTGAATTCAATATAAATCTAGAATAGGAAAATATAGTCTAATGATTACCACATCACCATAGTCATTGTTGTAATACATTATGGTCCATCAATATCCTTTAGAGAAGGAAGTCTGCCATCATTACCTGGTCTAATGCAAGTCCAGACCCTTAGCAATGTGGGTGCCTCTTTTATTGCTTTCCGGGTAATAAATGCTGGTGTAGCCAGCAATGCCCATGTACAATGAACAAATACAAAAAAAAAGAAGCATGGGCACTTCCTTCACTGTTCCTGGGTCAAATATCATGGAGCTCCTTTCATGAAAGTATCCTGGGTGTCATGAGATATTGTGTAATGAGTTATTATGTTACAGGCTATCTTCATTAACTCTCCCATCAGCTCACTTTATTCATTAATACTGGGTTCCCGTTCATTCATTCATAACCCTTTACTAATCTGTTATTTACTATGAGCGGCATGGGGGCTCAGCAGTTAGCACTGCAGCCTCACAGCACCAGGGTCCCAGGTTCGATTCCAGTCTCAGATGGAATCTGCAGGATGACAAGGATTTTGAAGGTTGTGGTTATGGCCCACTGAAGATTTTGTGGCCGGACTTAAACCTGAGCTCACTAAAATATTAAAGCTCACCAAACCAGACTGGGACCAGAGGAAGACTAATTACTATGAATTGGTGGACTAAGCCCACCAGCTCAACCGAGATATGGGTGCAGAACTGCGAGCCCTTCAAGCAGAACAAATGAAACCCAGAAATACCCAAGACAAATGCCCAGGGAAGTGTCACTTCTGTGGGAAGGAAGGCCACTGGGCCAGGGGTGCTGGTAAAAAGGAAAAAGGGCAAGTTGCCTAATAAACACTGAGGAAGAGGAGACCCTGGAAGCTGTGAGTAAGACCAATCTCCTAGAACAGTTTAAAAAGCTAACCATCCAGCAGCAGCAAGAGCTGCTAAAGTTGACAAAAAACTGAAAGAACTCATCCCATGCCCCTCTATACTCCTACTGGCTTCATGCCAGCAGAGGTGAAACAGACTGTATGTGAAAATGAAGGGAGGTGACCTGGACATTGAATATATTTTGGACACAGGAGCAGAATTGACATGCCTATCCCAGAGGTATGAGATTAAACTCCCACTAGATGGGACAGTGAGGACAGCTTATGGATCAAGAGCTGACAGGAGTGAAATCAAACAGACCAAACCAATACACCTTGAATTCGGCCCCCACAAGTTAGTAACCTTTATATGGGTAGCACTGTAGCCCAGCCACTCTTCAGAATGGATATCCTCACCCAGCCGAATTCCTCTTTACAGTTCAATGATGGACAGGTAATGTGGTCCATCAGAACCCAACAAAGCAAAAAATTAAAAGACCACCCCAACAGGGCTAAAAGCAAGGACGACTGCAGGTTACTGAAAATGGAACCCATGACATTTACAAGAACATTTTCACTTGTACCAAACAGGAAAAAGAAACTTGATGAAAACCCACAGTACCTCTAACAGCCCAATGTGGCCCTTGCAAAAGGCAAGTGGGGAATGGATATTAACTACAGATGACAGGAAAACTGGATGGACTGTCAAGACATTCAGCACTGTCATGACATTGGGAAACCTACCTCCGGAGCATCTGCACAGCCAACAGAATTACGGGCTCTGACTGGAGCCTGCAGAGCAACAGAGGATTAGTCTGCCAAATTTTACTCAGACACCTGCTATGTTGCAGACTGTCATCTTATTGTCTTACTGTCAGGTGCTAACCGATGCTGTAAGTTCAGCATCCTCATAGGTATCGGCTGCGTGGAAAGGCTTGCCGGAGGGAGGAGATCACACTGTACCAGGAGAGTGGGTTACTGTGAAAAAGACTCACAAGGAGCCCTTAGGTGTGAAGTGGGAAGGACCATACCAGCACTGTATTACTAAACATAGCGAGCTGGTGAGTGAGTTAATAAAGATAGCCTTGAACACAGTATCTCATTACACAATATCTCACAGTGTACTTACCCACGCAGAGACTGCGGAAAAATTGAGGTCTGCAGATGCTAGATAGCAAAATTGAAAAGTGTGTTGCTGGAAAAGCACAGCAGGTCAGGCAGCCAGTCTACCAGTACGTACAGCAAATCTAAAGCCTCCAGAAATAGTTCTCTCTTCGGATCCTCTGCTCTACACTCGCAGCCATGCGCCGCCACCTATTCTCTCCTCCTGCTCCTCGGAGGCTGCCTGACCGGCTGTGCTTTTCCAACACCACACTTTTCGACTCTAAAGGATTGCAGTAATTTAAGAAGGCAGCTCAGCACCATCTTTTCAAAGGTGATTAGGGATGGTCAACAAGTGCTGACCTAGCCATATCCCACAAGATTTTAAAAATCTTTTTATGACGCGGTTTAAGAAAGCGATCTTTACTTTCAATTAATAGTAACTTTGAGTGGGGACCAGTCAAAACTTTAACATTGGGCACAGAGCAAATTATCAGCATGAATTAAATTTACAAATGAATTAAGGTGAGTCTGTATATCTAGTTTAAGTTATGGATTTACACTCTTACGACACATTAGCAAACTGTTAATTTACATATTTTACCAATTGAAGGAGTAATCGCTGATCCATCTTTCTTCTAACTATACGAATATATCCTACTGTCCAATAGCATCATCAGATCCTTCCTTCATAACACTGCTGTTGCAAAAGTAAAAGGCCATTGTCATCAATGCTTTGAGAGACACTGTGACCTAAATCTGAATCTTAAGTTCTGTCACCAGTGGAGGTTTGGTTGATGCTGTTTCAGTTGGACAGCAGGACTTGAGTTTGCATTTGGCTGGTGGCATCAAATGAATGGGTTACCGCTACAGCTATCATCTTTACTAAGGATGGCAACCTGGCCCCCAAAAGCTTCTAGCCCAGTCACAGAGTTTACAGCTCAGCAGCCTCAATAATGCCATTAATGGCCACTACTCAGCTTGAGGATGATTGCTGTCCCCCTTAAAGTCAGGTTATCATTATCTGGGTTGGAAGATTCTGCCAAGGAAGCCCCAACCTGCCTGGGTATATCCGTCAGTCTCTTCACTCAGCAGATAGTAAAATTCCAGCCAAAGTAAGAAAAGGTCTTTAATTGGTTATTTGCGTGTTTCAGTTTGTTCCATCCAGATGGGCCTTCTTTCAGCGCTTCCACTACTGATAAAATGACACAACTGATGAAATATCCCACTCTTCCCCTTCCTGTTCGATTTCACCAGCCTTCTGGTTTTGCAGCTTTAGCTCAAAAAGCTAGTAGAACTCAGGCCTTTACTTCAGTGCCAGATCTGAGAATAGTCCTGTTCCAGTTTCACAATGCAATCTTAGCAGGTCAAGGTCTTGGCAACGCAACCCAATGAGTAACTTGGAAGTACAATAAGCACTCATGCAAGGAAATGAAGCCATAGTCACACATTACCATATTGAGACAGACTTGTTCACTATTTCACCAACATTGAAATAATTGTTTAGTTTGATGATTCTCTGTCAAGTTAATATATAATCCTATCACAAACATTATTGCCATTTGGTCAGGAACTTGTTTACATTAGGTTTGGTTACTTTGTACACAATTCAACTCCATGGCATGTGATGAGAAATTGCAAAATATTTTTGATAATAATTCTGTAATAAGTTCAAATATACTATAAGAAAAGCATTTCAAATTTCCCAATCTGAAGTCACACTGTTGAAGTAGCATATGGTGGGCTTGGGTTCAAATTACAAATTCAAAAAAAAAACAAAGTTTGATTGCCCTGAACTGCAGGAATTGCAGTGAGTTTTCTTTTTCTCACTCCTCGGGTCCTATTATTTTGCAACCGCAAGTACACAAATTGCGGCTCCAGGACAAATTTACAAGGTCACCGAGACATCTAGGACTTCCTGGTTTTCTTGGTCCACCTCCTTAGCCAATGAAACGTAAGGTTAATGTCAAAGGCAGACAATTATTGAACAAGGAAATGGGTAAATTAAAATCAAGAAGAGAGGTAAGAAGAATAGAATTAAGAGAGACAGAGAAGAAAAAGTGATACATGAAAAGCAATGCTTTTTCATTTAACATTTAAATATAGGAGAGGCAGTGGGCAGTGATAAGATCACTCGACTAGTAACCTAGAATCCTAGGATAATGTTCTGACAGGACAAGGGTTTGAATGCCACATTGACAAATGATGAAATTTCAATTCAATAAAAATCAGAATGAAAAAGCTAACCTAATGGCCACCTGGTAACTGTTGCCAATTGTCATAAAACCCCATCTGGTACACTAAGGCCCTTGAGGAAGGGAAAACTGCTATCATTATCTGGTCTGGTCTACATGTGACTCCAGACCCACAGCAATGTGGTTGATTCTTAACTCTTTTCTCAGCAACTACAGATTGGTAATGGATCCTGGCCTAGCCAGTGAAGTCCACAGTCCATGAGCAAACAACAGTAAAATTCATTTACAACCTAGAGGACTGAGAGTTTGCATTGTCAGTTCTTCCCTTTCAGCATATCTGAGGTTTGGTTTCATGTCAGGCCTAAAAGCTATGCTGTATGACCAGAGTCACAGGGCAGTGGGGAGATGTGAGACAGGTTCCAAAAGCCAGTGGGAGGAGGGTATACTCAAGGGAGCAGATCTTGGAGGTACTGCTCAGGAAAGAGTGCCCATGAGATGACCTCCAATCTTTCACCTGAGGGTCAAAGTTCATGCAGGTTAACCATCTGGGCTTCTGCACTGCCCTTGACATTCTCTTACCAGTCTACAAATTGCAGTGAGGTGGTGATTAGTTGAGCACCAGTAAAATTGCTGCCAGGACAGGGCCTGATGGGTGGTCAGCAGGAATGACAGTAATTTTACACCCTATCTTGAACCCCTCTCCACCCCAGCCACCAGTAATCTGCATATCCACTGTAGAGACCTATAAAACGTTACTCATGTTTTGCCCAAAAATTCATTTTGTACTATTCAATAAAGGATCTGCCAGTATCTGCCATTATTTCTGTTGAACAGGGTTATGTGAATCTCAACATTCATTGAGGCCATCTTGCACAACATGTTTAACAACGATATTGTTTTCCTCAGATGGAAAATTAACATTTGCAAGAACAGGCTTTGCTTTAACAAATACTCCATTTAAACATCAGGGAGTATAAATTAGGGGCGGTTATAGCCAAGACGCATTACTGAATGGTGAATCCAGAAATCAGCTAATGTTCTGGGGCCAAATTCTGCCGTGGCAGATGGTAGAATCTGTACTCAACAAATATCTGGAATTAGGAGTCGAATGATGACATGAAACCATTGTTGATTGTCGAAAAACCCACCTGGTTCACTAATGTCCTTCAGGGAAAAAAACTGCCATCCTTACCTGGTCTGGTCTAATGTGTCTCCAGACCCACCACAATGTGGTTGACATGCAACTAGCTCTGCGCAATTAGGGATGGTAATAAATACTGGCCAGTGATGGCCAGATCCTGTGAATGATTTTTTTAAAAATCTGTATTTGTATTATTGGGTTCAAATACTAATAAGCAGGCATTCTCCACTATTCCCAGCCATAACTCATTTCCTTGTCAAATGTTTTATGGGACATGAATTCTATATTGCTAGGGTAATGGAAATATACCAATGAAAAGCAATATTTTTCTGGGGCCATTAAACAGATATATTGTACCAGAACGGTAATGGTTCAAGAAGGCAACTCACTATCACTTTCTCAAGGACAATGAGGAAGGGGCAACAAGTGGCCCAGTCAGCAGCAGGCACATTCTATAAATTAATTTTTAAAAAGTGCAGTGCCCATGCTGTGCCAGATTTTAACTCGTTTAAGGATCAAACAGATTTAATCGATGAGGAATTTGTAATTAAATAACACCTTTAACAGCCTTAGAAAGTTGCAAAGTGTTTTACAGCCAAAGTTCTTTTAAAGAATTGTCATTGCTGTAATTTATGCCAAGGAGGCAACAGTCATGTTTCTGGAGTTGGTTGTGAGCTTTTGGCAGATGTGAAGCAGACTGTGTGTGTGAACCACACCCACTCAGTGCCACTGGCAAGAGCCTTAGCTAATTTCCATGGTTGGGCCTTATTACCAAGCCATTGGCAAGCTGCTCATGGACTTCAAAAAACTCACTGATCACACCATGGAATCCAGCCTGTCTGGATAAGGAAACAGAAGTAAAAGATGATCCTTGGAAATGGCTGCATGGTGACTTAAAAAAACATTCACGCTTTAGCTAACCCAACAAAATAATTTAAAAACCTTCAAATGATCTTTGAAGGCAGAGCGGTAGACACTGTTTATGTGAACTTCAACAAAGTGTTTGACAAGGTTCCGCATGGTAGACTGATTAGTAGGGTTAGATCACATGGGATAAAAAATTGGCTGTAAGGCTGGAGACAGAGGGTGGTGGTGTTGGAAGGTTGTGACCAGCGGTGTATCACAATGATCATTGCTAGGCCCCCTACTCTATAATTAGAATGTGAATTTAGGAGGCATAGTTGGTAAGTTTGCAATCGATACTTAAATTGGTGGTGTAGTAGACACTGAAAAAGATTATCTCACAATGGTGCCTTGATCACATGAGCCAATGGCTGAGGAGTGGCAGATGGAATTTAATTCATATAAATATGAGGTGTTGCATTTTGGAAAGGCAAACCAGGGCAGGGCTTATACAGTTAATGGTCAGGCCCTGGGGAGTGTTGATGAACAGAGACTTAGGGGTGCAAGTGCTTAGTTCCTTAAAAGTTGAGTTGCAGGGTGACAGGGTGGAGAAGAAGGCATTTAGCACTCTTGCCTTTATTGGTCATAACAGAGTATACGAGTTGGAATGTCATATTGCAGCTGTAAAGGACATTGGTGAAGCCATTTTTAGAATAATGCAGACAATTCTGGTTGCCTTTGTATAGGAAGTGTGTTGTTAAACTTGAAAGGGTATAGAAAAGATTTACAAGGACTTTACTGAGATGGGTGTGTGTGTGGGTGTGTTCGTGTGTGTGTGCGCGTGTGTGTGTGCTTAGCCAAGGCCTTTTTCCCAGGCTAGGGGAGTTCAAACTAGAGGGCACAGGTTTAAGGTGAGAGGGGAACATTTTAATAAGGACCGGGGATAACATTTTCACGCAGAGGGTGGTGCATGTATGCAATGAGCTGCCAGAGGAAATGATGGAGATGGGTACAATTACTTCATTTAAAAGGCATCTGGATAGGTATATGAATAAGTAGGGTTTAGTCAGATATGGGTCAAATGCTGGCAAATGGGACTAGGCCAGATTTGGATATCTGGTCAGTGTGGATCAGCAGGATCGAAGGGTCTGTTTCTGTGTTGTGTGATTCTATGACTCAAATAGATAGTAGATTCTTAAAGGCACATGCTCCTCATTTTAGTATCATCGTGGTCTAAGCTTTTGGCTCCTACTGCCTGCACCAGCCACATCAGAAGGCCAACCTAAACAGGACACAACCTAAACGAGGGTGGGGCAGATGCGGGCGGTGTTAGACGGGTTGGGGGATGGGTGGGGGTGGAGGCGGGCAGCGGGGCAGTGTTGGACTGGGTGAAGATGGGATGGACGGGGGCGGTCCTGGACGAGGTTGGGGACGGGCAGCAGGGCAGTGCTGGACGGGGGCAAATGGGGGTCGGGGTTGGACAGTATTGGGGTTGGATTGGGGCGGGGGGGTGATCGCAGGCAGGGGGCGGTTGCGGGCAGGGGGCAGTATTGAATGGGATGTGTGGGGGTGGAGGCTGACAAGGAGGCGGTATTGGATGGTGGGGCACATGGGGGGGTATTGGATGGGGTTGGAGGGGTGGGGTGGTTTTGGACAGGGTGGGGGCTGCATGGTGGAGGGGTGAGGTGTTGGATGGGAGGGTGGGGGTGGGGACAGATGGGGGTTGGTGTTGAATGGGGGGCGCACGAGGGGTGTTATTTGACAGGGTTTTGGGGGCAGGCGGGGGGGTGGTGTTGGATGGGGTTGTGGGGCGCACGGGGGCAGGCGGGGGGTAGTGTTGGACGGGGCGTTGGAGGCTCGCGCACGGTATGCTGCTGCTTAGTCTCCTGAATGGGGACTTAACAGAAAACCGTAAGCCTCAGAGAAAAGGCATTGAATCATTTAACAAATAATCAATTATACGAATGAAATAGTGCCCGCCCATCTCATTCAGATAGTCGAGGTTCCCCTGTCCAGAAATATTTATGTTTCAGACCTGAAGAGTACATAGAGTATCAAGTTTATATTTTTGATTTTACTCCTTCACTGGATGGACATAGTTGCACCAAAATCAGCATTTGTAGCCCATCCCTAATTGCTCTTGAACTGAATGGCTCGCCAGGCTATTTCAGAGGGCAGGTAAGAGTCAATCCATTACAATATTGAATCCAAATTTCATCACGTGCCATGGTGGGTTTCAAACCCATGTCCCCAGAGCATTTGCTTCAGTCTCTGGATTTCTAGTTCTGAATTACCAGCAATTCATACACAATTCATCTCTTTTTATTGAGGTTATTGCCGAATAGTCACTTGCACTGAGTTGATCTCCTTATAATTCCATTGTTCAGCATAAAAATGTACAGTCTTGACAAAAAGTAAAACAAAAGTCAAAACATGCTGTCACTTTCACAAAGTATTCTGACAAACACCAAACATGAAATGGCATTCCATCTGTCAGCCCGGAGCTGAAATATAGTTTGAACATAAGTTGCAAATGATGGTAATAAAATAGAAACTGATGTTGAATTTTAAGCTATAATACTTTGCAGAACAGTCTGACATGCCATTATTCCAGTGCAAGTATTTTATTGTATGTGAAGTTGGCACCTGAAATATTTATTTTAGTACTACTAATAAGATATTTCACATCCTTGTTTTATTGCAAGCAGAATGAGCTGGTTGAGGAAATGGGAAGTGAGAGTAAAATTATAGCAAGAGGGAACAGGTAGAGTCCTCTAAAATTAAGTTGCACCTATTTAAAATATATACCTGTCCCATCATGTTTACCGAAGAGCAAATTAAATGTCACTTTTCTCGCATCTGCACTTGGGTGCATGTGGATGTCATCATACAAAAATAATTAGTCCACTATTTCATGATCTTTTTCAGTCCTCACCAATGAGATGTGTTTCCTTCAGGATATTTTGCTTCACTATCTTTAGTCATTTGTCCTGTAAGACATTCTAAATTACTGCAACAATATTAAATATATGTGCTTCCTGATGAATTCTGAACAATACAAAAACAGATGCAATGTTGCATTATGTGTCCGGCTGTGAGTTGGAGCTGAGATAAAACCTTCATTTAATTAAATGTATTCATAATATGAAAATACTCACCACACATCATGTTGTAGAGTTCAATATTATCAAATGGATTAACCTCAGTTTTATATTTGAAAGCAGGCCCATGAGCAATGAAGATAGCCTGGAATATACCATTAAGGAAAAGCATAGTTAATAAAAATAGGAAAAAAAGTACACTACTTTGTTTATCACCTGGACATAGAATATTTTAAATGTAAATGAAAAAGTCCTGTGAGTACAGGGCCTAATTCTGTGGTAAAATTTACAACGGAAAGTCTTAAGGAGTGCGTATGAGCCCCATGACTTCAAAACATTTAATTTATTGACAAGAACTTGTAGAAAAACTGATGGTAACACTTTTATATTTTTCTGCTCAAGTTAGTTAAGTAGCTTTGTCAATTTTGGTACTCTGAAGTAATGCCATTCTGTGGGTTCCTCACTTTTGAAAGTGCATTTTGGAAATTCAGGTGCTCATTATCCACAACTGTCCCATCGTGGTCAGAGTTTGTGGACATTGTAATCCAAACATTTAAAATGCACTACTAAAAGTTAAGTTCGTCACTGGTAGAAAAAAAATAACATTCCCTCAGCATTAGAATCAACCACTCTGATGAACCCATTGTCAGATGCAGGCTCACATCTAGCTGCGTACATCTGAAAGTATCCACGTCCCACAAAAGCAATCTTTGTGATATGTCAAAGTGGGACTAATTTTGGTTCACACAGCATCAATGATAAGCAATCGTGGCCTGAGTATGTGCAATCTTCTAATATGTATTTATGAGGGCTGATAAGGAATGCACACACAGGAAATTAACCCAAGCATGTCAGCTGGAAGATTGGTGCTTGTATTCCAAAGCTATACCATTTTTATAAAGAATATATTATAGCTTTATCCAGGACAGAGGAGACAATCTCTCAATATGGCAGTTGTGAGTTATAATTATTATACATGTATAATTACTTACTTGCATGCTTTTGTATTCATTATCATAGCCATGATTTCCACCACCACAGAAACTGAATGTCAGTGGATCTCTGAAAATGATTTTTCAAACAGATACACTATAAGTGAACAGTAATATGATAAACATAGAATGGAAAAGATCCAGGACATAAAGATTAATTGCCTGAAATTAATGATAGTTGCCAATGTTGATGTCAAAGGAAGATTCAGAGTCAATAGGGGAATGCCTGATTTGCACATAATAACAGGTATGACCAGACATACTGGCATGTCGCTGTTTCCAATTTCCTGGAGTGGATGACCTCCATGGATCCACGTGCACAGATCATGTATATGGTATGCCCTGGGAAAGCAGCAATTCCTATTTCAAGCCCAAATCTAAGTCACTCGCCTTGTGATGGATGAGCAGATTAGATTAGATTACTTACAGTGTGGAAACAGGCCCTTTGGCCCAATAAGTCCACACCGACCCGCCGAAGTGCAACCCACCCAGAACCATTCCCCTACATTTACCCCTTCACCTAACACTACGGGCAATTTAGCCTGGCCAATTCACCTAACCTGCACATTTTTGGACTGTGGAGGAAACCGGAGCACGCGGAGGAAACCCACGCAGACACGGGGAGAATGTGCAAACTCCGCACAGTCAGTCGCCTGAGGCGCCTCTCTGGCGCTGTGAGGCAGCAATGCTAACCACTGTGCCACCGTGCTGCCCACAGAGATTTATAATTTTGTAAAGTCAAATGAGAAATTCCAATTTAGACTGGAACTTGGCATATCCAAGACTTGTCTAATTTCAGAACCATTCTAATTACGGTGGGTTCTTGCCAGAAAAGCTGAGGAAACTCAGTTCAATTCAGCTAATGTCTTCGGTTCCAAATCAGGAAATCTGAGTACCTTCCCTTTTAACTGCTGTTCTATTTTCTTTATTTTTGTTTATTTCTAAGTCATTTATAGTCTGCAGCACTTCTAATAACAAATGCACCTTCACTTTAGGGCCCACTGTCTTTATGTTGTGCTGACTAAGCAAAATGTGCTAGTCACATGTATGGCCAGTCCGTACTGGGCTGCACACCAAAGTCATTCAGACAAGGTAGCACCATGTTTGAATGTTCTCTGCCTTAATAGATCCAGATGTAGATTGCACATCATAAGCGATGCTCCCAAAATCTGAGGGAAGGAAGTTCATCCTCAGTGTGAATTTGGTTTGGTGTTGCTGAGTTAGACTGGATTTTTCTGGTTTATGTGAACTAAGTTTGAGGAGTGAGCTCCTTGTGTAGATTTGGTGTCACTGAGTATTCATTTATATTTTCAAGTCAAATACAAAAGGGTGGCACTGTAATCTAGGTGTGGAGAATAATATGTGGCCCATCAGAGTCTGCAGTTTACCCAGAGGCTGTACAAAGTGCCTGAAAATCAGAAACTAGAGAAGGTCTCTAAACTGCAAAAGCAAATAGCCACATAGCATAGGAGTTGAAAAGGTTGGGGATTTTTAGATGAAGCTCATTGTAACTCATAAGATAGTACTGCGCAGTTCAAGACATAAGAATAATATAGAAAGAAAGAACTGTGTGACTGTTCTATAGCAGTTTCATGGAAGTTGATACATAGTAACCTGAGATGCTAGATTGTGCAATCATTTATAACTTCAGTCAGGAATGAGATCAACAGTGGCATCAGCTCAAAAGAGGATGATTCCTAGTTTCTACAGCAGCACATTAGGGTAAAAAGCTATTCATAACTGGGAAAGAATGAATTATGAGAATAGAACAGAGATAGTATTGGAAGAATCCCTACTTAGAAGTCTGAATAGTCCTTTTAGCAATCATTAACAGTATATTGCCTTTTATGTCAGGAGAAATGACAGAAATGAGAAAGAGCTGCCAAAATTCATGGTCCATTTTAGAATCAATGATGTCCTTTACACATCCCCACACCCCAGGTCCTGTCATGACATGAGCTACTTTCTGCACAGCCAACTCATTTTCACTTGCTTATGGACCCCATTATCAGCTTTTCTTCCTGGCATATTATCATCCATCCATTTGTTTGCCTACCTGTCATTTTCTCTCTCTCTGGCTTCCATCTCTGCCTATCCACTCACTCTTCCTTCCTACTACCCCACTCCTCACCCCAGTCATCAGCACACATACCACCTTTTCCTAGTTACTGTCAATTCTGAAGAAGGTCACTAGATTTGAAACATTAGCTCTGCTTTCTTTTTCTAGATGCTGCCACACCTGCTGAGTTTCTCCAGCAATTTCTGTTTTTGTGACATAAATAGAAGTACAATGAAGGTTTTAAGGAAGGAATTAGGAACATTTAGCTATTTCATTCGCCAGTGTAAGAATTTAGCGATTTAAAGTACACATGGAGCTGTATTTCAACTTAGAGTGCACACAATAATGATTTACATTTTTCTGCTAATGAAGATCCTATGAACCTAACTCCAGTCTCAATTTGGATTAATTAACTTTGATAATCTCCATTAATTCCTAAGGGAAACAATACTTCACCTAAAAAATTTAGGAACACAACCAACTTTATGTGAGGAGACCCCATATTCATGCAATTGTGTTGCAGGAGGAGTGGCATTACATTCTTGGGATATTAGTGCAATATTTAGATTAGCAGAAGTATGTAGCAAAGGATAGCTTTTATTAAATCCAAAACAGCAGCACTGCCATTTTTATGGAAATAAGTCCAAAATATAATAAAGTTGAAGAAGGTTTAGGTTTAATAATAGAGATAATAGAGGAAAATAGAGAATGGGATTAATGAATCGATTAGAGTTGAAACTGAACAGTTAGCTTGCTTGTTTCCCTTTATTTATTCATTCCATCAGGTCATCAGAATTAAACTGAATGAAAATTTATAACTTTAAAGATGAAACAGTAATTGGTGAAACACAGTCTGGATTTGTACCTAGAGAAGGAACAAGAGACAGAATATTTAACCTAAGTATAATCTTTGAAAAATATCTAGAAGTAAATAAGACCCCTGTTCTATAGACTATGAAAAAGGCCTTGACTGTGTTTAGCATCAAAAGTTAATAAATGTGTTGCTGAAATGTAACACGGCAGTAAAGTCTGAGATTCATTCAGAGCTTATACTTCAACCAAATGGCAAGCATTAAGCTGGATGAGGTATAATGAAATATGTTTAGATCAAAGTGGTGCTGGAAAAGCACAGCAGGATGAAGGGCTTTTGCCCAAAATGTCGATTTTCCTGCTCCTTGGATGCTGCCTGACCTGCTATGCTTTTCCAGCACCACTCTGATCTAAACTCTGGTTTCCAGCATCTGCAGTCCTCACTTTTGCCATAATGAAATATGTTTCAACTGAAGAGATGAAAATGCCATGACTTCATACTGTCACTAAAAGTCTTCAATATATATACATTAATAAACATTCAGCGAATTAAATGCACTTCCAGAGGTAATCATTAGAGGGATGAACATTACAATTTTGTAGCATGCTGACAACATAGCACAAGTTGTGGAAATAGAAAAGACCCTACAAATTATAAAATCTTAATGATTAGCATATGCACTAAAAAACAGCAACAAAAAGACAATAAACAATGATGATCAGAAGGAATCCATTAGAAGTAACAAGAGCGAAGATTAAAGCAGAATAAGTAGCTAAGTTGTTCGATTTAGGGCAGATGATAACAGAAGTTGGTAGATGTAATGTAGCAGTTAAAAGGAGGATAAAGGTAGCTAGAAACAATTTTATGGAGGAATTTTGTGAAGATGAAGAATGTGTTAACAAAAGAAAACTCAAGCTTATACTAAAGAAGAACATCTAAAATGCTATATTCTATCCACATTCATTTATGCCTTGGAAACTTGAACAATAGATAAAGATCCCTGGCTACCAAGTATGCTAAAAATTCATACAAGGACTGGAAGAAAAATATATTTGAAATTGCAAGAGCAGAAAGAACTGTAAAAAAAGAAAATGACAGTATTTCAGTCACCTGATCAGAGCTAGAAAGGTACAATGATCTCTTCTAGAGGACAAATTGGAGGGCAGTATGAAAAGTAGTCTAACTACTTGTAGTTGGATGACAAATGTCACAGGTAGTTTTTGATAAGTTGTAGTTGATGTATGAGGATTATGGAAGATGAGCGTGACATCAAACTTCCTGGCAGAAGTAGAGATAAACAGCAAGAGAATAGAAATGTGCCTGAATTTACATGGAAATAGGAATTTAATACGCAACATTTTCGGGAAAGAGCATGAGAGAAAATGGAAGGTGTGAGGTGTGGGAATATGGGTTCTCACTTCCCATACATTCCAATGTGTCTTGGATTAGCACTGAAATAACTGCACAGAGGCTGATATCCTGTCACCATGTCACCCTTTATTTACACATGCAGAGAACATGGGCTCAAAGCCAGATCCAGACTGAGGAAACCTTCTGAACTCTCCTGTTTATTTTTTTTTCTTTTTTCTTCTATTTTTTGGAAAGCTAAGACATTCCCTAAACAGCTAAAATTGACTGTTCATAATTCGACAAAATGTTAACAAATCCTGGCCTAGAACCATGATAATGCTGGTAACCTCCTGTTTGTTTTTGGACTTGAATCCATCTGCAAAGCCATTTCGACGAAAGAGAAAACACTTTAGCACAGGAAACAGCAATGTTCAGATCATTTTCGTTACAATAATAGTGAGACCATTCAGCAGCACGAACCATTATGAAAAAGTGTCAATCGGACAGTGATTATTGCTGACCTGTGCATGTGCAGGGTGTGACATTATGACACTGACATGAGAGATACCCAGTATAAACTACTTGTTTATCCTTTTTATTACTTTTTTTTGCTTATTTTTTCCCTAGCACCCATGGTGTGTGTGACTATTTGTTTATATCTGTCAACCAGGGCTCCCAGATTGGCCCAGGTTAACAACCCAGTTAAGGATCTCATAGTCAATGAGATCCACCTGGTCCCAGTTCTAATCACTACAGGAACATAATGAGTTAAAACAACTTTCAGTACTAAACAGGAATGCTTTGTTAGAGAAGATGTATTGAGTATAATTTATTGTTACCATATTCCGAGATACAGTGAAAAGAGCAATTTTGCCTGCTATACAGGTATATTGTACCAGTTGGCCAAGTCATTTAAGATTTTTACTGGTCACTGTTTACAATAAGTTCTTAAATGGATTTATAATGATGGAAACTACAAAATTGAGAGAAATTAATAAACAGGAGTGTGTCTTTTGGCTCCATATTAATCTAAAGTTGGCATTGTGTCTTTTAATCTATTGTCAATTGATGTTAGCTCTCATGGATCATAACAATTAAATACGGGAATTGATGTAAGTGTTTAAAGCAAACTGCTGAGGGATGTGGGGTGTCCAACACAATACAGTCAGGTAATGTATTGAAAAGACTTTCTAAATCTGAGATCTTATAACAGTGTAAATTGTTGATATTGTTAATACATTTTAAGACACTTGTCTAAACAAGATCCCTGTCTTCATGGCAAATGTTTCTTGAGCAAATACATATGAAACACTCAGATATTATCACACTTGTGGTGTCAGTCCCCAAAATACACATTGTTTAATTCCTGAGTAAGTAAAGAACTAGCATCCTGGCCATGTTCACTCTGACCCAGCCTTCCCCAAACCTTCAACCACACCTACCTCCAACCCTCTAACGATTCCTGATACTTTGAAGTGCACACCCCGATATGACCTGACCACTCTCATCGCCCCTCCGTCCCAACCTCCACTGACTCTCAGACTAACTCCATGATGTTGTGACCACTCCCTGACCTTCTGACAATCCCCAAACCCACAATGACCCTCTAGCACCACCTGACCCAACCTCACTACTGAAATAACAGGCATCTGCTGCTGTCCCCCAAGATATTTCTAACCTCCAAAGACCCCCTCAGCCCTCCCCTGCTACTCCACCTTCCCTCCAATTCAACTGGACCTGCCTGTCACCCTACCCACTGAACACCCATTACTCTGTCACCTGCCATCTGTGACCCTTCTAATTGCAAGACCTAATCACCTATCAGCCAACTCACCTCCTCTCCTGCACTCTTACTGGAAAGTATCTGGGACATCTGAACATATTGACAAAAATACAGCGGCTGGTGCCAAAGAAAGCATCACTGTGTCCACATAAATTCTCTCCTCTGCTCACTCCAAGAATTTCTGAGCCAACTTAGTTACAAAGGATCTTTGTGCAAAAGATTGGCCAGAAAAATCAGAAGAGGATAAGTTGGGAATATTTCGTCTGGCCAGTGGAAAGCTCTGTTCTGCCAGTGACTGGAATATTAGGTTCAATATAAATAAAATTGTGGTGCCAGATTTGAGTCAGCATTCATGTTGGATTGTGTAACAGGAGCTTGTTAAAGATAAAGAACTATTTCTTGAGTTGTTACAACTCAAGTCTGAGCTTATAATTATAGAATAAAAGAGGTATACTACATGCAAACAGGCCTTTCACCCCAACCAGGTTTCCTCAACTGAAGTAGTCCCATTTGCCTGTATTTGGCTTATATCCCTCTAAACCTCTCCTATCAATGTACCTGTCCTATTGTCCTTTAAATGTTGTAGTTGTAATCGCCTAAACTACTTCCTCTGGCAGCTTGATCCATACACGCACACCATCTAGGTGAAAAAGTTACCCCTCAGATCCTTTTCAAATCTTTCTCCTCTCACCTTAAACTATGCCCTCTAGTTCTGGACTCCCTGACCCTGGGAAAAGACATTGGCCATTCACCCTATCTAAGCCCTTCATGATTTGATAAACTTCTACAAGGTTACCCCTCAAACTCCTATGTTTCAGAGAAAAACGTCCCAGCCTGTCCAACCTCTGCTTATAACTCAAACCTTCCTGTCTCAGTAACATCCTTGTAAATACTCTTTCCAGTTTAATTACATTCTTCCTTCTGCAGAGCAACAAGCATTATATGCAGTACTCCAAACATGGCATCACCAGTGTCTCATACAATTTTAATATGACTTCCCATACACTGCACTCAATGCTCTGATCAATGGAGCCAAGCGTGCCTTCTTCACTACCCTATCTACTTGTGGTGCCACTTTCAAGGAACTATGTATCTGCACAACTAAGTCTCTCTGTTTGCTAACACTAGCGGTGGCATGGTGGCTCAGTGGTTAGCACTGCTGCCTCACAGAGCCAGGGACCCGGGTTCAATTCCCACCTCAGGTGACTGTCTGTGTGGAGTTTTCACATTCTCCCCGTGTCTGTGTGGGTGTGCTCAGGTTTCTTCCCACAATCCAAAGATGTGCAGGTTAGGTAAATTGGCCATGCTAAATTGCCCATAGTGTTAGGTGCACTATTCAGAGGTAAATATAGGGTAGGAGAATGGGTTTTGGGTGGGTCGGTGTGGACTTGTTGGACTGTAGGGAATCTAATCTCATTCCTCAGGCCTCACTATTAACTGTATAAGTCTTGCCAAAATACAAACCTCATATTTATCTGAATTAAAGTATATATGCAATTTCTCAGCCTACTGGCCCAATTGATCAAGATCTTGTTGTACTCTTAGATAACTTTTCTCACTGTCCACTATACCAACAGTTTTGGTGTCATCTACAAACTTACTAACCATAGTAAATTCTCTATATTGTCATTCAAATAATTTATATAAATGACAAATAACAGTGGACCCAGCACTGATCCTGGCGGCACACCGCTGATCACAGGTATCCAGTCTGAACAACAAGCCACAACCACCATCCTCTTTCTCCTGCTGTCAAGCTAATTTTTTTATCCAATTAGCTAGTTCTCCCTGGATCCCATGTGATCTAACCTTACTAATCAGTCTACCATGCGGAAACTTGTGAAAGTCCTTGCTAAAGTCCATGTAGACAACATCTTCCCCTTTGCCTTCATCTATCTTCTAGTCATTCAGTGTTCCCTACTCCTGCTAACCTTGCCCTTCACATTAACAGGAATATGCAAGGTCTGAACTTTCATTATCTCACTTTTGAAAGTTTCCCACTTGCCAGAAGTGGAAGAGAACAGCTCCCCCAATCAACATTTTAAAATTCCTATCTAATACGATCAAAATTGTCCTGATCCAATTTAGAACTTTAACGTCTGGACCAGACCTCTCCTTCTTCACAACCTTTTTTAAACAAATAGAATTATACTCATTGGTCACAAACTACACCCCACTAACACTCAGTCACTTGCCCTGCCTTATTTCCCAAGAGAAAGTCGAGTTTTGCCCTTTCTCTAGTTGGCCATCTACATATTAATTGAGAAAGTTTTCCTGAGCACTCTTAACAAATTCCTCCTTATCAAGCCCTTAATACTATGGCATTTGCAATCTATGTTTGAAAAGTTAAAATCCCCTATTATTACAACCCTACTATTCTTCCAGCTGAGATCTCCAGACATATTTGCTCCTCAATGTCTCACTGACTATAGGGGGCCTATGATACAATTGCAGCAAAGTGATCACCCCCTTCTCATTTCTCAATTCCATCCATACAGCTTCACTGGACAATCCCTCAGGAATATCCCCTCAAAGTACTGCTGTGATTTTTTTTCCCCAATCAAAAATAACTCTTGCATTAAAATAAATACAGTTTAATTCATTAGTCTTCCCTCTTTCCCTGCCATGCTCTTACCTGCCTTGTCTATTTAATGTGTTCTCTTTAACTCCAGTACCAGCCTCAACCTACTGTCTTGTCTCTCTACTGTTTAGAATCCCATTCCCCTGCCAGACTAGTTTAAACCCTCCTGAGTTGCTCTAGCAAATCTCCCTGCCAAGATATTGATCCTCCTCCAGTTCAACTCATTCTCATTCCTCTCATGTTGGGTCACTTCTGCCCCAGAAGAGATCCCAATGATCCAAACTTCTGAACCCTTCCTCCACCCCAACTCCTCAGCCACACATTCATCTGCACTATCCTATTCATACTCTCATTAGCACATGGCACCAGGAATAATCCAGAGATTACTAGCCTTGAAGTCCTGCTATTTAACCTCTGGCTTAACTCTCTGTACTCACTTTGCAGGACCTCATCTCTTGTTCTACTTGTGGCTTTGGTGCTAATGTATACAACAACCTCCTCCAGCTGTTCACTCTCCCCTTTGAGAAATTGCCACAACCACTCCAAGACGTCCTTGACCTTGGCACCATGGAGGCAACACACCATCCTGGAGTCTCAGGTGTCTGTGCCCTTGACTCACTCTCTGATCACAACTGCTTGCTTCAGATTTGCCCTGCCCTGATTTACAGCAGAGCTTGTTATGGTGCCAGAGACCTGGCTACTGCTGCTATTTTGCCCTGATAAGCTATCCTCCCGCCCAACAGTACCCAAAATGGTAATTGTTGTTTGAGAAGGGGGATAGTCACAAGAGACACCTGCACTACATGCCTCCCTCTCCTGATAGTCACCCATCTATCTGACTGAACCTGCATGCTTTAAAGCGACTCTCAATCACATTCTTTGCCTTCTGTATGCTCCTCAGTGTTTCCAACTGCCACTCTAACTGAGCCATGTGGACATCCTGCAGACATAGTCACTAGGACACTTGACTGCTCCCTGAGCTCCCACATCTGACAGAAGCAGCATACCAGTCCACTGACTGCCATACTGCCCCCTTAACAATTACTTTTTTAATGAATCTTTTAAAGTTTAAAACTTTAGAAAAAAACAAACAAGACCCCACCCTTGCATAAATAAAGTCTTACAAAATAATAGTTTGGGAAGTACCCATCAGGACTTACTCACCAAAATGTAATGAAAGAAAATAGAATATAAAACAGTTCAATGTGGAGTAGAGTAGCAGTCTCGTCACAGAATCCTTAAAGTATGGAAACAGACCATTTGGTTCAACAAGCCAACACCGACTCTATGAAGAGCATCCCATCTAGACTCCGTACCCTAAGACCTGTAACCCTGCATTTCACATGAATAATCCATTAACCCACACATCCCTGGACACTATGGGCAATTTTGTATGGCCAAGACTGCTAACCCACACATATTTGGACTGTGGGAGGGAACTGGAGTACCCAGAGGAAACTCAGAGGAAACCCATGCAGACATGAGGAGAATGTGCAAACTCCACACACGATCAAGGTTGGAATTGAACTCGGTTCCCTGGCGCTATGAGGCAGCACAGCTAACCACTGAGCCACTGTGCCGGAGGAATTCTATAACTGCATTAGAATGCACAGTTAGATTGCATTCAGACAGAATCCTTATGGGTATAGTTGGAAGATAGGAAGTGAAATTGTATCACACTTTATTTTGTATATTGTCAAACTGAACAGTGAAACTCAGATAGAAATGGAGGTCTGCAGACAAAGCAAAATGGCATGTAAATATAACAAAGAGAGTAGATTATGAAGCAGAAAACATGACATACCGTCCAGCCAGCCACTGTTTGTCCAAGTACAGATGGACCTCCTTGTCTATTCTAATGTTGTTGGCAAAGTGGAAGCGTTTTGGCAAGTCATAGGCCATATAAGGTATGAAATGTTGGTCCTGATATTGACACTAAAATTTTAATAACACAAAAGAAATATAAGAAGAATTACATGCACTTACCAATAAAATATTTATCTTTAATAACAATACTTGTGAAGCTTGACACTTGAAATCAATGGCCTGGATCATCACCATCACAGTGGATACAGGGAGGCTGAAAAACTCTTAGTTTGCATGTCTCAAAAAAAATGCCATAAATGTGATCTTCATTTTGGGGGTTCAGTGCAGGCTGCAGTTGGGGCAGTAGACTTAGGAAACAGTTTGGAAGTAGCTATGGGAGCTGCCAAGTATGAGACAGGCTGTTTAACTGTCTCAATTTAGAGATGCTATATTCTGTTCCATTATAATGAAAAAGGTAAGGACCTCTATCACTCACACACCTCGTGTCCACCTCTCCAGTTGCTACATCCATGCCCATCATACCTTAAACCCACTCCTGAAACAGCCTAATTTCTTGTATGACAAGCTCTGGCATGGCCATGTTCATTGGTTCGCTGTATAATGTTTAAAAAAATATATTATGGTCGGAATAGGATGTGTTTTTGTTTCTTTTTATTCATTGATAGGATGTGGGAATAATTGACTGGACCAGTATTTCTTGCCCATTCCTACTTGCCCTTGCAAAGGTAATGGTGAAATGCCTTCTTGAACAGCGACCTTCAATTTGATGTAGTTAGACTCACAATGCCATTGGTGAGGGAATTCCAAAATTTGATCCAGCGACACTGAAGGAACAGTATGTTTCCAAGTGTGGATTGTGAGTGGCTTGAAGGGGAACTTGCAGGTGTTCTCATGTATCTGTGTTTGCTCTTCTAGGTCGTAGTGGCTGTGAGTTTGGAAGGCTCTCTTTAAACCTTGCATACATTTGTGGATGGTATACATTGCTGCTACAGTACATTGGTGGTGGTGGGAGTGAATGTTTCTGGATATGATGCCATTCAAATGGGTTGCTTTGACCTGAATGGT